>NC_142879.1:108632500-108932500 GCF_051225735.1 Oryctolagus cuniculus
GCAGAAACCCAATTAAGAAAAATAAAAAGCACACCGAGAGTCAGTTTTCACGGAAGAATGTTGTTGGCCAAGGCCCAGATAATTTTTTGTGTCTCTGGTGAATTGCTTGTCCAATTTCCAGGAAGTTTGGGAAAACTCGGCGTTGACATCACTCAGCAAGCCCTGGAAAGCCTCGCGGGGCAGAGAGCAGAGGCCGAGCTGTCTGGGGCGCGCAGCCCCCGATAGCTGAGCCCTCACGGGATGCTAACGACTTCTGCAGAAACCTCCCGGCCCCCAGCCCCCTGCACATGCCGGCCGATGTTTTAATAACTTAACCATACTTTGCGTCGTCTTTGCTTGGGGCCTTCTGTCTGCTCAGAGTTTGTTCGTTTACCTTTATTTAAATACATTTGTGTTAGAAGGAGTGCTTTTGAGTGATGCTACGGGAAAGTGATGAACCTCAATTTCAGCTTCACATAGATCACAAGCCAGCACAGTCGGTAAGTTCACGCGTGAGCATCCCGGGAATTGTTTCTCGTGTTCACAGTGATTACGCTGGGTCGGGGGGTGGGGGCTTGCGATTTCGCTCTAAAAATAGAGTCACTTCAGATCAGCCTTCATTTCCCTCCTGTCTCTCCGGTTTCATAGGCAGCATTTCCACCAATTGACGTTCTATGTCACGGGATTGCTCGAGTCATCATGTTGGTCCGATTTCCGTCCTGTCACTACAGTGCGAGGAGCATCCCGGGATGGCGTGGAGGGGAGACCCTGCAGCCCTGTGTCTGGGGGAGCACCGTCGCGGTGGGGGTGCAGGAGCAAATACATGGCGGGCCAGGGAGCCCACAGAACACGGCGGGACCTGAACTCCACTGATCAGTTTGTCCTGAGAGCCACCCCAGAGGGCACGCTCCCAGTGATGACCTAAGACCACAGACCCACTCCCAGCCGCCATCATTAGATCATGACCCCTCCCTTAATCCATCAACCCTTGCATTAAAGAGTTTAAACATCTTGGGTGGGTCCTCCTCAAAGCTCAATGGTAGTTTTATAATAACCTCGTCAAGTAATTCTGCTTCCCAATTAATTCAGATCGACAAAATAGCAAATAGTAGATGCAACTCAAAAGAATATATTTTAAAGGGGGGGAATAGAGAGAAAAAGATTCTCCCCCAAAATGCTACTGGTACTGTGTCCTCACAGAGCAATGTTCTGTGTATAAGAATTCATTTATTTTTATTTTTCTTTAAAGATTTTATTTACTTATTTGAAAGGTAGAACCACGGAGAGAGAGGGAGAAGCAGAGAGAAAGGTCTACTGTCCACTGGTTCACTCCCCAAATGGCCACAATGGCCAGAGCTGAGATAAGCTGATGCCAGGAGGGGCCAGGAGCTTCTTCCACGTCTCCCGCACAGGTGCAAGGGCCCAAGGACTTGAGCTGTCTTCCACTGCTTCCCCAAGCCTGCAGCAGAGAGCTGGAATGGAAGAGGAGTAACCGGGACAGGAACCAGTACCCATATGGGATGACAACACCGCAGGCGGAGACTTAGCCTACTACAACACAGCGCCAGCCCCTAAGAACTTATTTTTAGGGAAAAATATTTGAACTGAAAAAAGTATAAGCATTTGAATATTATTGTGTTCACTACCTTATATTCGTAACCAAAGATTTTATTTTTTAATGCCTTTATTAACATATAAGTCACAAACCTTACAATTCAGCCATTTGAGGTGTTCAACCCAATGGTTTTTACTCTACAAGAGTACTTCAAAAAAGTTCTTGAAAACTAAAATTCAAAGGTAAGTTTATTTGGGTGCAAAAGAAATTTTAGATTTATGCACAGGTTTTCCACTATATATTTCCTTGGAATGTTTGAAGACCCCTGTTTCATATGGATTTTAAAAAACTTTTAAGCAAAGTAAGGTTACCCTGTAATTATTCTCCATGAACTTTGTGAACTACCTTCATAAGTGCACACACACACACACACATACACACAGGTGTTGTGCTACCACCAAAGCCAAATTCAGACATTTGCATCAACTGTGAAAGAAACCCATGGAGGTGTTTGTGGGGCACAGCACTTAAGACGCTTGGAATGCCCACATCCCATAGTGGAGTGCCTGGGGTTCAGTCCTAGTCCCACCCCCAATTCCAGCTCATGCAAACGCACCCTGGGAGGCAGTAGGCATGGCTCAAGTGCTTGGATCCCTGCCACCCACATGGGAGACCTGAATTGAGTTCCAGCATCCTTGTTTTGGCCCAGCCCCAGCTGTTATGGGCAGTTGGGCAATAAATCAGTGGATGAAAGATCTCTCTATGTCTCTCTCTATTATCTCTTGAGTAAAGTATCTTCTCATTCCAAAATCAGCTAACAAGGAAGAAGGGTTAAGTCAAAACGTATATGACTGTTTCTTTCTTTTTTTTTTTTTTTTTTTTTTTTGACAGGCAGAGTGGACAGTGAGAGAGAGAGACAGAGAGAAAGGTCTTCCTTTTTGCCATTGGTTCACCCTCCAATGGCTGCCACGGCCAGCGCACCACGCTGATCCCAAGGCAGGAGCCAGGTACTTCTCCTGGTCTCCCATGGGGTGCAGGGCCCAAGCACTTGGGCCATCCTCCACTGCCTTCTTGGGCCACAGCAGAGAGCTAGCCTGGAAGAGGGGCAACCGGGAAAGAATCCGGCGCCCCAAACGGGACTAGAACCCGGTGTGCCGGCGCCGCTAGGTGGAGGATTAGCCTAGTGAGCCGCGGCGCCAGCCAACTGTTTCTTAAATAGACTCAAGAAAGATTTGTGTTCAGAGAGAAAACGCACAACTCACAGAATTCCAAAGGTGTTTTGGGTTCCTACCTGACAGTTAAATTTCTTGAAGACTCACTATACATTTACATATGCAGTGCTTCTCTCTGGAGAAGGAGCTTGGTCACTTGGTAAATACTTGATGATACAAGAACTATGAAAGAAGAGATCCGGCCTTGGTCATTAAGGCGCTGGGAGAAAATGTTCAGTGAAGCCATGTACAGCTTGCGCACCTTGGGACTCGCCAGGTCAGCTGCGATTGCTGCTGCTGACTTCCCTCTGCTTCCCCAGCCCTGTGTCCTCACCGGCAGCCAGGTGGTGCGTGGAGTAGGGAAGACAAGCAGAGCAGGAAGGGAAAAGAGGGACAGGAAGGGGCGGGCTCTTGTCACTTGAAGGCAAGAGTTGCAACACCTTTTATACGCAATGTGTGCTCTGTAGCTATCTTTCACTGCGGTGATTCGCAATGTGTTTTTAAAATTCTTCTTTATTTGAAAGGCAAAGGGAGAAAGGAGAGAGAGTGAGAGTGAGAGTGAGAGTGAGAGTGAGAGTGAGAGTGAGAGTGAGAGTGAGAGTGAGAGAGAGAGAGAGATCTCATGCACTGGCTCACTCCTCAAATGCCCAACTGCAGCCCAAACACCCCCTCCCCCCCGAATCCATTTTTCATGAAACTAAGTACGACTGAACGCAGCAATTTGGAAGCAAGGCATGGAGTTCCAGCTCTCAGACATGCTTCTCCCACGGCCCCAGGTAGCCATAACTTCCTGTGGCTTCCTTTCTTTCCATTCACTGTCTGGCTCCTCTTACTCATCCTTCCGGAATGACCTGAATACTCACATTCCATAAGAAAACAACTGCCCACATAGCCTGGGTTGAACAGGCCTCCCCAGCAGCACCCCTCGCTGGTCCCGAAAGTCCCTGCAGACCTGTAACTATGTCTGGCAGTCAAGCGGGAGATCACTTTTTCGTATTTTGTTTTTTCATTTCGTTTGCACATCCAATACTTTAAGCAGAAAAATTCTTCGGTCGATGTTGGGGAGGTGAATGAGTGAAGATGCTGGGGAGGTGAATGAGTGAAGGCTGGTTCAGGATGGTAGCATCAGCATAAGCCTTGGGAGTGGTGTGGGGAGTTGGTCCCTGCAGCCTGAGGCTGGGTGGGCTGGGCGGGAGGTCACACACACACACACACACACACACACCAGAGCGACTCGCTTCTGAGAGCCTTTCTCCTCACTGTTGTGAGGGCTGCCTACTGAGTTGCCCAGGTCCGGCTGTCTTGATTCCACTCTAATGGGAAACAAGAGCGGCGCACTCTAAAGTCTCAGGAGATGTTGAACCTTAATTGGCCTCAAACTGTAGCTGAGATGAGGGGTCTGTGTTTAAATGTTCACATGAATTATTTAACTGGATCGCTTTATTTTTACTCTAGGTTATTGACGGGTAGGTTGGTCAATAAAGACGATGGTTATAGCAGGTAGCACAATATGTAGTTCTAATTTCCCACTCACATCAGTAGGAAGTGGACAGATAAGCATTATCTGTTCAAAGATGCGTCCAAAAAATGTCCTGGGTATCCTTTATTAATGTTTTTGAAACCATTTACCAATTTTTAACTACACAATCCAGTGCCATTAGTGGCAATTCTCACTGCTGTGCATCCCCCACCACTCATCTCCAGGGCTGTCTCTACATCCCCCAGATGAGATTCCGTATCCATTCCACACTGACTTCCCAGCCTTCCCACCCTCGGCCCCTGGCAACCACCAGGTTACTCCGTCTGCACGAGTCTCGGAACCCCACGCAAGCGGCCTCACCCGTGTTTGTTCCTTGGGGTCCAGCTCATCTGACTTAGCACAGCGTCTTCAAGGTCCATGCATGCTGTCAGCTGTAGTCTTTGGATTCTTTTTTTATCCTCTTGTAACCTCTGGCGTAAAAAACTTTAAATTTTTGATGAAATCCAATTTGTCCGCTTTTCCTTTGCTGCATGTGCTTTGGGTATCATATCCAAGAAATCATGGCCAAATCCAATGTCATAAAGATTTTCTTCTATGTTTTTGTCCAAGAATGTTATAGTTTTAGTTTTTGTATTTGGATTCATTCTTATTGAATTTTTGTATATGATGCAAAGTAAGGGTCCAATTTCATCGTTTTCTCAACACAGTGCATTGAATAGACCGCCTTTTCCTTGTTGGCTTTGGCAATCTCATTGAAAATCATTTGACTTCAGGTGTTTCTGGGTTCCCTTATCTACCTGTTTCCTGTGTGACTGTTTTTCATGCCATGAGAAATTTCACGTGCTGGCACCATGTAACGTGCAAGAGGGGACATCAGAGAGGCAAATCTGAAGCCTTTATTAAAACTCACCGTTCTCGTGATGTCATGAGATGCGTCTGTGGCTTCTTGTCCAGGAGAATCCAGAACAGGATCAGTCGCTGCTTTACGGACCGGCAGCAACGGACAAGCAAGCAGCCCACTTCGCAGTAGACGACCCAGAATCTCCTGGGAATCGCCAGGTGTCCCACCACTGCAGTCCAGCTCGCTGCTCTTCCTGAATCCCCCTTGCATGCTCTTTCTTGGATAGTTGCGCACCCAAAAAGTGGTTCTCTCTTATTCCTCCCTGCTGTCTGCTTACCACCCTGTTCCGCATCATAACCCTTCACGGAGGCTCAGCGAGCCAAGCAGCCGCCTGGCAGGCCTGCAGCCCACGTCAGTGCCAGTTCCAGTCCCAGCTGCTCCGCTTCCCACCCCGCCTCCAGCGAATGCACCTGGGAAGGCAGCAGATGGTGGTCCCAGTGCTTGGGCCCCTGCACCCACATGGGAGACCCGGAAGGAGCTCCTGGCTTCATTCTGGCCTGCCCCAGCTCTTAGTGCCGTTTGGGAAGTGAACCAGCAGATGGAAGATCTCTGTCTCTCTCACTGTGTGTGTGTGTGTGTGAGTGTGCATGTGACTCACCCCATAAATCTTTTTTAAAAAGAAATCTTAAAAATATTGCAATATTTAAAAAAGAAAGAAAAAGAAATGGGGGGAGGGAGGGAAGGAAAGGAATGTCATTATATGTTTAGAATTGTATCTGTGAACTTATGTGAGCTCTGTTCTCTTATGTTAATCCATAAAGAAATAAAAAGAGAAGTTGTTCTGTGTTGATGATGAGTCTTTCCAATGGAAATAAAATATACGTGGAGGAAGCACAGCAAACGCAAGCTCCCCCGTGTGTCCTTATTTCTCTTCATCCCCTTTGTCACCTGGGCAGTTGTGGTAAGGAGACAAGAGGACAGGTCTTGGGGTCTAATACTGCTTATTGCACGTGGACCCCTACGGGCTGCAATCGGAGAAGGCTTTGCTCCTTGGGGCTCCCTTTCATGGGGAAATGTGCAGCCCAGAGCTCTGGCTCCTGCCCTGCCTGCCTGCCCGTCCCCGCTGGGAGCTGCAGCCAGGATCCCGGAAGCCAGCCCGGCTCAAGATCCCCAGGGTGGCCTCCACAAGCCTTCTCTCACTTTCCTGAGAACCCGTCACCTACAGAACCACGACATCGGCTTTGTCCACTCGGCCCTGGACACACACACACAGCCCTGCAGGTCTGACCGAGTGCGTTCCGGTTTCTCAGGGGCATGTCTGTCCCGTTTCCCACCCCAGGCCATTGTTCAGGGCCCACAGGTGGCTTGGCACGCCCCACCCAGCGGAATTCTAGAATCTGGGGCTCGCTTCCTTCCCTCCAGTGCACTCTTGACCCAGGCCTCTCAGAAAGCACCTCAAGGCGGAGACTGTGTTTGTCTTTGGCACAAGTTCATCCATTGTGCTTCCCGGGGCTGTCTCTTCCCGTGTGTGAATATCAAATACGTGCAAGAGGGCCCTGTTCTTAGCTCTGGAGGGCTGGGGACGTTTTCCACTGTTTGTTTTCACCTTCCTCTCTTTTCATTTACACGTGTCAGCCTCAACTTGAAATTTGAAAATAGCTTAAAAAAAAGTGACTGCACAAACTAAGCCTAATTGTCTACACACTGTTCTGCTACCTGAATTAACAATTCTCAATTCCATCACACCCTGGCAGATCACCGTCAATGCTGCTTTGGGTGCCTAGAAAAAAAGTATATTGGGAGAAAGGGAAGAAGACATTAAAAAAAAAAAAAAAAAAAGGCAACGAAACGTGTTCTCCGGCACTCCCTGTGCATCCATTCATGCTCACCGGCCCGGCATACCAGCCGTGGCAAGCGGAGGTAAAAGTGAATTGCGGGGTGTAGTGTTCGTTTTGTTAACTATCGAGAAAAGAGAGCAGGCAAGAAAATGTGAACATTGTGAAATACCATGTCTTCCTGCCCCGGGAGATTTATTTATTGGAAATTATACTGCGAGGAAAAGTCTAAATAAATTAAGTCCCTGGTTATTATGTCACAGGGAGCTTCGTGGCGGAGGAGAGCTACAATTTCGCGGTTATGTAAACCAAGCTGTCAAGTACCTGTTATTCTAACGCTGGAGGCAGGCAGCCCCCATCGGCCCCGTGGTCCCAGCCCCAGCCTGATTCACGGGCAGCACTGAGACACAGGAAGTCCATGTCTGCTGTAATCTAAACACTGTGAAAATGGAACACAAGAAGCAGCGCAGAAAGGTAAAAATAGGCTCAACCCCAAAACCCAGACGAGAACCATGCAGCGCGCTTGGAGGCTGGAGGAGGGAAAAGTGAAGGCGCGGTGCACTTGGTGTCCAGAGAGCAGGCTGGGGCTGTGACAGCAGAGCGTTGAGCCCGCGATGGGTGGGGAGCATCTGAGTGTGGGGCCAGGAGCTTCATCCAGGTCTCGCACGTGGGTGCAGGGGCCCGAGCACTTGGGCCATCTTCTGCTGCTTTCCAAGGTGCATCAGCAGGGAGCTGGATCAGAAGTGGAGCAGTAGGCACATGAACTGGCGCCCACACGGGACGCCAGTGTCGCAGGCCACAGCTTTACCTGCTACACCATGGAGCCGGCCTCATCTTTTGTGTACTTTTTTTTTTTTGACAGGCAGAGTTAGACAGTGAGAGAGAGAGAGACAGAGAGAAAGGTCTTCCTTCTGTTGGTTCACCCCCCAAATGGCTGCTACAGGCGGCGCACTGCGCTGATCCGAAGCCAGGAGCCAGGTGCTTCTCCTGGTCTCCCATGGGGTGCAGGGCCCAAGCACCTGGGCCATCCTCCACTGCACTCCCTGGCCATAGCAGAGAGCTGGCCTGGAAGAGGGGCAACCAGGACAGAATCCGGCGCCCCAACCGGGACTAGAACCCGGTGTGCCAGCGCCGCAAGGCGGAGGATTAGCCTAGTGAGCCGCGGCACTGGCCCTATTTCTGTACATTTCAAAGTTGTCTTCTACATGTGTGATTGTGGACCAAATGCTGTATTTGTTTTCTGCTAAGACACCGAGATGAGAGCTGTACATCAGCCCAATGGCCACAAAGCCTGGACTTGGAGTCCGGCTGCCGGCCTGGCCCTGCGCCCTGCTGCAGGAGAAGGAATATCTAAATACACCAGTGTGCGTCTGTTTGATGGTTGGATTGTTTGTTTCTGCTCCTAAATAAAGATAAGCAATGATTTACTGCCTACAACAGAAAAAGTTATGTACTTCGTGCCCACATTTCTCCAGTCAAAAGCAAGAATTTCAGAGAGTAAAGCACACAGGACTAAAGAGGCGGGGATGCCAGCACCCGTCCAAAACCCTGGCTCCGTGCTCTGCAGCCGAGGGGTAGGTGAGCGGTCGCCGGGGCTGGGCTCAGCTGGGGCAGAGAGCAGGGCGCCCTCTGGAAGCCCAGTGGGACCTCGGCCTCTCCCTCGCCCGCACTAGGGCCCTGTTGACAGGCCTTGGGCTGGCCATTCTCCTGAAACCCGGGTAATTAAATCTCTCTGCTCTCATAAAAATCAACTAAAATAAAAATACAACCGCCTGCCGCTAGTCCGTAGAATCACAGTAAGTGAGCAGAGGTAAATTTTAATTTCACTGTGCAAGTGTTAAATTATGGCCCTCTAAGCTGGCTGCCAATTCGGCATGGAATCTCGCCGCGTGTTAATAATTCGCCTTTTGTTTAGAATGGAAGGAGACTTGAAAATAGCACATGTGTTATGATTTGGAAGGAGATTTTATGTGCAATTAGGGCCCTGAGACCACAATAACATAACCACATTCAGGTTCCCTAATTGGGCCAAGAGGAAACTATCATTTCTGAAATGATCTGGGGCCTTAACCTCTGCTCAACTTCTCGAAAATACTTGGAATTATTTTGATAGCGTCTGCTTATTTTCAACATTTCAGTTGCATGTTGGAGCCGTGCGTCGCGGGGATGTGCACGCCTGTTATCCCGTGACCACGGCGACTCGTCCGTCTCTTCCAACCACGCTGTGGACCTGTCAAGGACATCATCTCGTAGAAGCGGTCCTGTGCAACAGAGATTTTTCTTCCCTGTTTTTAATGCAGCTCTAGCAACACTTTCCTCTCCGCCAAGACGCAGGACCAGATTAGCATCTATGGGAAAACGACTTCTGCACAAGTCATCAATAAAGGCTGGACACTTAGGAAAAGCATTTATGAAGCGATAATGGAGGGCTCACAGGTGCTCACTAATGGGCAGTGAATGACTGGCTGCGGGGTCTGAAGCAGTCCTGTTTCTGTTGCTTATCTCCAGCTAACGAGTGCAATCAAAATGTTGACTAAGATAACTTTAAATGAAGAGAGAAAAATCCCTTTAGTTGGTTTTAATCAATATTTTCTTCTTCCAAAGACTATGACTGCTGTGTTGGAAATCGATGATCGCATGCCTCCCTTGTAGTTCAATTGACTTACTGCTCTTGGCCACTCTGCATAGCTATTAGCGTAAAGTGGAGTGAAAATGGAGCGCCGTGCAGCCAGTGCTGAATAATCCATGCGGGTTTACTGCACACCCTGGGGTATCTGCGAGGGAGGGAGTCGGCCTGACAGCCTCCATGTGCTATTGACTTGTTCAATCCCAAATTCTTTAATCTGAATAAAAATAGCATTTTCAGACTGACTCACTTCCGAGAGGTCCAGCTACACGCAGATCAATAATCCCACGGAGACAGGCAGAATGCATATTAACCCAAGAGGGCATGGAACCCAGGCACAGCAGGGAGAGGAAGGGGTGGAGGGAGAGGGATCCAGAATAAAACCTGCATAGCCAGAATCGAATTTACAGAAACTTTGTCATTAGAGTGAGAGAAAAAAGAATATGCTAAGAATTAGGAGTGGGGCAGAAGCTCATAAATTAATTCAGAGTAAAATTTTCCCAACTGTATTATAGTTCATTCAGCAGGCTTTTCCATTTTCTAAGAATCATACTTCTACTTATTTTAAACTATATCTGGACAGACACGTTCATATGCCCTTTATTCATTCCCATAATTTCCTTATTTACTCTAAGATTTTCCTCTGAGCTGTATTTATTGCTGTTTTTGCCATGTTTACGGACATACAATCGGCAAGTAAAAATTGTACATATTTAAGGCATGAAATGTGCTGGTTTGATACACACTGTGAAATCATTACCACAACCAGGCTAGTTAGCCTATCCACCACCCCTCCTAGTTAGCAGTGTGTGTGGTAAGAACATTTAATGCCGGCGTCACACACTGGAGAGCCTGCTCTAGCCCCAGCTGCCCTGCCTCTGGTCCAGCTCCCTGATAACGTGCCTGGGAAGGCAGTGTGAGACGGCCCCAGTGTTTGGGGTCCTGTCACCCATGTGGGAGATCTAGAGAGAGTTTCCGGCTCCTGGGTGCACCCTGGAGCACTAGCCATTGCAGCATTGGGCAAATCAACAGATAAATGATCTCTCTCTCTCTCCCTTTCACTCTCTCTACCTCTCTCTTCTCCTCTCTCTCTTTCTGTCACACTGTCTCAAATAAATAAAATGCACCTTTAAAAAGATGAAAATTGGTAACATTAGAGAATATGAGTCAAAGGAATCACACAAACAAGACTAGTGTCTGCGAATAATAACTGATAGAATAAAAAAGGGAGAGAACGATCCAACATGGGAAGCCAGATACACAGCAGACTCATAGAATGGCAGATGTCCTATGTAGCACTCTGGCCTCAGAATCAGCCCTTAAGGCACTCGGATCTGGCTGAAGAGCCCATGAGAGTATTTTAGGCATGGAAAGCCAAGATACTCTGGCAAAAAAAAAAAAAAAAAAAAAAAAAAAAAACACTAAATGAAAGATCTCTGTGAGTGAGATCCCAGTAGAAAGAATGGGCCATCAAAAGAGGAGGTACCTTTCTGTGAAGGGAGGAGAGAACTTCCACTTTGACTATGACCTTGTCTAAATAAGATAGAAGTCGGCAAACTCAAGAGGCTTCCATAGCCTTGGCAACTCATGACAAGAGCCTAGGGAGATTTCTGACGCCATAAACAAGAGTGTCACATTGTTAAGTCAACAGCAGGAGTCACTGTGGGCCGGTGCCGCGGCTCAATAGGCTAATCCTCCACCTAGCGGCACCGGCACACTGGGTTCTAGTCCCGGTCAGGGCGCTGGATTCTTTCCCGGTTGCCCCTCTTCCAGGCCAACTCTCTGCTGTGGCCTGGAAAGGCAGTGGAGGATGGCCCAAGTGCTTGGGCCCTGCACCCCATGGGAGACCAGGAGAAGCACCTGGCTCCTGCCTTGGGATTAGCGTGGTGCGCCGGCCGCAGCGCGCCAGCCGTGGCAGCCATTGGAGGGTGAACCAAAGGCAAAAAGGAAGACCTTTCTCTCTGTCTCTCTCTCATTGTCCACTCTGCCTGTCAAAAAAAAAAAAAAAAAAAACACACAGGAGTCACTGTGTACTTAGTCCTCATGTAGGATCTCTGTCCTTAATGTGTTGTTCAATGTGCATTAATGCTATAACTAGTACTCAAACAGTATTTTACACTTTGTTCTGTGTGAGTGCAAACTGTTGAAATCTTTACTTAATATATACTAAATCGCTCTTCTGTATCTAAAGATAATTGAAAATGAATCTTGATGTGAATGGAATGGGAGAGGGAGTGGGAGATGGGAGGGGTGCGGGTGGGAGGGAAGTTATGGGGGGGAAAATCCATTGTAATCCATAAACTGTACTTTGGAAAATTATATTTACTAAATAAAAGTTTTAAAAAGGTTAAAAAATAAAAAGAACTTTAAAAAATCAACTCTTCCCCGATTTCATGCACCTGACACAGTCATGATAATGGTCTTGAGCATGCTGCACACAAGGTCCCCAGAGCCCCCACAGCTGAGCACGGCTCCCCTCACCAACACCCCTTCTCTGCCTACCCCCCGCACTGCGTGCCAGATTGCTGTGTGGAAGTGGGCTAACATATTGGCCAAAGCACTGTCACTACACTTCTGGATTAAACTTGCCTGATAAATACAAGCCTGCCTGTTCACTCCTCCATCATCCACCCATCCATCCAAACCAGGATGACCGCATTTCTATGACCACTGGATATGCACACGTCTGTTCATCCATCTATCCATCCACCCATCCATCCAAACCAGGATGACCACATTTCTATGACCACTGGATATGCACACGTCTGTTCATCCATCCATCCATCCATCCACCCATCCAAACCAGGATGACCACATTTCTATGACCACTGGATATGCACACGTCTGTTCATCCATCCATCCACCCATCCAAACCAGGATGACCACATTTCTATGACCACTGGATATGCACACGTCTGTTCATCCATCCATCCATCCATCCACCCATCCAAACCAGGATGACCACATTTCTATGACCACTGGATATGCACACGTCTGTTCATCCATCCATCCACCCATCCAAACCAGGATGACCACATTTCTATGACCACTGGATATGCACACGTCTGTTCATCCATCCATCCATCCATCCACCCATCCAAACCAGGATGACCACATTTCTATGACCACTGGATATGCACACGTCTGTTCATCCATCCATCCATCCACCCATCCATCCAAACCAGGATGACCACATGCACATTCACACACTTTTAGGACTGTGGGGTTATTTTTCCTTAGGAGAAAGTCCCACAAATGGAGTTGCTGGGCTAAAGAATGTGTACCTGCTACCTTGTTCCTTAGGGAGCTTTCATCCATTTATAAAGGAACTTTATCAGCTTCCCAGAATCCTACCTGCACTATTAGTATTTCCTTTAGTCTTTGAAAATTAATGGAAAGCATCATCCAATTTTTAAAAATTTGCTTGCTAGTGGAAGTGAACACCATTCTTATCAGTTTATTGTCCTTTTGAATTTATTTTTTATTTCATGATGTGTATTTTGCTCAATTTTCTCTTTTTCTTGATAACTTGGGTGAATTTTTTTTTTACGTATCAAACTTTTTTATTTGCCTATCGCACACTGGAAATTTACTTTCGGGTTTGTGGTTTGCTTTCTAATGCTCTTTATAGCGGTTTTCTGCCATTTTGAGTTTTTGCCTCCTTTTGCTTCTTTCAATTATTTATTTATTTATTTATTTATTTATTGGACAGATAGAATTACAGGAAGAGAAGGAAGGAGGGGGGGGAGAGAGAGAGAGAGAGAGAGAGGAGAGAGATTCCATCTGCTGGTTTACTTCCCAAATGGCCACAATGGCCAGATAGGAGCCAGGAGCCCGCCAAGGTGGGCCATCTTCCACTGATTTCTTCAGGTGCTTTAGCTGGGCGTGGGATTGGAAGTGGAGCAGCCGGGACTCGAGGTTCTCATACCTATCGCAGGTGGCGGCTTATTTCTCATGCCACGAGGCCAGCCGTTTGGCACACTTCCTTGCAGCTTTTGTTTTGTTCAGGAGCGCTTTGCTTTGTTAATTTTTTTTGGCTGGGGTTTTCCCTTTTAACCCTATTGCTGCACTTTGAGTGCTGCCTGTTTTTCATACACATTGCAGTTATCATTGCCTTTTTACTGAAGATCTCTATTAACTCCTGATGCCAGAACAGGAATTCGCACAGGGTTTTCTGGAGAAGTTGTTTGGATTTTAGTGCCCAGTTCCATTTCTCACCCGTACTTACTATTCTTTGCTGTTGTTAACGAGTCGTAATCTTCAGCTTTTAGAGTTGAATCTTAGCAGGGAGACTGAAGTAAGAAATTGTTACCAAGCCCTTGAATGCAGGCAGAAAAGGCAGAGAGACGCTGGTGAGCGCTGGGCAGGCAGGAGTCCCGGACAGCACCAGGGGCAGCGCGAGGGGCACAGGGCTCCCACCGCCACAGCACCTGAGCTTCTGCTTCTCCAGCGTTCCACCCGGAAATGTGCTGGTTGAACTTTAACCTCTGGACGTGAGTCAAGGCCATTGCAGCGTTAGGGACACCATGGGTGTGTCCTGCTACTCAGAAAATTTTTTACATTCATTAGCAACTTTTGCTAAGTGCTTCATAACCCCTTAAAATTGGATGTTTTCCTCGCTGAGCAGGAATGCTTATTCCACTAGCAGGCTCCTGCATCATTTAGATTGCACACAACAGGAATTTTTCGACTTGTGACCACAGACCCTGCTTGGCCTATCAGTTCAGACAGTGCCTATAATTAGAAGAAAATTACATTTACCACCAATTTTAGTGGTCTGCAGAATCATTCCTTTTGAAATTTCAAACACCTCAAGAGGCAATGAAAACATTAAAAGTGCCACATGGGTATCTGGCCCCTGAGCCCTCGATTCAGAACTCCTACGTTCTGGGCCGGCGCTGTGGGGAGTTGGCTAAGCCTGCTCCTGCAGCACCGGCATCGCACATGGGCGCCATCCGAGTCCTGGCTGCTCCTCTTAAAAGCCAGCTCTCTTCTGTGGCCTGGGAAAGCAGTGGAAGATGGCCCAAGGGCTCCTGCACCCACATGGGAGACCTGGAAGAACTCCCTGGCCCCTGGCTTCTGCCTCACCCAGTTCCAGCCATTGCAGCCATTTGGAGAGTGAACCAGCAGGTGGATGATCTCTCTCTGTCTCTGTCTTTTTCAATCCTTAAAAAAGCTTTAGGTAAGGGTCATTTGCATCTCACTATCTCTCCTGCTCCTTGCCACGGGTAACAGGATCTGTGCTCTGCCTTGCACGGCCCCACTCTCACATCTTCTGTAGGATCTGAAAACGACAGCTTTGCGGAAGACACTCATCCTCCACCTGCCACCCTTTAAAGCAGCCGGGAGGCCTCCTGTTTTTAACAACACACTAGATGAGTCGGCACCGCAGCTCACTAGGCTAATCCTCCGCCTGCGGCGCCAGCACACTGGGTTCTAGTCCCGGTCGGGGTGCCAGATTCTGTCCCGGCTGCTCCTCTTCCAGTCCACAGCTCTCCGCTGTGGCCTGGGAGGGCAGTGGAGGATGGCCCAGGTGCTTGGGCCCTGCACCTGCATGGGAGACCTGGCTTCAGATTGGTGTAGCCTATTGGGGGGTGAACCAACAGAAGGAAGACCTCTCTCTCTCTCTCTAATTCCACCTGTCCAAAAAAAAAAAAAAAAAAAAAAAACCAACACACACACATTAGATGATAAAGCACCCAATACCATTTGAATTTGAGAAGAGTCACCAATATCAAAGAGGAGAGAAAAAAACATTGGGTGGAAGTAAAAACTCAAACCACAAGTCTTTCTGTCTTTCTTCTGCCCGTGCAACAGCAGGTCTGGAATGACAACAGCGGCAACTGTGCTGAGCGGAACCGAGTCGAGGGAAAGAAGAGAGCGGGCTCAGGACCCTGCCAGAATCCCACTCCCCCCGTTCTCTAAAACAGCTGCAAGTGGGGAGCACCAAATCAGAACCATTCGACAAAAGCAGTCAACCACGATGAACTGTTGACTGTGCAACAAGTAGGCCCATGTGTGAGGGCATAAATAACACCCGCCATCGCTTACGATGGGCAGGCACGAGGAGGACGTCAATCACCAGTCCTGGAGTGGCTCGAGGGGACACGATGAAGACTAAGATAGCAGCATCACTCCACGGCAACGGGAGACCATCCCACTGACCTCAAGGAACTAGCGGCCGACCCAAGGGACGTCACACAGCCTCAGGCTGTCCTGGCCCCAAATCCGTAGCTCGGCTAGCTGAGCCCTTGCACTGCACGAGCTCCCAGCTCTTAGTAATATTGCACCTGCTGGTTCTCTGCATGAAAATAATACTCCAAATACAAGACCCATGTCCCCCTAAAACCTGTTGTCTGTGTCGTGTTAAGATGGACAATTGCATTGAGCCGCACTTTGTACCACCAGACCCATGTTGAAACCCTAAACCCTAGGTTACTGGTTCTCAGAGGTAGGGCCTTTGACACAGGGTCAGGAGGGAGGAGCCTGGGATGGTGGGGGAGGAGCCTGGGATGGTGCAAGTGCCCTTAAAGGAAAAGAGGCAGAGCCGGAGCTCCCCCCGCCTGTGAGGACAAGTCTGCCAGTCAGGAGCGGAGCCCTCACCAGAAACTGAATATGCTGGAACCCTGGGGGGCGCGGACTCCCGGCTTCCAGAACGGCGGGAAGGAAGTGTCTGCTTTCAGGCCACCCCATCCTCGGCGTTTCATTAGGGCAGCGCCGAGTGTGGAAGGCGAGACTCACTCTCTCAGCACAAAAAGCAAGGAGTACCTACCCTTCCCCGCAGAGCAGCTCCGATCATCACAGAGGGAGAACGCGCTGTCTTCACAGGGCTTGGGGGTCCACGGCTGACAGGCTCTGCCCAGGGCATCCGCGGCTCCGCGTGTGGGTTGACCACAGGTTCCACTCTTCACGAGGTCTCCCCACACACCTGACTGCATGTCAGGAGCTGGGCACCCCATTGCTTTCCTGTCACGGGGAACAGAGGACGAGAGGAGCAACACACCAATCTGCACGGAGAGCAGGTGGCGTCTTACAACGAGAAATAGATTTTGTTGAAAATGGACACACATGTCACTCACCCCCAGTCCAGTCCCTGTGTGGGTCATGTGGGTGGTGTGAGGTGTGGGGTGTGTGTCAGGAGTGTAGGGTAAGTGGGGTGTATGGGATTTATGGGGTGTGTGTGGGCAGTGTGTGTGTGTGTAGGAGTGCGATGTTTGTCAGGTGTGTGTGCGGTGTGTGTGGGAGGTGTGGGCTATATGTGGTGTGTATATGTGGGGACTGTGTGTGTGTAGGAGTGTGGTGGGGGGTATGTGTGGGTATATGTGGTGTGTGTGTGTAGGTTTTGTGGGTGTGTGAGGTATGTGGGCTGTGTGTGGTGTTATGTGGGGAGTGTGTGTGTGTGTGAGAGTGTGGTGTTTGTCAGGTGTGTGGTGTATATGGGACATGTAGATTTGTGGGTATATGAGGTACGTGGGCTGTGTGTGGTGTGTATATGTGAGGAGTGTGGTCTATGTGGGGAGTGTGTCTGTGTGTGTGTAGGAATGTGGTGTGTGGGGGAGTGTGTGTGTAGGAGTGTGGATTGTAGGGGTATACGTGGGTGTGGTGTGTGTGTGTAGGAGTGTGGTGTTTGTCAGGTATGTGGTGTGTGGGGGACGTGTGGGTTGTGTGGGTGTGTGAGGTACGTGGGCTGTGTGTGGTGTGCATATGTGGGGAGTGTGGTATATGTGGGGAGTGTGTCTGTGTGTGTGTGTAGGAATGTGGTATGTGTGGGTGTGTATGCGTGTAGGAGTGTGGTGTTTGTCAGGTGTGTGGTGTGTGTGGTGTGTGGGGGACGTGTGGGTTGTGTGGGTGTGTGAGGTACGTGGGCTGGGTGTGGTGTGTATATGTGGGGAGTGTGGTATATGTGGGGAGTGTGTGTGTGTGTGTAGGAGTGTGGTGTTTGTCAGGTGTGTGGTGTGTGGTGTGTGAGGGCCGTGTGGGTTGTGTGGGTGCGTTTGGCTGGAAGAAGAGAGAATGGAGCGCGGGTTAGGAAGGCGATCACGGCCGGGCGGTGTGTGTGGTGTGTATATGTGGGGAGTGTGTGTGTGTGTGTAGGAGTGTGGTGTTTGTCAGGTGTGTGTGGTGTGTGGGTGCGTTTGGCTGGAAGAAGAGAGAATGGAGCGCGGGTTAGGAAGGCGATCACGGCCGGGCGGTGTGTGCCGAGGGGACGGTAGGGCTGAGGAGTGACTCGGGAGGAATTTGCTGGGTCCATGTCCCTGGGAGACACCTGTCGGGGCCTTGTGCTTCCTCTCTTTTCTTTTACTTATTTTTTCTTTTTTTATTTTTGACAGGCAGAGTGGACAGTGAGAGAGAGAGACAGAGAGAGAAAGGTCTTCCTTTGCCGTTGGTTCACCCTCCAATGGCCGCCGCGGCCAGCGCACTGCGCTGATCCGAAGCCAGGAGCCAGGTGCTTCTCCTGGTCTCCCATGGGGTGCAGGGCCCAAGCACCTGGGCCATCCTCCACTGCACTCCCTGGCCACAGCAGAGAGCTGGCCTGGAAGAGGGGCAACCGGGACAGAATCCGGCGCCCCGACCGGGACTAGAACCTGAGGTGCCGCTTGATTGCAGCTAATTGTGATCCCAGGTACACGGAGGCAGCATGGAACTCTGGTTCCTTTGGCCCCCTCAGGGTCACCTGCTCACCTGCTCGGAGCAGAGCAAGTTTGATCCTCCCGTCACCTTCAGGTGCAGCCCCGGCTGCCTGATCTGACCCCGAATATTGTGCTGCGATGTTGAGCCTGCAGGGTGGACCGTGCCAGCCACGCACCGCCCACTGCGGGGTTGGCCACTGAATCCACTCGAGCCTGCAGGAAGGCTCTTTGCTGCCCGTCCCTGTAGCTGCAGGACAGCCCGAGGGCTGCATATGGTCTGTAATGAGATCATTTCGCCCCCATGCCCTGCCAGCGTGTGTGATTATAAATTAGTTTAGAAATTCGCTGTAGCAGACGAGGATGGCCGAGAGCCGCAGGAAGCATGCCGTCACCCTGAGCCGGCCCCTCCGAGCTGCTCTCTGGAGCTCGGGACTTTCTCGTCGTCCATGTGAGTTTCAGCTGTGACACCACAGCCTTCAAGAACTGATGTTCCATGCAAAATGCAGGCGAGAGGATCCAAACTTCTCTCGGGGGAGATAAAACCCCTTTGGAGAGCCAGGCTTGGAGCAGGCGAGAAGCAAGGCGTGGCTCCCTGCAGGTCCTCACAGGTGACTTCTCCCGTCCCTGGGGGCCACACCGTGCCTCCTTTAACGCTCACTTCTCTGTTTTCACAATGCAAACCCCGACCTGCCGGTGAGTGAAACCTACGAACAGAACAGAGAACAGAACAGGGCCAGGCTGTATGGGCGGCAGGAGTTCCTCTCTCTTTCTCTCTTTCTCTCTTTCTCTCTCTCTCGGGCTGAGCTGCAGCTCGATCCCCCATTGTAAATGCACGCCCCGCCGGCTCTCCCAGGCAATTCAGGTGGAGACACGTCCGTGTGTCGCCAGGACAGCCTCAGCCACGCTCGGTCAGCGCCGTTGGGACTTGTCCCCGTCCCCACTTCCGTCAGGGAATCCACTTCTTTTGTGAACTCGGGGTAGAGGCGCCAGGCTTTTGATTGAGCAGAGGCGGTAAGTTAAGACCTGAAGCACACACCTGACCTTTCAGGGCGTAAAAACGAGAAAAATGAGCCGCGTGACAGAGACAGATGCCCCGTGCCCGGAAGACAGGGTGTTTGTTGGAACTGTTTCCCTGGGAGGATTCTAATGAATTCACTGTGATTCCTGCAGGAACGTGAAAAGGCTGTTTTCAAAAAGTGGAATTCGGGGCGGGATGTGGCCTGGCAGCTAAGCCAGCCAGGTCCTGTAGCAGAGAGCCTGGGCTCAAGGCCTGGATGGAGCTGTGGCCTCCTGCTGATGTGTGCCCCGGGAGGCTGCAGCGGATGGCACAGGGCTCGGGCTCCTGCCACCCACCTGGGAGACCTGGATGGATTTCCTGGTACCCGGCTTCGGCCACTCACACTCCTGGACATTTCAGGACTGGACCAAAGGATGGGAGCCCCCCTCCCTTCTTTTTTTTTAATAAAAGAGAAAAAAATTCTAGGGAAGTATGGTTATCTTCTTCGAATTGTTCTTATGAAATACATGAAATCTATTCTCTTTATAGTATTAAAAAATTTTAAGAGGCATTGTCAGTAAAATATCATTTTATTTCCTATAACCGTTCTCCGCTTCTGCTTGGAGGAAATAACAGTAACTTACCCACCTAGCCTTTGGGGTCACCCCGTGACCTGGCACTAGTCTTAGTCCTGTTCACAGACGAGAAAAGGGAGGCCAAAGAGAGTAACCACTTCCACGAGTGTGTGAACAATCGAACTCAAAGGTACGTTTATTTGCTGCAAAATATTTGAAGTCCACACATGCGTTTCCATAACGCACATTTTCTGTGAACTTGTGGAAGACCCCCGGTACGCCCACAGCTGGCAGGGTGGGGGAACTGGACCTCAGAGATTCTGGTCTGGGAGTGCTGCACCTGCAGAACGCTGTATGGGCAGAGGAGGCGTGGGCCCTGAGCCAGGTGCCGTCCTCCACGCGGCTGGGCACCTGCCAGGCAGTGAGAGTCTCACAGCATCTCGCAGCCGCTCGGCAGCTCCTGCGTGGACCGGGTCAGCGGCATTCTCTTCAGCCTCGTGCTGGTGCGTGGCCTGGTTTGCTGTTCCACGGTGTCTCTCCACAGACTCTCTCAAGATATTTCACGCCAGCAGGGAGTCCATGGCTAAAAGCTGTAGAGGCGCCTCCTGGTCAGCAAAGCCCAGTGGTTGATTTGTGTTTATTTGGCAACCGAAGGAAAGTGGACGACGGAATGCTATTGCAGTCATTCCCATCAGCCACGGCTTTCAACCCTCAGCATTCACAAAGGAAAAAAAATCCGTAAAACACCAAATTCTGAAAACCTTGCGCAGCCCTAGATTTTCTACTTGCAAAAAGCTGTAAGTCCTTCTTCTGTTCTTTCTAAAGGCATTTGGATTTGATTCATGAAAACACTGGACATTGCATTTCCTGAGAAATAGATAAGCCTAAGTGAGACTCCTTAGTGAGCGCTTCACGGGCGACATGGGCTCTTTCCCACCCGTTCTCTCACTGTAGCATGAACACTGCAATAGATGGCATGGTAGCAAATGCACACACTGTGTTCCAATAAAACTTTATTTGCAGAAACAGGTGGTGGGCCAGGGTACGCATGCGAGGCACAGTTTGCCAAACCCGAGCCAACACTATGAAATGACCGTGTACACCGTTTATCTCTCATTTAGGAAATAAGAACGTATTTATAAATCACATCTTTTCAACAATGACTGTTCTAGACCATTGCTACTAGCAACTGCCAGATTCTATAGTGTCATAACCCTTCTACAATGTCCCTCTACTTCCAACATGATCACCGTGAATTACAGTGCTTCCCTGCTATCTCCTCTCTCTCTCTCTCTCTCTCTCTCTCTCTCTCTCTCTGAGCAACATGAGAAGGGACTTCAAAAGGTTCATGAGATCTGTATTATGAAAACTCTATGCATGGATCTCAAATGTTTTGCGCCAAGGCAACCTTCTCATTGAATTCCATTTTCCATGGACTTGTCAAGGCATCCTCCTGTGTCTTCAGACACAAAGTTCTAGAAAAACCGTGGAATCTCCCCCAGGCCCTCCTAGATGCCACATTCGACTTCATCAACACCTTCCTCACTGTGACCCGTGGAGGCACCAAGCACCAAACGTGTGTGTCTCTGTGTATGTTTTGGAGTGTGTCTCTGTGTCTGTATGTCTATGTGTGTGTTTGCCTCTGTGTGTCTGTATGAGTGTCTGTGTGTGTGCATCTGTGTTTGTGTGTCTGTGTATTTTTGTGTGTGTCTCTGTGTGTATCTGTGTGTGTGCCTGTCTGTGTGTGTTTGTATCTGTGTGTGTTTGTGTGTGCCTCTCTGTATGTCTCTGTGTGTGTGCCTGTATGTGTGTGTTTGTATCTGTGTGTATTTGTGTGTGCCTCTCTGTATGTCTCTGTGTGTGTGCCTGAGTGTCTGTGTGTTTTTGTATCTCTGTGTGTGCCTGTGTGTGTCTGTGTCTGTGTCTCTGTGTGTATCTATGTGTGTGTGTGCCTGTGTCTGTGTGTTCGTATCTCTGTGTGTGCCTGTGTGTGTCTGTGTCTGTGTCTCTGTGTGTATCTATGTGTGTGTGTGCCTGTGTCTGTGTGTTTGTATCTCTGTGTGTGCCTGTGTGTGTCTGTGTGTGTGTGTCTGAGTGTCTGTGTGTGGTTGTATCTCTGTGTGTGCCTGTGTGTGTGTTTGTCTCTGTGTGTATCTATGTGTGTGTGTCTGAGTGTCTGTGTTTGTATCTGTGTGTGTGTTTGTGTGTGCCTCTCTGTATGTCTGTGTGTGTTTATGTGTGTGTGTGCCAGTCTGTGTGTGTTTGTATCTGTGTGTGTGTTTGTGTGTGCCTCTCTGTATGTCTGTGTGTGTTTATGTGTGTGTGTGTCTGTGTGTTTGTATCTCTGTGTGTGCCTGTGTGTGTGTTTATGTGACTGTCTGTGTGTGTCTGTATCTCTGTGTGTGCCTGTGTGTGTGTTTATGTGTGTGACTGTCTGTGTGTGTCTGTATCTCTGTGTGTGCCTGTGTATGTGTGTGTGTGTGTTTGTATCTCTGTGTGTCTGAGTGTCTGTGTGTGGTTGTATCTCTGTGTGTGCCTGTGTGTGTGTGTGTGTGTGGCACCTGGAGCTTCTGCAACCCTTTCAGCCGCCTGCTCCCTCTCTGGAAACAGAGCCATCGTGAACGTCCCTGCCAGCTTCCACGGCAAATCAAACAAGACGGTCACATGACCAAAGGCAGCTCTTCCAAGGATCTTATTGCATTTTGTCTAAATAGCTTCATTTCAAAGGCAGAGACACAGAGAGACAGATGGAGATCTCCCATCCACTGGAGAACTCCCCAGGCGCCCACAGCGGCCAGGGCTGGGCCAGGCTGGAATGGGAGCCGGGAGCCAAGAGGTCCCCACGGGGGTGCAGACACCGAAGTGCCTGGGCCCTCCCGCTGCCTCCCAGAGCGTGCATTAGCGGGTGGCTGGACAGGGCCCTGAACCCAGACATTCAGACACAGGACGTGGGTGTCTTGCAGCATCTTGGCCCTGCACAAGCGCCCACCCCAGGGAGTGCCTTTCTATTGGATGACGTCAGGAGAGGGGGTGGGAGTGTGTGGGCTGCGGTGAACCTGCTGGGCCCTCTCCTCAGCCCTCGACTTGGGACACCCCCACAAATGGGGAAGAACTTCATGACTTTCCAAAAAGCAATCTGATGGATTGATACATAATATTTGTACTCATTTTTGAGGTGCAATGTGATGTTTTGATTCCTATATTGAATAAGGACCGACTCAGGAGCCTTGGCGTCTTCAACCCCTCTACCGTTCCCACTTCTTCATGGGAACACCCGGCACTCTCTCTGCTCGCCGTCCTGGGGCTGGTGGGGCCATGCAGGAGGGGCTCCGAGATTTCTGAAAAACGCACTGGGCATAGCTCTTCTTATGTCTAAGGTAAATCTTATTCATTGATTTGAAAAGCAAGCTTACAAAGAGAGAGAGGGAGAGACACAGGGAAATCATCCATCTGCTGGTTCACTCCCTAAGTGGCCACAACAGCCAGGACCCAGGAGTGTCTTCCAGGTCCCCCAAACACTGGGCCGTCCTCTGCTCTTTCTGGGTGCATTAGCAGGGGGCTGGATCAGAAGTCAGACACGAGCCCGCGGGCGTCCACATGGGATGCCCGTGTCACAGGCAACTGCTTTACCCGATGCACCACAAAGCCAGCCCTAAGATAAACCCTACATGGAACCAAAACTCTGCCAGACAACTGGTGAGTGTTGGGGAAAAGCCATAAAGAAGCATTTATTGATTTTAGAGCCACTGACTGATGAGCTAGCATGCTCCTCTTAGATGCACGGCTAAGACGGGAGGGAGGGGCAGTCGTCAGCCGGGCCTCTCAGCAGAGCCTGATGGGGCCAGAGAGCGGCGCGGCCGGTGGAGTAAGGGATTAGGGACTGCAGCCCTGGTCAGCGTCCCACTGGAGCCACGGCTCCCTCGCTGCCCCTTCTCCCTCTCACCTATCCACCCCCTGAACCGGGGATTCTCAGCCACTTTCTGCTTCTCCCACAACCCTCAGCAGCTTCTGCTCCACTCTTGAGCCGCACTCCTGGGTGTGCCACTCGTCCACGGGTCGGTGGCCTGTGCTGCCTCAGTAGAGCCCAGAGGGGCTGTGTGCAAAAGGACTTGGGGGGCCGGCGCCGCAGCTCACTAGGCTAATCCTCCGCCTTGCGGCGCCGGCACACCGGGTTCTAGTCCCGGTCGGGGCGCCGGATTCTGTCCCGGTTGCCCCTCTTCCAGGCAAGCTCTCTGCTGTGGCCAGGGAGTGCAGTGGAGGATGGCCCAAGTGCTTGGGCCCTGCACCCCATGGGAGACCAGGAGAAGCACCTGGCTCCTGCCATCGGATCAGCGCGGTGCGCCGGCCGCAGCGCACCAGCCGTGGCAGCCATTGGAGGGTGAACCAACGGCAAAAGGAACACCTTTCTCTCTGTCTCTCTCTCTCTCACTATCCACTCTGCCTGTCAAAAAAAAAAAAAAAAAAAAAAAAAGGACTTGGGGCACTGAACACTGAACTGTAGTCTCAATTAGAAGGCCTGCCATCTCCTGTTTCCCTCTTCCCTCTGCCTGCCTCACAAGGAAAGACGATTCTTTCTCCTGATTTTATTTTTTCCCCAATTTTCTAAGCGGGTCTTGTCACCAGGACATATTTCTGGGAACACGGCGGTGGGAGAATTTATAATGTGATCCCAAACAGCAGCTTTCACAGTTGGCACTGAGTGAAGAGATTCACAAAGATTTATCAAGGTGTCTTCTTTGGACCAAATATTCACTCTGCGTGCAGGCAGCACCCAGCATTTCTGGACAGCGGCTCCGTGACGGGGCCCGCACACCGGGGCTGCGGCCGGGAGAGCGAGGCGTGGTCATGCTCACGGCAGTTTCCTGGAAACCGAAGGGGAGCTTACTGACTGCGGTGTGGCCCGCGCGGCTCCTGCCCCATCTAGAATTTCCCTTGCGGCCCCATTGTGAAGTCAGTCCAGTGAGTGCTCCGACAGACGGCTTGGCTTTGCATCCACGCTGTGTTATGTTCACTTCCCACAGCCAGAGTTCATGAGCCAACCTGTGCTAGTTACGCACTGGGACAAGAAGGAGTTGGCAAGTGGCTCAAAAACAATTAGTTAAAATAAAGTTGCAAAAACACAGAGAGGAAGACAAGAGGGTACAGCCCCAGTTCTGACCCAGGTGCCACAGACGCCAGCAGGGACCTGCTCACATACATGGGTGAAACCCCACCGGCGGAAGTGCACCGCAGGCAGGTAGCCGAGGGCTCGACACTACACTTGTGAAGCAGAGGCCAGGAGGGGTCGGGGGCATCGCTGTGGGGTCATCACAGGCCATTTATTTGGGCCTATTTATCATGCACCACCCACCTCAAACTCAGCTCCCTAGATTACAGCTTTCTGTTTACCTCTTTATCATTGTTATTATTATTTACAAATTTTGCTTGTTTGAAAGGCAGAGTTACAGAGAGAGGGAGACACACACACACACAGAGAGAGAGAGAGAGAGAGAGAGAGAGAGAACTTCCATCCACTGGTTCACTCCCCAAATGATCGCAATGGCCCAGGGCTTGGCTGGCCCAAAGCCAGGAGCCTGGAGCTCCATCTGGGTCTCCCATAGAGATGGCAGGGACCCAAGCACTTGGGACATCTTCTGCTGCTTTCCCAGGCACATATGACTTTATTAAAAAAAATAAGGACAGATAGCAACAGCAATGGATAGGAAAGGCGAGGATCTTGGTGACTGAGGCACAGTTCACCTGCTAAGGAACCCTAACCCACACCTTCAGCTCCGTGTCCTAAGGTCATTTGTCAAGCCCGCAGGGAACTGATAGAAGCATCATGGAAGAACTGGCTCAGCACATCTGTCCTCTTCGATCCAGAGCAGGAGGTGGCCACACCACTGGTCGTTGTTGGACCCTTCTCTACAACAGTTCTGATGCACGAGGACTGGGCCCGCTAGCCTCAGAAATCACACAGCATAGGCACGACAGCGAGTCTCCGGGCCCCAGCGACTAGGGCGTCGGGGTGGGGTCTGCCTCCCCTGAAGCCCTCCTGTCACTCGCCAGCCACAGCACCGTGGGCAAATGCCACGGTGTCACGAGCAACCTCATCGTATGTCTTGAACAACAGCGTCTTCACCCACAAAGCAGATGCAGCGCTGTTTGACTCGAGTGCTGGGGGGAAGAGTAAGTAGACCGCTGTGCAACACAGCACCAGAGAAGCGCCTGCCACTCAAGAAAACCCAGAGCTCTTGGCGCGACTGCCCTTGGCGGTGCTAACACCGGGACATAAAGCGACTCTCTAGGTCACAGGGGGGCGTCTGCATTGCAGACATCTAAGAAGACAACACATCCTCAGAAATTAATTGCAAGCTACCCTAGGCGGCAACCAAGGATTGTGTAAACAAGAGAGGAAAACCCATTTTGCCATAATACTACAGGCTTACAATACCATCTTCCCACGGTTATGAGTAGCAACTCACCGAAGTAAGCAGGAAGATGACAGATGTGTGGGGTTATTTTTCCAAACAAAATAATTAAAGTGGAAATATCTGACTCAGTTTTGCTTCCAGCACTCCACATTCCCAGTATGAGGGAGTCTCTCCAGGTTTCACTCACTACAACTGTAATTTGGTTATTCTGATCCTGTTCATTCCCATGTGTCTCGTAACATCATTCTATCATTGCTATGAGTTCAATTCCTTTAAGTCACTTGTAACACATCCCTGAAATATAGTTCCTTCCTCATTGCATAGAAGAAGCAAACACCGGCCCGAGATTTCCTCCCGAGAGAGGGAGCACATCCCATACTGCTCGGTAGACGTTGCCTCCAGATTCCAAGTCATGGAAACCATCCTGCAGTGACCAGGCTCGCCCTGCCCTGCAAACCACAGCCCCAGCCATGAGAGAAGTCCGACAGCGTTGAGACGTCCCCACGTCACCTGCATTGTCCTCGTCTGAGATGTGGGGTCAACAACCAGCCCGCCCTCGGGAGCCTGCTGTGCCGTGCAGTGAGCTCCAGCGGACGCGTCTTCACTTGTCCAGCGCTACTCCAGGCTTCTCTCTCGTAGGAAGTCCACTGTTCTCCTCAGTCTACAGATGGAGAGCCAAGGCGTGCCTCAAAGCCCCAGGGACGCAGTGAGTGACCAGTAGGCCTCCATGGCTGGCTCCGTCCTCCTCCTGACCATCATCAGCATCATCAGCATCATCACCATCACCACCATCACCACCACCATCACCATCACCACCATCATCACCAATCATCACCAACCATCACCATCATCACCATCATCACCATCACCACCATCACCACCACCATCACCATCACCACCATCGTCACCAATCATCACCAACCATCACCATCATCACCATCATCACCATCACCACCATCATCACCATCATTACCATCACCACCATCACCATCACCACCATCATCACCATCACCACCATCACCACCATCATCACCACCATCACCATCACCACCATCATCACCAATCATCACCAACCATCACCATCATCACCATCATCACCATCACCACCATCATCACCATCACCACCTTCACCATCACCACCATCATCACCATCACCACCATCACCACCATCATCACCATCACCACCATTACCACCATCATCACCATCATCACCATCACCACCATCACCACCATCACCACTATCATCACCATCACCACCATCACCACCATCATCACCATCACCACCATCACCACCATCACCACTATCATCACCATCATCACCATCACCATCACCGCCATCATCACCAATCATCACCAATCATCAGCATCATCACCATCACCACCATCACCACCATCACCATCACCATCACCATCACCATCACCATCATTACCATCATCACCATCACCATCACCACCATCATCACCATCATCACCAATCATCATCACCATCACCACCATTACCACCATCATCACCATCACCACCATCACCACCATCATCACCATCATCACCATCATCACCACCACCACCATCATCACCATCACCACCATCACCATCACCACCATCATCACCATCACCACCATCACCACCATCACCACCATCACCACCATCACCACCATCATGCTCCGTGGGTGTTTTACGTGAACAGTACCCTGCACACCTCTGATGGCACTTCCATCGCAGAGCTGTTGGCAAGCTTGGGACAGGGCCCACTTAGCAGGAAATCTCACCTAAAAACTCTGCTGCCGTAGAATTCCACCAGGAGAACCCCCAAGCCCGAGGCAAACGACATTCACGATGTCCCTCCCCGGAACTCACCACCGCGTAGCTCCCTTCCAGTGTGTGCAAAACAAGGAACTCCAGAAAAAAGTTACTTCTGGATTGCCAAATTTTCTTAAGAATCAAAAATGCTAATATTTTATTAAAGTATTAAAAATTCACTGAAGATTGCACATTCACACATATTTCTTTTTTTCCTGAAACGCTCTTGTGACAACTGGTAATTCAGCATGGAGCCCCAGGAGCCTGGGCTGGCCAGCCACATACTGGCCACCAGCAGTGTCCACCTGCTGTGGCATGGGCCAGGCCAGTCTGGAGGGGCACCTGCCATCACCTGTTGGCTTCTGTTCAGACACGTGGAGCTGGAAGCCAGGGCCTGCAGGAGTGCTGTGACATCAGTTATGAGACAGGAGGCAGCCGTAACGGAGAGCGGGTGCCCCCATCATTGCCTGAAGAGAAGAAGCCGCCATCGAACCAAATCTCTCCCACTTCCTCTGAAGCTGTTGGCTGCCATTTTTACATCACTTCTTCCCTGGTATTTTCAAAGTGACACATTTTGGCTTGTTTTTCATTTTGTTTACTTAAATAATCTTTATTCTCGTGCACTGGGAAAGATGGTCTATAGCAAATGCTGCATTTGGCATCAAACCTTGAGCTGGAACATAGCACATGGGGTCAGCTGGGACCCAGGTCTGGTCAGAGTTCCAGGGCCACCCTGGGGACACCCCTCGCAGGGCTGGTGGCAGATCCAGCACCCTCCAGTAGCAGGGACCCCTCCCACAGAGACACAAGCAGAATGTGTAAAAGGCATTTTGCAGAAGATAAAAATCACAAGTTTCCAGTGCTGTACTGATGCACAGAAGGGCCACAGGGGATAAAATCAGCTACGTGGGGGGTGGAGGGGGGTCCCTTGGGGGGCCCCACAGAGCACCTGCTCCAGGCAAAATGATGCATTGCCTTGGACCAATGGCAGTGGAGCCTGCAAGAGAGAAGGAGCATTTCCATGCTTACTGCAAACACAATGTTATCATATTGAAGAGATTCAAATGAGTAGAAATCATGGTGTCTACTGTAAACAAGGAAAAATAAATGATCTTAAGCAGTGTCTTATTGCTGTGGATTCATTCTGAGAGGAGGAGCTCGGTGAGGGCAAGAGGTGCGGAGTCACCACACAGACCCCAGGAGTCGGGTGAAAGCGGGCCAGAGGCGAGCAGCCCGCAGACTCGTTTACTACAGTTGGTGCAGCAGCTTATATAGCAGAGGCAGCCAATCTGGTCAAGGGGCGGTCTATGCCCCAACCAATCACAGCCTGTTGCCAGGCAGGCTCTGTTGCCAGGTGGGTTTTGAAGCCATTCCTGAGTAACCGTAACCGACGCTCGCTTGCCCGCCGCCATCTTGGCATGGCCTTCTCATTCCACCACAGTGTCGCTAGGAAATTGTCATTGTTTCAGCAAGTCTAAAAGAAAATATGGACATTTTGAAGGAAAATCAGCAGATTGCAGCTGAAAAAAGAGGGAGAGACAGACAGAGACAGAGAGAGACAGAGATAGGGGTGTCTTGGCCAGGAGCAATACAAAAACACCAGAAAATCAAATTAAATAATGAAAAGTGTTTGAGGTTTTTTGATGACCTCAAGCTGATTTTCAAAATCACCTTGAAAGATCGCACTTAGGAAATCAGAAAATGTGTGTCTTCCATAGATCGGTGGGGGGGTGGGGGTCTCCTTTTGGCCAAAAGACATAACAAAATTAAAGAAAAATATTACTTTGCTCACACACCATTGCCAACTCTTGCAGCTTCAAATGTCGAAGAAAAAAATTGATTGAGAGACTTGAGGTGAATTCGCTCACTACACTTTGGATTTGTTCACCACAGTTATAACGACTTTCTCTATGAAGATACGCTCATTGAAAATTTTGTAATTTTGTTTTTTAGACATTTTAACAAGATATGTACTTGCATGAGCTATTTCATCACTCACGGTCTGGTCATCTAAGAACGCACAGCACCTGCGGACGGAGCAAGACTAGAAGTGGTTTAAAAAAAAAAAAAAAACACTCAAGGCCGGCACCATGGCTCACTTGGCTAACCCTCCACCTGTGGCCTGGCATTCCACATGGGCGCTGGGTTCTAGTCTTCGGATCGGTGCAACACGCTGGCCATAGTGGCCATGTGGGGAGTGAACCAACAGAAGGAAGACCTTTCTTTCTGTCTCTCTCTCTCACTGTCTAACTCTACCTGTCAAATAAAAAAAAAAAAAAGCACTCTGTGTGCGACGTCTGCTTCCCACTTTGGAGCTCCTGGGTTCGAGTCCCAGCTCCAGTTCGTGACCTCCTGCTAATGCAGACGCTGGCTGGAGTGATTGGGTCCCCGGCACCCACGTGGGAGACCTGACACCCAGCTTCAGCCCCAGCCCAGACCTGGCCCTTACAGGCAGTAGGGGATTCCCCAGAATATGGAAAACCTTTCTCCATGTCAAACAAATAGACACACAAGCATTTAAAATTTTTTAAATAAAAGATAAAAATAAAATGGAAATACACTTCAGAAGCTTTCTCTACTACATAGATGAGTTCAGGAAGAGTCAGGAGAAACCGCTGAACAGAATTTATTTTTAAGATTTACATTTATTTATTTGAAAAGCAGAGTTACAGAGAGAGAGAGAGAGAGAGGAAGAGACAGAGAGCTCTTCCATCTACTAGTTCACTCTCCAAAAGGCCATAATAGCCAGGGTTGAGCCAGATGGAAGCCAGGAGCTTCTTCCAGGTCTCCCATGTGGGTGCAGGGGCCCAAGCACTTGGGCCATCTTCTGCTACTTTCCCAGGCCATTAGCAGAGAGCTGGATGGGAAGTGGAGCAGCCGGGACTCGAACCAGTACCCGTCCCATATGGGATGCGGGCACTGCAGGCAGAGGCCTCACCTGCCGCATCACAGAGCTGTCCCCTTCCCTGTGACTGAGGCCACACAACCCTGTGAGGGCGCTGGCCACTACAGCTCCTCCCGGAAACCCGCCCCCGTGTCACGTGTGCAGTTTTCACCCTCACTCACTTTGCTGTTTTTTAATTCTTCACACAGTTGCTTGCTGATTTTATATGCAAGAGGCACCATTCCCCAGACTGTACTGTACTAAGTTTCTTTATGCTAATGCCCCTGGGAAGGTGGCCTGGGTGCTTGGGTCCCAGCACCCCTGGGGAAGACCCAGTGGAGCTCCTCGCTCCTACCTGCGCCTGCCGGATCTGCCCATTGCAGCCACTTGGAGAGGGAACCAGAGGAACCAGTCACTGGATAGAGAACCTCTTTCTCTCTCTCCCTTTGTCTCTCTCCCACTCTGTGTGTGTGTGTGTGTGTGTGTGTCTCCCTCTCTCTCTGTCACTCTGCCTTCCAAGTAAATAAATAAACGTTAAGAGAAATTGGAATTACATTGTGCATCAATTTTAGTGCCAAAATTTTAAATGTTTTTTTCATAATACATGTTTTTCATAATATATGTTTTTTCATAATACACGTTTTTTCATAATACATGTTTTCTATGAGATTTTTGAAGACCTCCCATATGTGGAGAAATCTGGTCATATTATGGCCACACAGACACCAAAAGTAACAACACATTTTATAAAATTTATTTTTACGACCTATTTATAAAAATAAATAGAATTAAAATATTACATTAAAGGGTACACAGTAGGAAGGAAATTATCAAAATGAAAACATGATAAAGTCTTGATTTTTTTAGAGAAAAGGTAAAAACATTGATTACATTTAGACATTATTACATTGTTTTAACTTCACTATGTTTAACTTTTTCAGATAATACCTAAATATAAAAATAAAGAGGAAAACAACCAGTTTTAAATGAAGCCTAAAAAGTAGAATAAATAGAAATAAAAAAAATATATGCGGTAGGGGTGGGGCCTGGGTTAAGTCACTGCTGGGAATGCCAGCTTCCCGTATCAAAGAGCTGGGATTGAGTTCCTGCCCCGCTTCCCGTCCAGCTTCCTGCTGATGCGCAGCCTGGGAAGCAGCAGGGATGGCTCAGGTAGCTGGGCCCTGCACCCACATGGGAGACCCGAACAGAGCTCCTGGCTCCTGGCTCCCGTCTGGCCCAGCCCTGGCTGTTGTAGCCCTTTGAGAAGTGAACCAGTGGATGGGAAACCTCTCTCTGTCTGTCCATTGCTTTCTGCCTTTCAAATAAAATGAAAATAAATAAGTTCATTTAAAAATAGTATGGGAGAAATAAATCTAAATGTTCAAATAATAACAATGAATGTAAATAGATATCGTCTCTACTTAAGATACAAAAAGCATGCCTTTATTTTTAAAATGGAGCTTTGTGCTGTTTAAAAGAGATGTAGTAAGCTTAACACTCAGAAATATTGATATGAAGTCATGTAAACAGCGTATCAGGTAAACTCCATGCTCCCAGTAAAGACTGAGCCTACTCTCAGACTTCAAAGCAACAACTATGACCAGAGACAGCATTATGCTGCCTAGATAGCAGTAAACTGAACTTGAGAACACATGCAGCAGAATCGACCACTCCCCAGTGAGAGATCTCCTAGGGAACCATTTCAATATAGGCTGAGCATCCCTAGTTTGAAAATCCAAAACCTGAAATGCTCCAAAATGTGAATCTTTTGAGTGTCAGCCTGACGCTGCTAGTGGAAAATCCCACATCTGATCTCACACACTGGGTCTCCGTCGGATCACAGAACGCGTTAAAAATATTATGTAAAATTACCTCAGGCCATGTGTCTAAGGTGTCTAATGAAAAACAAATGAATTTCATATTTAAACTTGTATCCCACCCAATAGTATATATATGTGTATGTACATATATATTATGTGTGTGTGTGCAAGTATCTCAAAATCTGAAAAAACAACCAGTAGCACTGCTGGTTGCGGGCATTTTGGAAAAGGGACACTCCAGCTGTCCAGCATCCTCCAAGAATCGTGGTGCAGTCGAGGTTAGAACACCTGAAAATCCGTGGTGCAGAGGGAGAAGCCGCCACCTGCAGCACTGGCATCCTGTATCTGAGCACCAGTCTGGGTCCCAGCTGCTCCGCTTCCAACTCCAGCTCCCTGCTGGTGGGAAAGCAGCGGAAGATGGCCAAGTCTTTGGGCCCCTGCACCCGCGTGGGAGACCTGGATGGATTCCAAACGCCTGCCGTCAGCCCGGCCCAGCCCAATCCTGACATTGTGTTCATCTGGGGAGTGAACCAGCGGATAGATCTCTCCCTCTCTCTTTCTCTTTGTGTCTCTCCCTCTCCATCCGTTACTCTACTTTTTGAATAAATAAAATAAATCTTATTTTTAAAAAAATCTGTGAACAATGCAATTTAGTAACTTGATTTAGTAACAATTTAGTAGTCCATCACAGGCTACTGTACCTAACTCTTGAATAACACACATGAACTACAAAATTGTAAAACATTTAAAGACATAGTATGCTACAAAGCAAGCCTTGTAGTTCAAAGAATCACATACCAATCCCAACACAGTAAGTTAGAAAAGTGGTTTTTCTAATCCTATACATCAGAAGCTTATAAGATACATTTTAAATAGCTCATCGACCATAAAAGAACTCATACCTGAAATGGGACATTCAGAACTAAGTAAAAATAAAAATATTAAGTTCCAGTACGTGTGGGATCCTGCTAAAACCATAGTCAGTGATAAATGTGAAAGCTAGAGTTCACGTGAATATGCTAAGTATTTGCTTTTAATAAGAAAGAAACAGGAATCAACACAAGGAGAAAAAGCAAGCAGAAATAAGAAAAAAAATGAGTCAGGAGCCAAAGGCAACACTATAGAAAGATGGAAAATTAGTGATTTGCATAAACTGGGAAAGCTCTGATGAAACTGAGCGGAAAAGGGCTTGCACACTGGTAAGAGCTATTTGCAGTTGTGAGACAAAGGGGAGAATAGAAGGAAGATCAGGGACATCTTCATGCAAATAAATGTCAAATCTTAGGTGAAACAGACAAGTCTCTACAAAAATGTGAAGGACCCGGACTGACTCAGCAAGAGCAAGAAAAACCCCACTTTTGGCCGGCGCCGTGGCTCAATAGGCTAATCCTCCACCTTGCGGCGCAGGCACACCGGGTTCTAGTCCCGGTCGGGGCACCGGATTCTGTCCCGGTTGCCCCTCTTCCAGGCCAGCTCTCTGCTATGGCCAGGGAGTGCAGTGGAGGATGGCCCAGGTGCTTGGGCCCTGCACCCCATGGGAGACCAGGAAAAGCACCTGGATCCTGGCTCCTGCCATCGGATCAGCGCGGTGCGCCGGCTGCAGCGGCGGCCATTGGAGGGTGAACCAACGGCAAAGGAAGACCTTTCTCTCTCTGTGTCTCTCTCTCACTGTCCACTCTGCCTATCAAAAATAAAAAAAGAAAAAAGAAAAAAGAAAAACCCCACTTTTGCCATCCCGCGTTGAACAACGGATGCTGTTTGTCTGTGTTCCCCTAAAGAACACTCCAGGGCCAACTGTTTTCACAGGTGGATTCCACTACACACTCGCGGAAAAAAATCTCAGAGAAGAAGAAGAGAAACAGAACCCCCCTATTTCCTGAAGCTGCTAAAGTCTTATGAATAATTTCAGACAAAGATAAGGAGAACAAAAAAATCACAGGCCAATTTCACCCCAGAGCAGAGATGCACAGATCTAAGCGAGACAGCAGCACACAAATACAACAGAACAGGACGCGTCACGACCACACGGAGCTGACGGCAGTAACGCCAGGGTCATTGAACCACGGGACTCTGTTACGTACATGTGCCACCGTATGAAGGTGGAAAAAAACAAGATGCAGAAAAAGCATTGAGTAAAAGTTCATGCCCAGTCATAATAAAACAAAGCATGGAGTTCTAAGCAGAGGGAGATTCCTGTGTCTGCAAAAAGTGGCTCCACTACCAAGAACCAGACTGGAAGGCCACCACCACCACTTCCACTCAGCGTCCTGGAGGGCCCACCTCATCCCAGGGGACAGAACGATGCTCTCTCACTCTCCCACAGAAAGACTGCAAGAGCAGAAGCACGCATTCCTCACTTGTAGGTGACGGGATTACTTCCTTGGGAAGCTTCCAGGATGCCAGGAATTATGTAAATGAATAAGAAAGTACAGAAAGATCACTAGATAAAGAATTAGCACATCAAAGTTCATTGCAATTATACTTCTGCGTCCAAACCTTTGAACCTGATGATGTGGGCTTGTGTCAGCTTTCTCCAACAGAGCCCAGGAGCCAGGACGCTGTGCAGCCTCAGGGCAAGGTAACAGGAGCCACGAAGCGCTCACTCCACTCCCTTAGCACGTGGGCTCTCTCTGCACTTGCTCCTGCGTCCTGTCCTGTCTGGAAGGCTGCCACCATGCTGTCTCTCAGAAGCCCAGACAGGACCAACCAACCTTTAGAGAGGCTTCCCAGAGGGGCTGTCACTCCAGGGAGGCCTTGTCCACCTGTCGTCCATCAGGCACGCTGGGAGAGAGCCGAGAAGGGGGTACAATCAGGCAGACAGACGGCGGTGCCTAAGCTCACGTCTCAGGAAGTAGACAGATGCTAGCAAAGGCGCAAGGTGGCAAAAGTGCAAAGAATCCTTAGCTTTGGACAGCACCTCGCTCAATGCCAGAGACCTCCCCCCTGCCTTGGAATACAAGGCAGCTAGCAACAGCTGACCAGCCTGATGATCCCTAACTTACTTTCAGGACTGGCATCTTAGCCAGCCAATCAAAAGCAGTTCCTCCTCTCACAGGGTTGAAAACTGTGACCCTGCTGTAGGAGCCTCTCTGGGTTGCCCAGAGTCCTTCCTGCCTCTCCTTTAGCAGTGCACCTGCCTTCCCCGGCTCCTCCCTTCTTCCACAACGTGGGACGAGAACCTGGTCGGTGCAGACAGCAGAAGTCCTGAGTCAACGTAGTCCACTTCATAAATCCGCCTCTCTGCTGAGAGTTCGGTGACTCCAGCCTCAGTCTCCCTGCGCAGAGAAACTAAACCAGCACCAGCTCCCAGCGGAGCCCAGCCAAGCAACACAGCGCTGACGGATGATGGTCATGTGTTGTTTCAAGCTATTGAATTTGGGGATAATTTGTTTTATAGTCACTGTAATAAGATGCCTATGAATTAATACAATAAAAAAAACATAGGGGAATGTGAATTTTGGTCTATAAAACACTAAAGAAGAGGTAAGGGAGACAGACACAATGGTTTTTGGAGACTGATGCAAATTTATTATAATAAAGATGGCTCTGTCTACAGTTTGTTTCTAGATTCAATGTGTTTCCAGTCAGAGAGCCCAACAGACTACTTCTATGGGAAATATAAGTTGATTCTGAAATGCATGTGAGAAGAGAAAGCCAAGAAAATCCAAGACAAGGCAAGGAGGAGGAAGAAGCAGAAATACAAGGAGAAAGAGGGAAGTGTGTCTGGTTTAGCAATGAGGATACCTGAGTCCCCTGGCAACCGAGTGGCTGGGTTTGAGCCTCTGCTCCAACTCCTGACTCCAGCTCCCTGCTAATGCAGGCCCTGGGAGGCAGCTGTGGCAGCTCAGGTGCCACCCAGTGGGAGACCCACAGTGAGTTCCATCTCACGTTCAGCCTGGCCAGCTCCTGCTGCTGCAGGCACCTGGGGAGTGAACCAGCTGCTGAGAACACCCTCCCTCTCTCTGTTTCTTTCTCTTTCTGCCTCCCAAATAAATAAGTAAAGAAATAATACTTGTGCATATGAGTACAAAAACGTACTAAAGTCAGTTCTACATGGAGTAGGGATTTGATATGAAATTATTAGGACACTTAGAAGTAACGTATTTCTTTATTATTTCATAGTAACCAAAGCTTTCTTATTGCAAAGGAAAAGACAAAACTTTGATACATCTGGACTACATTAAAACCTAATGTTAATCAAAGACACCATTACTAAGTGAAAGGAAAGATCATCACTTGAAAGATGATTGTAGCACACACAGATCTCTGACAAAGGATTAGTGGCTGTATCTTTTTTAAAGATTTATTTATTTATCTGAAAGGCATAGTTACAGAGAGGCAGAGGCAGAGGCACAGCGAGTGGCCGTATTTATCAAGAACTTCCGTGAATTCATAAAGTGGCAAGAAAATGGGCAAATGACACAAGTAGGTACTTCACAGAAAAGGCAACATGATTATGACATAACTGATTTTAAAATGTACAAATTAAAACCGCAGTAAAACACTGCTGTCCTCTTTACCAAGTCGTCAAAATTCAAGATGCCTGATAATACCAGATGCCGCCGAGGGTGGGAAGCAATTACCGTTGCCAAACGAGCTTAAAATGTGTGTAAGTGTTAATCTAGCCATTCTATTCTGAAAACTCTTCCATACTGTAATGCACCCACAGGAGGGTACAGGAATATTCACACACTCGGGCTGGGTAAGAATTGAAAACTGAACGTAACTCAGGTGTGCCCTGACAGATGAAGAGCTGCATCGCCGCCTGCTCACGTATGTACACAATGAAATATCACAGCACGTTGAAAATGGACCAGCGGCAGCCCTGCACATCCACAGACATAAATCTCAAGACACAAGGTGAGCAGGAAATGCACACAGCAGAACACATATTCTGTGATTCTTTCCTGATGAAGTTCAAAGCCACGTGAAGGTAAATAATACATGATATAGGGGTTCATCCATATTAGGAAGAATATGGTTTTTTTTTTAAATCCATGGAAGGGTAAGCACAAAAGTTAGCCACCTCTGAGAGAGGAGGAGAGGATGCTACTAAGCCAGGTGCTTAAGGAGGCTCCGACCTTGCGGGTAATATCTCAGCAGGTGCAGCAGGGTCCCCGTGTGCTCCCCTGTGCTTTGCATCCTAACCCCTCCCACCTCATCAATGATGTAAGATCATTCTTCTATACAATCAACATTTCCCTTCCTGATGTCCTTGTTCCACATGGTTTGGGATTGTGTTACAGTCTACAGGACTTAAATCTCAGAGCATTCACAGCACCTAAAACCCCGTGATCCTGTACAAATTGTCTCGTTTGCTTTCTGTGTTTTGCGAGACTTTGACCTCCTAGAAGTCTCGATGGACAGGTAGTGACTGTGTCTCCCTAAGCTAGCCCTTTCTGGAAGACAGCAGATACGGCCTGCTAGTTAAGACACAGCTTGGGGCGCTGGCATCCCAATTCGTAGTGTCTGGGTTCAAGTTCCGACTTCGCTCCCGATTTCAGATTTTTGCTGATGTGCACCCTGGAATCAACAGATGATGGTTCTGGTACACACGAGTCCCTCCATCCCTCTCTCCTGCCACCACCACACCCTTGCAGACCTCCTTCTCACTCCTCCTGTGGCTACCCCAATTTTGCCACGCTACACCCAACATTTACAAATACGGCCCTGTAATCACTGCTAAGATCTTTTTAAAAATATTTATTTTATTCAAAAGGCAGAGTTACAAAGAGAGACAGAAACAGAGACTGAGAGAGCTTCCATCCACTGATTCACCCTGAATACAGCTGCAATGGCTGGACCTGGGCTGATATGAAGCCAGGAGCCAGGAGCTTCTTCTGGGTCTCCTATATGGGTTCAGGGGCTCAAGGACTTGGGCCATCCTCCATTACTTTCCCAGGCTGTTAGCAGGGAGCTGGATCAGAAGTGGAGCAGCCAAGACTCGAACCAGCGTCCATATGTGATGCCAGCACTTCAGGTCATGGGGCTGGGGGGCCTCTGCTATAATTTTACATCATCAACAAATTCAAAGTTCTCAAGTCTAAATGTCTTACTTGTTTCTATAGGGTTTCAGTGTTTTGTGCATTGTGCACACCATACAAATGTACGTCAAAAAGTACATAGAAAATGGAATTAATGGGCAAGTTTATTTTAGTGCAAAAAAATTTAATCCATGCACAGATTTTTCATGATACACATCTTCCATGAAGTTTTTGAAGCTCTCTCTATGCGTGAAGTTCAATTCTTTTGCACTAAAATAAACTAACTGTCCAATTCCTTTTTCCCAGAAACACGTGGGGGTCCATTTCTATGTAAAGGTCTCTACACTTTGGAATGAGAAACACATCATTTTCAAAGTGAGAGCAACACTTGAGCTTGCTTTTCTTTGGATATTTCACTTCAGTATTCAGGTTGCAAGCCGAAAGTCTATGCATGAGTCGGCTTGCCTACACAGACAAGCTGAGCCCCCCTGGAAAGACTTGGGTTTTGTAAAACATGTTCTGGACCAGAAGTCTGTACGGTCAGTCCAGCATATTTTCAGTTGGACGGAGAAGCAACTCATGAACGTGGAGGATCCTGAATCAGCACATTTTGTCGGGACAAAGGCAACCACCGTGGGGGCAGGAAGCACAAATGTTTCCCTCTCTTTTTTTTTTACCATCTCAAACCTTTGACTTAGATGAGGTTTCACCAAAACAATGCTGAAGAATGAGCAGTGACCCAGTTTACTTTAGTTTCATAAAAATTAGGCAGAAGCATCTAATGGAACCCAGGCCTGACTTAATTGTGTCTGGGAAGCCGTTAATACGAATCCACATAAAAATCACGTCCCGGCTGCCAGACCGTCCCCACGGCCTCAGACACGAGCCAGCCAGGAGGCAGCTGTCTGGGCTGACACGGGCCTGGCGGAAGCCTTCTGGAACCTCTCGGGGGACAGTCACAGTCAGCAGGGTACCTCTCCCCAGGGTGGGTGTGGTGGCAGGAAGGGCTGAGGCAACACTGGAGGTCAGGGGTGCTTGGAGACCGGAGCCCCGACCTCAATTCTAAGTACAGGTCAGACAGGGCCACAGTGCAGCTGCCAAGTCCAGCAACTCGACTCCTGCAGGAAGCTTCTCTTTAGGTCTGGGTGTTGCCCAGGCAGACCTGCGATGTCTTTAAGAAGATCACAGGGAAGAAACGAGCTAAGAAAACCAGGCTCCGACTCCAAGAGGTTTCTGCACTCAAATAAACTTATCTTCTAATTCCATTTTCCACAAACTTTTCAAAGGGCTCTCAAGCACCCAAGCTCCACGCTTTGTCCGGTGCCCCTTTTCAAAAAATGGTTGGGGGTGCGGGGGCGGTGCTGTGGCACAGTGTGTTAACGACCTGGCCTGGAGCCATCCCATATGGGCGCTGGTCTTAGTCCCGGTTGCTCCTCTTCCAATCCAGCTCTCTGCTATGGCCTGGGAAAGCAGTAGAAGATGGCCCGAGTCTTGGGCCCCTGCACCCACGTGGGAGACCTGGAGGAAGCTCCTGGCTCCTGGCTCCTGGCTTCGGATAGACACAGCTCCGGCCGTCACGGCCAACTGGGGAGTGAACCGTTGGATGGGAGACCTCTCTCTCTCTCTCTCTCTCTCTCTCTGCCTCTCCTCTCTCTGTGTAACTCTGACTTTCAAATAAATAAATAAATCTTTAAAAAAATATGGTCAGGAAGCATGGTGCCAACCACAGAGCTTAGATCACTCCAGCCACCAGTAATTTAAAAACCCAAGTATCTAAAGCATTTGGAGGAGGCGTTCAAGAAAAACAGGAGGGCCACTGAGTAGGCCGAAGGGAAGAGGATAAGCACTCCCCTCCCCTCTGCTGCTCCCCACGCCAGTCCCCTGCCACGAACTGTGACCCACACAGCCCTCCCGCGTCCCAGCCACAGATGAACTCTGGCTTCCACCCGCACCGAGAATTCTGCTCTGCGACCTGTGGGACCGAGGCGTGTGAGGCTAAAGGCAGCTCAGGTTTACGCAGCGAAGCCAAATAATTATTGGTGAATTTGGCCGAGATCCAAGTTCATTCTGCAGCATTAAATCAAGCCTCGCAGGTTGGGTTCCAACACTTGAGAGGCCTCTGGTCATGAATTACGGATCTGGCACCCCCAGGCCCCATGCAATCAATCTTTTTTTGGGTGACAGGAGCAGAGTGGTGCAGGGACCGGGGCTGGAAGGCTCGGGAATCTGCACAGTGAGCTTCATTGTTCACAGCTCCTCTCAGCACGCGGCAGGTTCCGGAGCCGGAGGGCAAACGCCGCCAGTGCACGAGAGAGAGGGCCACGTGGCCTCTGTGTGGAGAAAGATCAGGGTCACATCTCAGCAGGCCCAAAGTCCAGCCCGAGTTAGGAGGCGTTCGACAGAGCCGTCAGCCTGGGGAGATGATTCCACGGGAGGAGAAGAAAGGGAGACCCGGGAGTGGAAGCTTCCAGCAAGAGACTGGTGAGAACACGGGAAGGCTTCGAGCAAGTCAAGGGTGAAGCCACAGTCCGAGAGTGAGACAGGAGCTCCCCCATTGTACAGGAAAAGCAGCAAAGCCGTTAGCAGGGGCCACACTAGGTACTAAACAAACAGCTTTTAATTCACCAGAGATAGTGCTGAAATATATCAAGGGAAACGACTGTAAACCATGCTTCCCAGATGGAGATTGTTTTAAAAGATTTATTTATTTTATTTGAAAGTCAGAGTTACACAGAGAGAGGAGAGGCAGAGAGAGAGAGAGAGAGAGAGGTCTTCCTTCCGCTGGTTCAGTCCCCAGATGGCCGCAACGGCCGGAGCTACATCGATCCAAAGCCAGGAGCCAGGAGCCAGGAGCCAGGAGCAGGAGCCAGGAGCTTCCTCCGGGTCTCCCATGTGGGTCCAGGGGCCCAAGGACTTGGGCCATCTAGATGGAGGTGATGTTGACAAATACAGTCACTGCCCCTCTATCACCTCACCCACAGAGCCAGGAGAATATTTTAGGCGATCTCAGTGTGTTATAAATAAAAGGAATGGGCAGCTGCTTGGTGCAGCACCTGAGATGTTTCCTGGGCCACCCGCATCCCATACCAGAGTGCCTGGGCCGCCTGTGTCCCGTACCAGAGTGCCTGGGCCGCCTGTGTCCCGTACCAGAGTGCCTGGGCCCCCTGTGTCCCATACCAGAGTGCCGGGGCCAAATGCCGGTTCCACTTCCGATGCCAGCTTCCTGCTAATGCGCGCCCTATGAGAGAGCAGGCGACGGCTCAAGCACTTGATTCATGCCACCCACAGAGACGTGGATTGAGGTCCCTGCTCTTGCCTGTAGCCTGGCCCAGCACCAGCTGTGGCAGGCATTTGGGGAGTGAACCACCCAATGGAAGGCCTCTTTTGCACTCGCTCTCTCTTCCTCCTCCCCCCATGCCTTTCAAGTAACATAGAAAGAAAGAAAGAAAGAAAGAAAGAAAGAAAGAAAGAAAGAAAGGAAGGAAGGAAGGAAGGAAGGAAGGAAGGAAGGAAGGAAGGAAGGAAGGAAGGAAGGAAGGAAGGAAGAAAGAAAGAAAGAAAGAAAGAAAGAAAGAAAGAAAGAAAGAAAGAAAGAAAGAAAGAAAGAAAGAAAGAAAAAGAAAATTTCTAAAAGTGGGAATAGGTGTTTGGTCCAGCAGCTCAGTGGCTACTTGGACCCCTGCATCCCACATCAGAGTGCTGGGTTCCAGTGCCGGTTTCTGCACTTCTGGTCTTGCTTTCTCCAACGCACACCCTGTTGTGTGATGGCTCAAGTGCTTATGTCCCTGCTACCCCTGGGCCACCCTGGTGGAGTTTCAGGCTCCTGGCTTAAGCTTGCCTTGTCCCAGCTGTTCCAGGGGTTTGGGAAATGAACCATGGTGTGAAAGATCTCTGTTTCTCTGCCTTTGAAACAAGCAAAAAAAATAGTAAATATATAAAGTCTTTAGAAAGACATAAAAGGCCAGATGTTTTGGGGAAACTGTCACTAGCCAAACACATCCAACATGGCCACTGGCGGCAGCCCCGTGACGAGCCTCAGCTCATTACAAAGTCACTACAATGAGATCCCCATGGCGGAGACTCCTGTCCCTATCATGCACCTGACACCACGGCACGTCAGAGATGTCCAAAACAGGGCGTGGGAATGGGCAGGAATCAGGCCCCGCCCACAGCCCCACCCCTTATGAATATTCCACTAGACCACAGGTACCACCGGATGCCTCCAGATCACAGAAAGGAACGGACCTGGAACTCAAGGAGCGCGCTCTCTCTGCCGGCCCCCACTCCCTGAGTGTGCGCATAAACCCTGCTGAGCATCATGGGAGCCTGTCTTCAAATCCCTTCTTGTGTAGGGGACAGAAACCTGGACCCACCACCGCCCCATGGCAGGGCAGGTGGCTGGCCCCCGCTGGGGAATTGGAGGGAGAAGGGGGTTTACAGAGACCCACGGTGGGAGAGCCGAGCTTTCCAAAGTCAGCAGGAACAGCAATAGGAAGAGAAAGCCACCAGCGTGCAGGGCTCCCTGTCTACGACCCTGCGGCGGCTGAACGTGACATTTTCAAAGTCCTTTGTGTTCAAGGGAAAAGAACATGAAATCAGCTCCTTTCTCCTTTCTGCATAGCATGAGTAAGACAAGATCATGTCATTTTTTTTTCCATTCCATCTGAGTCTTCTTACAGAAAACCTCTGAGCCCTGGGACCTGTGCAGGCTTGAGGGAACCCTGACTCCCAGGAGGGGGGGACCCACAGCCAGGAGGACCTGGAGGGGTGGGGGCTGCAGCCTGTGGGCCATCTTGCCCTGCCCCAGCCCTCCCCCCACCCCGACTTTTGTAAGAGCCTGCAGGTCTGGAAAATGTGGGATTTGTTTGTGGGGAAGGTAAACACTGCCGGGTCAACAAGTTCCTTCCTTAGGGGGCTGTGGGGCAGATGGAGACGTGGTGAGGACGCGGGTTGCAGGAGGCAGCCCCTGTGCACTGGACTTTGCCCAGCCCCCCACTCGGAAACTGACAAATCCCCCTCACCCCACCCCCCCCCCAGGCAGCCGCAGCCAGCACAGGGACGCAGGATGGAGGGGAAGCTGAATTTGATCTCTTCTATAAATATCCTAGACAAAGCCATTTTTTAGGGGCTTAGGGAGTTGGGCTAAGTGGGCCAGCCAGGGTGGCTGCTGGCTTGGGCCGTGGGACGGAACCGTGGTTAGACCTACGCGAAACGGCTTCGTAGGCGCCGGGCTCCAAGTCAACAAAGGCGCTTTCACTACGAGGGAGTTGCTAAACCTTGGCTGCCTGTCCTGGCTCAGGGCTGTGCAATAGCAAGCAGGGAGCCAGCCTCAGGTGGGTTGTCCCCTGCTGTCCTAACCATGGGCGCGTCCTGCAGCTCACACGTGACACGCTCCTGCAGGATGCAGTCGGGGTTGATCCGCCGTCCACACGGAGCTGGGCTTCCCCCCGCTCTGCTCTCTAACTCTGCCAAGCTTACCCCTAACGCAGATCAAACGGGCCCGGTTTTCACCCAGCGCTCCAGCCTCAAACGCACCCTGAATCCATATGTGAGTCCGGGGAGCCAATGCCTCTGTGTGGAACCATAAAGGGGAAGTTTTTATTTATGAGATGAGAAGCCTGGCAGTTTTCTAAGATGTTAATTGTGAGAGGCATTTAGGGAGCTGAATTTCCTGCGGGTTCTTCTAGGTTGCATTTATACCTGTTGGGGGAGTTCTTAAAAGTCTATGTATTGGGGCCGCCGCTATGGTGTAGCAGATAAAGCCGCCACCTGCAGTGCCGGCATCCCATTTGGGCACCGGTTCGAGTCCTGGCTGTTCCACTTCTGATCCAGCTCTCTGCTGTGGCCTGGGAAAGCAGCAGAAGATGGCCCAAGTCCTTGGGCCCCTACACCCATGTGGGAGACCCAGAAGAAGCTCCTGGCTCCTGGCTTCAGATCAGCACAGCTCAGACCATTGCAGCCAATTGGGGAGTGAATCAGTGGATGGAAGACCTCTCTCTCTGCCTCTCCATCTCTCTCTGTGTAACTCTTTCAAATAAAATAAATAAATCTTTTTTAAAAAAGAAAGTCTATGTACACATGCTGTTGTCGTGGTGCAGTGGATTAAGCCACTGCCTGGGATGCTGGCTTCCTGTATGAGCACAGTTCGAGTCCCGGCTGCTCTGCTTTTGATCCGGCTCCCTGCTAATGCACCTGGGAAAGCAGCGGAGGATGGCTCAAGTGCTTGGGCCCCTGCATCCACGTGGGAGACATGGATGGAGCTCCTGGCTCTCTCTCTGTCTCTCTCTCCTCTGTCCCTGTAACTCTGCCTTTCAAATAAATAGATGTCATAAAACAAAAAGCCTGTGTCCAGGCTGCAGCTTCAACCAAGCGCACTGGCACCTCTGTCTGGGACCCCGAGATCTGCACCTGGTAAAGACCAAGGCCAAGGCGAGAATCACTGCTCTGGGCTAGCAGGGCCCCGCCTGGCCAGCTGTGGGCCCAAGGACAGAGACAGAACATGGCCGACCAGTGCACTGCTAAATGCCAGGTGGGATAGCGGAAAACTCAGTGGCTTTTGTGTCTGGTCTCCTCGGAATTCACAGAACATGCCCAGCACGGAAAGAGCCGAATGGATAAAACGAGACAGGACGAGAAGGCTTAAAGTCTCAGCTGGCCCTCCTAACACAGCAGCCAGGCAGACCTGTCACGCCGGCTTTCACGGGCACAACTGGGATGCTGGACACAGCCAAATGTGTGCTCTCGTCAGGGCTTGAAGTCGTACAGAGGGGCAGGCCTGCGGCAGAGCAGAGGTCACTGCCTCCAGGATCAGAGTCCGGGGTTCAAGTCCCGCTCCACTTTCCTGTCCAGCTTCCCGCTGACGCACTCTCTGGGAGGCAGCGGGGGACACTCCAGTAGTACTTGAGCCCCTGACACCCACGTGAGAGGCCTGGAGGGAATTCTGGGTCTCTGGCTCAGATCTGGCCCAGCCCCAGCTGTTGCTGGGAGACAAATCAGTGGATGGGAGATCTTTCTATCAAATAAAAATGAAAAAAATTATATAGAACATCCATGCTTACAGTGCATAGAAGTCACATACGGGCCAGCGCCGCGGCTCACTAGGCTAATCCTCCGCTTGCGGCGCCAGCACACCGGGTTCTAGTCCCGGTCGGGGTGCCGGATTCTGTCCCGGTTGCCCCTCTTCCAGGCCAGCTCTCTGCTGTGGCCCCGGAGTGCAGTGGAGGATGGCCCAAGTGCTTGGGCCCTGCACCCGCATGGGAGACCAGGAGAAGCACCTGGCTCCTGCCATCTGATCAGCGCGGCGCGCCGGCCACGGCGGCCATTGGAGGGTGAACCAACAGCAAAGGAAGACCTTTCTCTCTGTTTCTCTCTCTCTCTCACTGTCCACTCTGCCTGTCAAATATATATAAAAAAAGTCACATATGTATTTTCCCATTGTTTATTATTTTTTCCCCAACACATTTCCTATCTGTGCCAGCCACAGAATTCTTAAAAACTCTAGAAATTCTCAACCAAATTTTCCGAGTTTTATTACAATCCATGGGTTCCTTTGATTCTGGAATGCTCCTAGAAGTCCTGGCTACCGCAGGGATCACTCGGGCTAGTTTTTTATCAGAAATCTGAGTGACAGCTGAGGCCAACGCATGGCCTGAAGACCAGTAGAGAACAAGTCCGCTTGCGTTTGTCCTGGAGAGGGTCTGGTGCGCCGGCTGCAGGCAGCACGCTTCCGCATGTCACTCATCACATGGCTCAGGCGGGGGGCACTTGCCAGGATGGCGCTGAGCCCGGCCTTTGTCCTCTCCCAGCGCTGCCCAGACTTCTGACACGGAGCGCGCTGACTTTCAGCACGGTTCAGTCCCTGGCTCTGTTCCCGCGCCCTCCACGCCGGGTAGGGCCAGCCTCTCGGTCACCTTGGCAGCAAGCCGCTTCTGCAGTCGCAACCCTCAAAGGGGTAACAAATTCTGAGCAGAGTAGAGGGTTAACTCCATCTGTCACCGAGTGCTGATACAATTTGTCGTTTGTCTGTCACAAGAGCAACCCAGTGAGGAAACACGGCGCTCGTGGAGTTATGGCAGGCTTTGCTTCCCTCCCTGGTGAACGCTCAACTTCTCCAAGGGACTTGGACCTCCTCCACCAGGACTTAGGGATCCACCCCAAAGGAACGCAGTCGGTGGGGTTCTGCTGGCCACCTGTGTCCTGCGCTCCATCCACGCCAAGTCTTCAGCCCGCCCCTCAGCCGCCTTCCCCGCCAACACCTGCTTCCAGCTCTCTTCGGGGGCACACGTTCACGTCCCCAGCTGTCCGCAGAAGGCGCGTCTTCAAAGGGTCGTGGGAAATGGAAGGCAAGGGTCAGTTTATTTTGGTGCAAAATTATTTTGTCATCCATGCACATGAGGCTCTTCATACGTCCATGGAAAATGCGCATTATCAAAAAAACGCAAAGGTTTCCAAAGTTTTTCTGCACCCAAATACACTTATCTCTGCCTTCCATTTTCCATGGACCTTTAGAAATCCGCTTGTCCGGCTCAGCTCCTTAGGCTAAACTCTTGCTGAAGCGTAGAGGCATCGGCCTTTAAGGGCAGCTCAGCTGCTCCCCACGCTCCTTTCCCAAGAGAGTCCATGGCTGGCTCTCGCTACTCGAGTGCATTCCTGTGTCAACTCAGTGCGCCGGGCTTCATTAGTTCACAGCCAAACTATTGCCCAAGCCCTAATTGGGCTCCCCTCGTCTACTCCATATATAGTCTCAGTCCTATCACTCCCATGGAACAAGAATTTAAAAAAAAAATTTAGAATATTCTCATCTTCCACTAACTGTAGAGCAGCATGCTAACGACACAGAAGGCGGTGCCTGGGACCATCACTGGGGAGACTTCCTGACGAGCACTGGGGACCCCAGTGGGATCCTGGCCGTCTACAGGTGTAGACAGTGGGCAGTGGGGGGCAACCAGAGACAGGGTTAGCCATGCACGAGCTGCAACCCAGCCCTGCGTTGTAATACCCAACCACGTCCACGTCATCTGAGTGTTTTCTGGCACACACTTGGGTCCACCTCCTGGAATTTGCCCGTTGTGATCAACAAAACCCACGACCCAGAGAAAACTGTAGGAACCGATCCTCACTCAAGTAAGTCAGGACTTTATAACAGCTGTCTGTAACACCTGCCCCAAGAAATAGATGGCAAAGCAGAGTACATTAATAAAGAACTAGTGGCTGGCGCTGTGGCTCACTAGGCTAATCCTCCGCCTTGCGGCGCCGGCACACCGGGTTCTAGTCCCGGTCAGGGCGCCGGATTCTGTCCCGGTGGCTCCTCTTCCAGGCCAGCTCTCTGCTGTGGCCCAGGAGTGCAGTGGAGGATGGCCCAAGTGCTTGGGCCCTGCACCCCATGGGAGACCAGGAGAAGCACCTGGCTCCTGCCATTGGATCAGTGCTGTGCACCGGCCGCGGCGGCCATTGGGGGGTGAACCAACGGCAAAGGAAGACCTTTCTCTCTGTCTCTCTCTCTCACTGTCCACTCTGCCTGTCAAAAAAATAAAATAAAATAAATAAAGAACTAGTATTTATTTAAGAGAATGAAATAGAACTTTTACATTGCTTCGATGGGCACATCTAACAGCAGATTAATACGGTAGGAGCCAAGATCAGAGAACAGGTCTGGAGAAAAGGAGAGAAACACAGGTGAGGCCCACAGAGCAACAGAAAAGGAAAGACGGAGCAGAGAGGGTGCAAACGCGGACTTGTTATTTACCTTGGGGGGGGGGGCACTGGCCTGCTGGCTAAGCTGCTGCTTGGAACACCTACATACCCATCAGAGGAGTCTTGCTCCCCTCTGCTCCTGGCGGACGAGGTTAGGGCACGACCAAAGTGCATCTGGTAGACCCAACCGACAGAACAGCACAGCTTAGCCCGGCCCTCCTTAAATGTGCTCAGAGCGCTTGTCTTAGCCTACTAACGGGCACACTCACCCAACAGGAAGCCCATTTTACAGCAAAGTGTTGAATGGCTCATGCAACTGATGGAATGTTGTACTGAAAGTGAAAAGCAGTTGTGTGTGTCTACTTTCACACCACCGTATAGTAAAACAAAAATCATAAATCTAAATCAATTCAGCAGCATCTGTAAATAAATTAAACCTCACAGGACTGGGCAGAAAAGAAGGCCCCGAAAAGCGTTTTCTCCCACGGAGGTGTTCAGCTGGCGCTTATCACCTGAATGCCTCAACCACACGTCATAAAAGCATCCACCCACCGCCGCTACTCTCGATGGTTCCACTTTGGGTTGTTTGAAGATTTCACATCAGCCTAGCACTAACGAAGCTCAAGCAGCAACGAATTCTTCCTCTAAAATTCCAGCACTGAGGCTCAACAAGTTCAAATCCCAGCTGCTCCACTTTTGATCCAGCTCCCTGCTAATGGACTGGGAAAAGCAGCGGAAGACGGACCAAGTGCCTGGGCCCCTGGCACCCACGTGGGAGACCCTCCTGGCTCCTGGCTTTGGCCTGGCCCAGGCCTGGCCCTCGTGGCCATCTGGGAAGTGAACCAGAGGAAGGAAGACCTCTCTCTCTCTCTCTCTGTGTATCTTCTCTCCTCTCTATAACTCCACATTGCAAACAAATAAAAAATAAATCTTTAAAAATATAATAAAATTCTAGCATTGGCTTTGCATATCTGGGAGCAGCTTTTGAAAATACACACATGCACACGAGGATTCTTCAAAAGTCTCGTGAGTGAGTGTGAAGTCTATGCGTGCACTTTACATTTTTTGATATTTTTCCATGAACCATCTGAGGATTTCTTATATGCATGAATTTCAAAGATGTTTTGCACCAAAATAGCTTGATTTTTCAATCCCACTGTCCATGAACTTTCTGAAGTACTCTTTTTTTTTTTTTTAACAGGCGAGTTAGTGAGAGAGAGAGAGACAGAAAGAAAGGTCTTCCTTCCGCTGGTTCACCCTCCAAATGGCCACTACGGCCGAGCGTTGCGCCAATCTGAAGCCAGGAGCTGGGTGCTTCCTCCTGGTCTCCCATGGGGTGCAGGGCCCAAGCACTTGGGCCATCCTCCACTGCACTCCCAGGCCACAGCAGACAGCTGGCCTGGAAGAGGAGCAACCGGGACAGAATCCGGCGCCTCAACCAGGACTAGAATCCGGGGTGCCGGTGCCGCAGGCAGAGGATTAGCCTAGTGAGCCGTGGCGCCGGCCCTGAAGTCCTCTTGAAGTTCAAGCAAACATGGAATTAGATTATGCAGATTTTCCGTGAAGTTCTGGAAACTCCCTCAAACACAGTACCATCACACTGCTCCCTGTTTCAGAACCAAGGTGAAGTAACACTGTAACCATGCAGGGTGCGCTGTCCTGAGACAGGTGCCTCCTCGCTAGCAGCTGGCTTGCCCTCCCAGCTCCAGCCAAGCGGGCGAGCCCGGTGAGCGGTCGTTTCAGACCAGCTCCTGCCCTGTTCGTGCGTCCACGTCACAAGGGTGTCGGAAGGATTAATTAGTTAACATGCACGAGTCTTTGAAGATGAAAGCACACAGAAATCACGAAGCACTTCCTCCGTAGCACGTTTTCCCTTTAATATTTGAAAAAAAAAAAATTCCTCTACCTCCTGTACCCTGTTGGCTGACGTTATTCACTCTGGTGTTTGTAACTCACTCGGCTGATCTCTTCCACGAGTCTCAAAAATATTCATTTGCCCATCTCTTCCCTCCCTGGGCTCCCCTTGTCCGTATTATTTTTTTATGGAAAGATTTTGATTATCCTCTATCAAACTCTGCTGACCTAGTATTTTCTTCTGGTGCTTTGTATTTGTGGGAACTGTGAACCTAAAAGACCACTAAGGGGACAAGGAGACGTCACTGCTGCTGGACGTTAGAGGCCTGGGCCCTGAGGGTTATTTATCTGGCGCCCTCGTCGTGGTCCAGAGGACAAGCACGTCCACTTGTGCCAGTCCGTGGTGATCGGCCTCTCCAATGTCATGGTCTCAGCCTGGTCCTGTGTCGCTCCCCCTCTTCGTGGAGGAACGACACAGGACCCTGCGCTGTTCTTTTGTCTGCTCGGCCCTCCCCGGGTTTGCTGCTGGTTCTTCCCGGGTTGGCTACCGTCCCTTCCACCTCCGTGGAAGGGCGGTTCCCCCTGCCACTTTCCCCGCTTCCGCGGAGGAGTGGCACACCGCCGGCCGGCTCTCTCGGGGGCTGCACAGGTGTTCCTTCAGATGTTCCTGGTGCATGTTGTCTCTCTCCTCCTTTATAGTCCTCTTCCACCAATCCCAACTCTGCTACCCACACGCCGAGTACGCTGCTCTCCTCCAGTCAGGAGCAGGATCAGCTCCTGCAGCTTGTCAAACTGATGAGGCAGCTGCGTAGAGGTTGTTTGGTCTCTTTCTCTCAGCACCATATTGTGGGAGAGCAGATGCATAGAATAAGTCTTAATTCCAGTAACTTAGTCTAGTCTCAGTTGCTCCCCACAGTCCTGGCCTTGGACACCAGTGTGGTTGACCCAGGTTCTGAGATCAGATCTCGGTGGACACAGTCCATAATCCTGGCTGCTTCGCCACAGGTACCTGGGCTATAACCGGTGTTTGAAAGTCACAACATTTGGAGACAGGGTGCCTAGTGTGTGCCCCAGCTCTGCTTCCGAGCCAGCTTCCTGCTCATGTGCACCCCAGGGGGCCTGGATGGAGTTCCTGACTCCTGGCTTCAGCCTGGCTCAGCCCCAGCTACTGTGGGCATTTGGGAAGCGAGCAAGTGGATGCGGATGGGAGCGCTCTCTGTCTACCTTTGAAATAAGTAAGTAAATCAATAACTTTAAAATTACAGCAAGTATTTGTCATATAGAACAGATACTAAGTGAATTTCCATTAGCAAAATCCGTGCTGGTATGTATGTAATCATTGCCCTGGCCACTGAGTTGTAACAGAATCCCGTGCACATCTGCCCTTCTCATAATGAGTCTCCCAACAATGAAGCCGTCAGGTGCATATGCAAGGCACTGGGTGCACAGAAAAAGTGAAACGCAAGGAACAACCAGCTAAAAGGATCCTTCTTTTGATATGCGAGAATGATCCTCATTATTATTAAATATATTACAATGCAGTGACATCCTCTTGCGCTTGTATTGCATTGAATACACTGAAGTGCAAACGCACTGAATTGTTATACTTGTAAAAATTTCAAGCCAGCAGGAGCGGACATTGGATTACCAGTTATGCTACCGCTGGAGACACCAGCGTCCCACCCTGGAGTGCTGGGGTCAAGTAACAACTCTGCTTCCGATTCCAGCTTCCTGCTCACGCAGGAAGACAGCAGGAGACAGCAGGCCACGTGGGGTCAAAGAGCTGGGGCCCTCCACCCACCGGGAGATCCTGATGCAGTTACTGGCTACCATCTTTAGCCTGTCCCTGCCTGGGGCCAGTGCAGGCGTCCGAGGAGTGAATCAGTGGATGGACGGTCCCCCCCTCTATCTGTCTCTGCCTCCCTTCCCCCCACCCCGAGTCAAATGTGCACCTAAATTTTAAAATTCTTAAGAGTATCAATCCAAGGCCGGCGCTACAGCTCACTAGGCTAATCCTCCGCCTTGCGGCACCAGCACACCAGGTTCTAGTCCCGGTCGGGGCGTCGGATTCTGTCCCAGTTGCCCCTCTTCCAGGCCAGCTCTCTGCTGTGGCCCGGGAGTGCAGTGGAGGATGGCCCAAGTGCTTGGGCCCTGCACTCCATGGGAGACCAGGAGAAGCACCTGGCTCCTGGCTTCGGATCAGTGCAGCGCGCCGGCCACAGCAGCCATTGGAGGGTGAACCAACGGCAAAGGAAGACCTTTCTCTCTGTCTTTCCCTCTCACTGTCCACTCTGCCTGTCAAAAAATAAAAAAATATATCAATCCTTTCCTTCTTCCACAAGTTTCAAGCTCACGTTGCCAGGCCTTGCTTTGTCCACTCTGGCAAATCCCTTCCAGAGAAAACAGTGACACCGAGACAGACTTATTTGCTCCCAGCACACATCTCTTTCCCCGTCCCACCCCTGCCCTGCCAGGACCACAGCTGTTACACACACGCTGCCGGCTGCACTGTGTGTGGGATCCTCACTACACTGAAGGTGAGGTCTTCATTAGGTTACACACGGTGCACCCTTCCTCACCCTCTCTCCTGTCTCACTCACACGACAGGGAAGGAATGAGAAAAGCGTACACGTCCCAGGACAAGCGTGAGGAGAACAAGACCAGCAACGCATCTGGAAGACGGACAGTGCCCTGGTGACTGAGGGCAGCCGAGAGGGTGGACACCGCCTTCGGAGAGAAACCCTGCAAAGCAGCCGTCTCTCTCGCGCTGCTCATCTGAGGGGCGGGAGTCGGAGGAGTCGTCTGTCCTGGGCTGCAGCCCTAAGAATGCACCCAGAGACAGTGTGTGCAGAGATTGGTCCAAAACACGCTAATGAGTAGGGCAGGTACGATGCTGCTATGCAGCCTGCTCCTCACTCCACGGTGAACCACACGGGCCTTGATGGAATCTCCCAGGGGACTTGTAAACCACTGCACTAAAAAGAAATGGATACATATAGATGCCCAGAGTCCACAGAAAGGAGAGACGGCGGGACAGAGACTCGGAGCAGGCGGGAGCGAGCACCAAGAGGAACACAAGGAAATCGAACATGATACACGGTCCTGTAAGAGTCGAGAACTGGAGAGAAGACACATCAGAAACTGGTGTAGGAGGATCCTTCCATGAATATAAAATAAAAATGTGATGGCGAGATTTCTTTAAGTAGAAGACTCAGAAGATAATTTTTTTAAGATTTCATTTATTTATTTGAGAGGTAGAGTTACAGACAGTGAGAGGGAGAGGCAGAGAGAAAGGTCTTCCTTCCATTGGTTCACTCCCTAAATGGCCGCCACGGCTGGAACTGTGCCTATCTGAAGCCAGGAGCCAGGTGCTTCTCCTGGTCTCCCATGCAGGTGCAGGGCCCAAGCACCTGGGTCATCCTCCACTGCACTCTCGGGCCACAGCAGAGAGCTGGCGTGGAAGAGGAGCAACCGGGACTAGAACCCAGCACCCATATAGGATGCTGGCGCCGCAGACAGAGGATTAACCAAGTGAGCCAGGCACCGGCCCCCAGAAGATAATGTTAATACAAGACAACAAATGTAGAACAAAAATACAGAGATGGAGAATGGGAGATAATTTTATAAAGTATGGGAGTCATCCAGTAAACTCTTGATACTCCAGTAAGAACATTAAAAAGGGAGAGAAATGATCAGAAAACTCATTGAGAAAATATTCAGGTTTAACAATGACCTCTTCATGCAATGAATACAAATCAGCACATTAGTGGACAGCGCCGTGAGAGCCCCGTGGGGCAGGAAACAAGGGGAGAGCTTGCAGTCTTCAGAGAAAGGCACAGAAGCCATTGACATCAGACGTTTGGATGGGGGCCGGCACGTGGCTCGGTGCTTGGGAAGCCCGTATCCCGCATCAGAGCCCCCGGGTTGCGTCCTGGCCGCTTTGCTTCTGACCCAGCTTCCTTCTGATACACGCTCTGGGAGGCAGCGGGCACTGGTCCAGCAGTGGGGTCCCAGTCTCTCCAGTGGGATGCCTGCACGGAGTTCCTGGCTCCTGCCTTCTGCCTGACCCAGCCCTGCTGCTGTGGGCATTTGAGGAGCGAATCAGTAGGTGGGCAATCTCAACCTCACTCTCTCTCTCTCTCCCTTTCAAATAAAAAAAATAAATAATTTTTAATGTTCAAGAATTAAAAGGACATTGGATTTCTTACCCACAGCACTGGAAGCTAGGAGATAATGGGAAAAAATGCACTCACATTCTGAGAAGAAAAAGTCATGAATCTGACATGCAGAAGCATGGGTAAGCCACAAATGACTGTGGCAGCAGAGACGTAGGGAGTGTCGCTGGGGGTCAGCGTCCACCACGTGTTGCAGGTGACCAGCGTCCAGCACACACAGCAGGAGCCTGGCCGGACTGCAAGAGTCGGTGAGTTGCAGGCTGTCATCAAAATGAAGTGGACACAGCGACTGCTGGGTCTGAGCACTGAGCAAGGGGACCAGGTACGGCGGGCGCCTTGAGTTAGTGGTGAGAGTTAACACTCGCAGAAACACAAACACCAGGTAATCATCCAAGACAAAGAATCGAGAGGGACTTGCTGGACAGGCAGGAGAGCGACCAGGTGGCTTCTGCAGCCCCGACTGTTAATCTGACGGCGGAGGCTCGCTCCTGACTGCGTGGGTGCGGGAGGACGGGAGGACGGGAGGGGTCCCAGGTCACCAGGTCACCGCACTTGTGGGACCCTCTTCAGGGGGTCACAAGGATAGCAGAGAAGCGAGGAAGCTAACAAAAGACGGGGGTAAACAGAGGAGAGGGGAGGCAACAGGCACAGAACAGACAAGGTGAGGACGAGGGGAAGGAGCCAAGGGATGAAGGAAACTGTCCTACCAGAGAGCGGGACCTCCTTGTACTTTTAACATGTTTATTTACGGTGCATTTAATGATGTTTTACATTTTGTCTTAACCGTGTCTATGTACATCTCGTAGACATACACACACATACAGCTTTCCTTGGAAGGAGGGGCAAGGACCTAACATGAGAAGCCGGTTTATTCTCATGTCGAAGGCATAAGGCAGCAGAGACAACCTGGATAACTCTAAACACCAAACAAGATGCCCGCCGCCCACTACGGGACAACACGAGTGTGATCTCCCACACAACGGAGTATTCCCGAGCCATGGATGCAAACCCAGAGTCCTGGCGGCAGCAGCATGGATGGAGAGGGGATTGCTATGCCCAGTGAAACACGCCAGACACAGAAAGAGAAAGTCCACGTGGTTTCCCTCATACGTGGAAGTCCACGTGTATACGAGAGTATTAAAAAAAGAGTGGTTGCCAGAAATCTTTTTTTTTTTTTTTGACAGGCAGAGTGGACAGTGAGAGAGAGAGACAGAGAGAAAGGTCTTCCTTTGCCATTGGTTCACCCTCCAATGGCCACTGCAGCCGGCGCACCGCGCTGATCCGAAGCCAGGAGCCAGGCGCTTCTCCTGGTCTCCCATGGGGTGCAGGGCCCAAGCACTTGGGCCATCCTCCACTGCACTCCCCAGCCACAGCAGAGAGCTGGCCTGGAAGAGGGGTAACCAGGACAGAATCCGGCCCCCCAACCGGGACTAGAACCCGGAGTGCCGGCGCCGCAAGGCAGAGGATTAGCCTAGTGAGCTGCGGTGCTGGCCACAGAAAATTTTTTTTTAAGATTTTATTTATTTGAAAAGCAGAGAGACAGAGGGAGAGAGATGGAGAGACCTTCCATCCGCCTGTTCACTCCCCAAATGCCCACAACAGTAAGCGCTCAGTCAGGGTGAAGCCAGGAGCCAGGAACTCAATCCTGATTTCCCGCGTGGGCTGCACAGGCCCTGATACTTGGCCATCACTGCCTCCCAGGCACATTAGCATGAAGCTGGATTGGAAGCAGAGCAGCTGAGACTCGGACCGGTGCTCCTGTATGGGATGCTGGTGGCTTAATCACTGTGCCACAGTGCCAGACCCCCACAGCTTCTTTGTAAAAGGCGGTGTGGTGATGACAGGGAAAAAGAAACAAACAAAAATATCAGTGCAACACTACATTTCAGGGTAAATTAATATCTGCTGCGGCGACCTTGCTGATCACTCAGGAAGTGATGAACTACAGCAAGCATAACCCCAGACACTGGTTACCCGTATAATAATGAATCAACTATGGAGCTGGTGCTGTGGTGTAGTGGGCTAAGCCTCCACCCACAGTGCCAGCATCCCATATGGGCGCCGGTTCCAGTCCCGGCTGCTCCTCTTCAGATCCAGCTCTCTGCTATGGCCTGGGAAAGCAACAGAAGATGGCCCAAGTGCTTGGGCTCCTGCATCCAGTTGGGAGACCAGGAGAAGCTCCTGACTCCTGGATTTGGCCTGGCCCAGCCCTGGCCATTGCAGCCATTTGGGTAGTGAACCAGTGGGTGGAAGAATCTCTCCCTCTGTCTCTCTCTTTCCCCTTGTTCTCTCTCTCTCTCTCTCTCTCTCTCTCTCTCTCCATGTCTCTGCTTTCCAAATAAATGAGTAAATCTTAAAATCAAAAGAATAAACTACCCCCCAACCTCACATGATATGAGGGCTGGTATATGGACCTGAAAAACAAGCTCATAAAAACTGAAAGAAAAAAAAACAAACACAGCATGTTTATAAAGGGTTGACGAGAGAGGGAAAAGTGAACTTCATAAGGAAAAGATCGACAAATTCAACAAATTTAAAGATCTACATCTCAATGTCCCAGAATCAAAAGATATAATCAAGAAAACTGAAGTATACCCTGCAACAGGGTCAAGTACATTCACCAAATTAAAGGGTGGGAAATAGTAAATATTGCAACAATATAAAGAATATCCAAAAATGGATAAATAAAGAGACAAATACGGCCTCCGGACAAGCAATCTGGGGGAGAATCCAACGGCAGCTAAATCTACTAGAAGAAATGCTCACTAATCATCGAAAAGCAAAATGGAACAACAGGAACTGTATTTTACGCAGTGACCCTGAATAAAGCTAGCAAGCTTGGCTCTTCCAAGGTAGACAAGGGCAAGAAGCAGCTGGACGCTCCATGTCACGCTAACGGGGATTTGAACTCCCCTTGTTCAGGGCAGCTACAGGCTTCATCTCGGAAGAGTGCAGTCAAAGCCCCATGACTCACCGTCTTCCCCGTATATACACTCTAAGTACCCTCATCTTTGTGTGGGAGGAGGCGTGGATTGGAGCTCTTGCGGCAGGATTTTTGTAGCTAAATTTTGAACATAAGCTAAATGTCCGTCGGTAGATCAGGAAAAAAGGGCAGGCATCGGGGTCAGCAGTTAAGGCAGTGCCCAGGATGCCTGCACTGACTTTGGCAGTGTCTGGGCTCAAAGCCTTGCTTCCTGTTGACACACACTCCGCGAGTCAACAGGGTAGGAGTCAAGTACTTGGGCCCCTAATGCTCATGGCGGGGACCTGGATTAAGTCCTGGCTCCTAATGTCAGCCTTGGCCCAGCCCTGGTTGTGTGGGCATCTGGGGAGTGAAATGGCAGATGGAGGACCCTCTCTCTCTCTCTGCTTTTCAAATGTAATTAAAATAAAAAATTAAAGTTCTTAAACATGAGAATATATATATAAATATAAAGAGAGAGAGATGCCGTGGGATATTTATGACAATAAAATGCATGTGCTAGTACTGCATATGCTAAAAAGCTCAGAACCCCTTTGTTGGGCAAAAGCCAGGGCTCGAGTACTTACAGCAGATGTGGTTGACCAAGGTCGTCCACTTCCTTGCTGCCCAGCGATGGAACCCCCGTGACCGCTCGTGGGGTAGCAGCCGCAGCATTTATGGTGTTGCTCCCTAATCTTGATTTTTAAAAAAGTCCATCGATACTTCAAGTGTAAAATTTTATTTCTCCAATAGCATGACAGGGACACGAGGATTTGTTATGTTACTCTCAGTACCTGAAAAAAAAACCTGAATGCCTGAACTTTTTAATAAAACAAAGGAAATGAAACACAATTTTTCAAAAGTAAATATTAATTCCAAGAGTAAAATTGTACATTTTTCTTGTTTTTTAAGTTGGTGATATGTTTTCAGATTCTGTTCCACTATTAATCTTTTATTGTGAACTTAATTAATTAAAAAGGCAGAGAGAGACAGGTAAGCAGGGAGGGGTGTTCCAAAGGTTAACGTTCCGAAGGCCCACAAGAGCCAGGGCTTGGCCGGGTCAAAGTCAGGAGCCCAGAACGTGGTTCAAGTCTCCCCCGTGGGTGGCAAGGGCCCCTTCACTTGCGCCATCACCTGCTGCGTGCCCCAGATCTGTGATGGCAGGGAGCTGGAGCCAGGGATTGAGCCAGGTACCCCACCATGGGGTGCAGGCATACCAAGAGGTCCCTGACCTGCTGTGCCAAATGCCCTCCCCCCGAGGACAACTGGGGAGCTATGAATGTGAAAACCGACACGTAAGTAGGAATGTGGAGGTAGGAGAATAATCAAATAAAAGAGTGAATATGATGACCTCAGGAGAGCAAGATTTGAGAGCTTAAAGGAGTGGATAGAAAACTTCCATGGAAGCTTTGGGGGACTGCTTGAGCTATAAACCATGTATGCATAGCACTGCAATAAAAATAAATGCTTTACAAGACTCGCTCATTTATTTATTGGAGAGGTAGAGTTACAGAGAGAGAGGGAGAGACGGGGAACAACAGAGAGAGAGAGAGAGAGAGAGAGAGAGAGAGGTCTTGCATCTGCTGGTTCACTCCCCAGGTGGCCATAATAGCAAGGACTGGGCCAGGCCAACGCCATCCGGGTCTCCCACATGGGTGACAGCAGTCCATGTACCTGGGCCATCATCTGCTGCCTTCCCGAATCAGAAGTGCAGTAGCCAGGGCTCGAACTGGGATGCTGGTGCCACAAGCCGAGGCCCAATCCGTCACCCCACAACGCCAGCCCCAGCGAAAACAGATTTGTGCTTTAAAAATCCAATTAGGCCCACACTTCAGGGAGACGGGGTCTGGAACCCAAACCGGCGCTACAGCTCCCACGGACACAGCGCAGAGAGGTGTGGCTGAGCCGTCTCCACATCTCTGGCAGGCTTCGCCGGGATCATCCACAGTCATCCAGAAAAAATATTACATCTGTCAGATGAACTCAGCCTCAAAATCCCCAAACGTCGACATAATAAAAAGCTATCATTCCAACTACCTGAGAAATCCAAGCCCAACTGCGAGGATGTTATGGGAAAATCTGAAGGCCAGAGCCGAGGGGCCTCATGTTACGGGGCCGTTCACGGCAAGGCAGCAAATAGAGATGCAGCCGGCGAAGAGTTCGTCCTGCTTCCTGCCGTGCCTGGGCCCCGGAGGGGCCTGCGGCAGTCTTGTTTTGAATTACTCCAGGAAGGGAGTCGCTCCGCACGGCTCCCCCGGGAAATCTGGCCGGTGTCGGCCCCGGAGCACCTGCAGAGGGGCTGTCCCCAGACACGCCAGATGGACGGGGACTGGGGGGTGGCTGGGGAAACAAACATTGCTGGAGCGTATCCACTGACACCAGCACACCGCGTAACTTCCAGGCACAAAAGGACTTGGGGTCACAGACGGGACGCCTCTCTTCCCGTTCCGAGTTCCGCGCCCCCGCCTGCAGGGAAGATGGTCGTGGCCAGAGTCCGCAGGGAGCCCTCAATACAAAGTGATTTCCGGGGGACGTGCTGCGAGAGGAGACAAGGCCCCGCACCGAGGGTCCCAGAAAGCTCTCTTCTGCCCACGCATGAGCTGCAAGGCAGAAGGACCTCCTCCCACACCAGCCTGTTCTGAGTCTTTGCCTTGGGCCCAACGTCCACTCTTCAACCCCAGCACAACCCTTCTCCCGAGACTCACCCATTGTGAGCCCTCTGTCCGTCTTGCCACCTTTGCCCACTCACTGGTGACCGTGCTGGACTGCACACACACACGCAGGGGTAAGGTCACCATGGAACCACTACGATGTACTACAATGATGACAGCTAATGCTCTCGGAAATTTACTATGTTCCGGGCACTAAACTTTAGGTTTTTCTTTCAATTCTCACCACCGAAAAAAGTGAGGATGGTAATGGTTAGACAATAGTTCCAACTCAAGCAATCGCAATGGAAAAAAAAAAAAAAAGAAAAAGAACCAGTCAATAATATGAAGTCCTGCCATGTAGAAAATGCTGCTTTGAGAGTTAGCTGCTGTTACGACTGGGACACGATCCAGATCCTTGGCTTCCATGCCATAGCCATGCCGGTGACTCTCAAGTCCAGAACTTCAAATGCATGTATGTACTCAGTAGCCTGGTGTCATCCTCCCATGCTTGCCTCGTGGCCAACCCAAAGGTAACGAGGCCAGTGACACAGTTCTCCCTTCCCCCAGAAGTCAAGCTCAGAGTCTGTGAAACTGTGCTTTGTTGAGTTAATTTTATCTACTCGAGACAGAGAGAGAGAACAACTCCCACCAGCTGGCCCGCTGCTCAGATGTCCACAATGGCCAGAGAAGGAAGCTAGGCGCTCAGAACGCAGTCCAGGTCTCCCGCGTGGGAGGCAGGGGCCCAGCCACTTGAGCCGTCCCTGGCTGCCTCCCAGGAGGCACATCGGCAGGAAATTGGAGTCAGAAGCGTGACGTGAGAATCAGACAAATGAGAGAAGCTCTTCAGTGAGACGAGGCCAGGTGCTTTGCTGTGGGTGCAGGAGTCGCAGCGGCTAGCCCGACAGCCTGCTCTTGGAACAGCGTCTACGCTCACCGCGCACCGTCAGGTAGACTGACCTTGAGCCCACCCCGCGTCAATCGTGTGGCCCTGGGCGACACCCCAACCTCCGCACCTGTAGTTGTGGAAATGATTACGGTTCCTGCGCCTGAGAGCTGTGACGAGGACTCCAGCAGCTGATGTGGACACAAATGTGTGGAGGGGTGCCTGGCACACGGCGAGCTCTGTGTGTTACAGGACACCCCCACGGCCATCTCCAGCCGCCATCACACACACATGTTACAGGAGACCCCCACGGCCATCACATGTGTGTTACAGAGACCCCCACGGCCATCACCAGCCGCCATCACACACCATGTTACAGGAGATCCCACGGCCATCACTAGCCACCATCACACACCATGTTACAGGAGATCCCATGGCCATCACCAGCCGCCATCACACACCATGTTACAGGAGATCCCATGGCCATCACCAGCTGCCATCACACATGCGTGTTACAGGAGATCCCACGGCCATCACCAGCCGCCATCACACACCGTGTTCCAGGAGACCCCCACGGCCATCACATGTGTGTTATGGAGACCCCCACGGCCATCACCAGCCGCCATCACACATGTGTGTTACAAGAGATCCCCACGACCATCACATGTGTGTTACAGAGATCTCACAGCCATCACCAGCCGCCATCACACACGTGTGTTACAGCAGATTTCCATGGCCATCACATGTGTGTTACAGGAGACCCCCACAGCCATCACATGCATGTTACAGGAGACCCCCGCAGCCATCACCAGCCGCCACCACATGCCTCCACGCAGAATGATCCTCTCCCACGCCTGACACCTTCTCATCTGACCTTCCCTTCACTTGACCCAATATGCATTTTCTTTTTTAAGATTTATTTGAAAGTCAGAGCTAGAGAGAAAGAGAGGGAGAGGAAGGGGGGAGGGGAAGGAGGAGAGGGAGGGGGGAGGGGGAGGGGGAGGGGGAGATCTTCCACCTGCTGGTTCACTCCCCAAATGGCTGCAACAGCCGGGGCTGGGCCAGGCTGAAGCCAGGAGCCTGGAGCGTCTTCCGGGTCTCCCACGAGGGTGCAGGGGCCCACCCTCCACCGCTTCTCCAGGGGAGCTGGGTCGGAAGCGGGCATCTCAGATGCTGGCATCACAGGCTGCTGGCCCCAGTTTCAGTTTTCTGGAGAGCACTTTTCCCTACCGGGTCTTACGCGTGAGTGTCTACTAATCCGTTGCTTAGTCTCGCTCCCCACACGAGCACATGCAGACTCCACACAGTGAAGCGCTGCTTCCCGTGTTCACTCTCACATCTGCGAAGTCTGGACGGATGCTTGTTCTACACAGAACACCCCATCCCACTGCTTCTCAGGGCAGTTTACTCCACGGTCTCGTTAAACACCGACACCAGCAAAGGCTAACGACCTTGACCGCGCTGGCTCTGCCAGTTCAGATTGCGACATGTAGGATTCGCAATGATAGGCGGGTGATACCGATCTTTCTACGAAGCTCACATCCAAGGTGAGTGTATCAAGGTGCGTAAAGGTTAAGGAGGACTAAGTTTACGACATGGGGTGTTTTCTAGCGCCTAGTAGGTGTCGTGAAACGGTTTGGATGAAATCCGTGAGCTGCACAGACTCCCCATGGAGGGAGTTTGAACAGGCACATCAACACACATGTAGCATGTCGTGCTGACGTGTCACGTACCTACATTTCCTGAGCTACAACCTGGGTTTGCCCAGCGTCTCCTGAGCAGCCGGTCAACAAGAGAGGTTTGCTGGATGGCATCTGAGAAGCCAGGGGGGTTGCCAATGGTTCTCTCCCCTGCAGATGTGAATTCGCTGAGCTGTGAAGTCATCGTCACACTCTGGCGCTTTAGGGCAGTGCTGGGATGGAGGCATTCCTAAAAAAACAAGCAAAGAATTAAACTGTGGGAGAGCTCGCAGTGCAGCTGCAAATAGCGGTCTCTGGTGAGCCAGCCGAGCCGAGCCAGCAGCCCGAATTAAATCACTCTCTGAGAAGCAATCCCGCTCGCCTGACCTCTCCCCGCCGGGGTCAGGAGCCAGGACACGGGCGGGCCTTGTCACAGCGGACAGCGGGAAGGCCGGGATGCAGCCTGAAACTTGTGACGTGAGGATTTTATTTATTTGATTACGTGGAACCAGAACGCCTCCCGTATCACGCTCAGACTGCACGGAGCCATCGGGGCTGCGGCTACACATGCAGCCCGGGGTCGTCCTGTGAAGTCTGTGTCTCCTTTTAAGCTTATTTATGCATTTTATTTGAAAGGCATGGAGACAGAGAGAAAGAGAGACAGACAGACAGACAGCTCCCATCTGCTGGGTCACTTCCCGAATGCTTGCAACAGCTGGGGCCAGACCAGTGCGAAGCCGGGAGTCACGGGCACAGTCTGGGTCTCCCACGTAGGTGCAGGGACCCAAGGACTTGAGCCACCGCCACTGCCTCCCAGGGTGTGCATTAGCAGGAAACGGGAGTCGGGAGCCAGAGCAGGGACTTGCACCCAGGCTCTCCCCTACGGGACGCACCAGTCCCTAGTGGTGTCTTCACTCCTGTGACAAACTCTGCCCCTGAAGTTTGTGTCTCAACACAGGACGAGTGGCTGCATTGTGAAAGGACTTGTGGAGACAGACTTCACGAACTTAACCAAGACTGGCCGTGACTACCGACACCTAAAACGTCGTAATAGGAACCGAGTGCCTGTGCTTCGCCCAGACCTCCCACGAGGGAGATGACGTCCTGTTTCCTTCTTCATCCAAGGAGAATGCTCTCAGATGGGTACACTTATTTATTTTTAAAAAATATTTGTTTATTTGAAGAGCAGAGCAGCAGAGAAAGAGAAATCTTCCATCCAGTGGTTCATTACCAACATGGCCACAACAACCAGGTTTGGGCCGGGTCAGAGCCAGGAGTCAGGGGCTCCACTCTGGCCTCCCGGATGGGTAGGAGGGGCCAAACTTCTTGGCCATCCGTCTTCCCCGGCACATCAGCAGGGAGCCGGTTAGGAAGTGGAGCAGCTGGGACTTGAGATACAGAATGCAGGCATTGCAAGCAATGGCTTAACCCAGTGAGCCAGTGTCTGCCCCAGTTCTTGACAACTTCAAGAAGAAACCACCAAACCAGAGGCACAGAGAGACAGGAGACTGCCTCCCTTGGGCCAGAGTCACACACTCACCACCCCTGACATTGGAAGTCCCAGACACAGGAAAAGCCATCTGCTTTTTTTTTTTTTTTTTTTTTTTTTTGACAGGCAGAGTAGACAGTGAGAGAGAGAGACAGAGAGAAAGGTCTTCCTTTGCCATTGGTTCACCACGGCGCTCTGCGGCCGGTGCACCGCACTGATCCGATGGCAGGAGCCAGGTGCTTCTCCTGGTCTCCCATGGGGTACAGGGCCCAAGCACTTGGGCCATCCTCCACTGCACTCCCTGGCCACAGCAGAGAGCTGGCCTGGAAGAGGGGCAACTGGGACGGAATCTGGTGCCCCGACCGGGACTAGAACCCGGTGTGCCGGCGCCACAAGGTGGAGGATTAGCCTAGTGAGCCGCGGCGCAGGCCGCCATCTGCTTTCTTAAAGAGTTTTCCTCACTTTTATTTATAGACATCGTAAGGGGACAATCCCGAGTTTTATTGAGGGAGGAAAAAAACCTCTCAATGTTAACATAATAAGTGAAACTTGGTGAATAATATTTTTTAGCTGTAAAACTTGCAATAACGACAGAGTGTTTCCTTTTCTCTGAAATTCTTTTTCTCCTAATATTGAGAAATGTACGTTCATTGTCCTGAAATGCCAATGTTTTTTCTGGAACTCGGATTCGGCCTCTTTCCCTGCCACGTGGCCCAACTGATCATCTGCAAAGTTGCTCCTCTAAGTAGAAAAACGTGGTTCCAGCTTCCTACCCACACTGGGCGGTCCCAGGGAGAGGGACGGGGCCACCCAACCAGAACTTCCAGCAGGTTCTCTGGGCACTGCTGGAGTTTAGGAATCAGGCACTCTAGCCCAACGCGACCGGCGGGGTCTTGATGCTGACTGCTACACTCCTCACTCTGGTGTGAGCTGTCCTGGTTCAAGAACAGCCTAACTTCGAACTGAACTTCAAATGGACGACAACTTGCAACATGAGGTGAGCCACAGAGCGAAAGGCTCCCAACAGGGGGTCCTAACGACATTCCAGAGGCATTCAAGTGGGCGTCCACTTGTAGAAATCGGTGTGGAAGCCAGCGTTGAGGACACTGTTAGGAAATCCTTGAATCCTTAGCACTCTCAAGTCTGGGCTAGAAGTCTAAATGTAAGGAAAAACCTAAAGAAGTCATCGACTCGTTTATCGTTATTACCACAGCTTGCCATGTAGATGTGCACCAACAAGCAGTTTCTGAAATATGAACCACCAGCATTCTACGGCCACTGCTGGTCCCAGAACCCGCTGGTGAGGGAGCTGAGCCCTGGGCCAGGAGGCCGGGTGCAGGCAGCCAAGACGCCGCAGAGCGCCGGGCAAGGGAACAAGCGCGCTCCCACCTGGGAAAGTCCTCGGATTGGCTGCTCCGCCTTCTCAGACACTGTTTTCCCCTTCTTCTGAATTCAGGGCTCCTATGACCTGGTTAAGCAAATACACAGTGCAAGCAAAGCCTATATTTCATGATGAAACACAGGGGAGAAAGAATACGCACCTTGTCTTTCTCTGACTAATGCGAAGTCTGATCATTCATTCCGTGCCGTGGGCCATGCCGGGCTCAGGCGGCCGAGCCTGTCTGCCACGTAGAGACTCAGCGTCCCTCCTAACAAGAAACTGACGGCTAAAACAGACGGAGGGGAAACACTTCTGTCTTTTGTGCTCAGCACAGCTGTTTTTCTCTCTTAATCTTGCTCTTCCGTTTGAGCAGAATGAGAACTTGGATGTTGGCCTTGAGCAAACTTCACTCCCAGACCCCGATCCTGGGGTCCTGTTTGACTGCAGAGGTGAGCGGTGGTCTTCGTGGTCCTCATTGTAGCTCCGAAGCGGGCCAGCCCACTGCTCGGCAGAGCAGGGAGGAAGAAACACACTGTCTCTTCCCTAAGTCACAGACGGCTCCTGCGGGGACCCCACTCCTGCTCTCCGTGTTCCCGGAAACCTGCTGGATCAGCCAACACAGCAATGTCGACAAGGCCCAGACAGCTCAAGGGCGGCCAAGAGCAGTGCAGGTGTGTGACCAGGGAGTCCCCAGTCATCGTGGCTCTGGCTTTCCATCTGGGCTGTCAGGTTGGCAAGTGTCAAGGGCAGGGAACAGCCCTGCTGAAGGCTGAAGCCAGCTGACCACAAGAAGCTCTGTCTGCTGGGAGGACCCATCTGACCCCCGTCAGGGGACCCAACAGAGACATGGCCAGCTCAGCAGGGCTCTCCAGAGACACCATGAACAAGCTGTGTGTCCCTAAGTGGCACTGTCCCAAGGAGCGGACTACACAGGCTGACGGGTGCCAGGGTGTGCAGGGTGAGCCGGCGGATGGAGACCGGGGGCCTGACGCTGGAGCCCAGATCCCAGTCTTGATGTGGGCAATGAGTACATCACTTTTTTCAAACCCAGGTTCTTGTCTCCCGCAGAGATGGAAACACTAGGTGGAGAGCGGTGTCCTGTGCAAATAGGAACAGAATTTATTTGGCAGGGAGTGAATAAACTTACGTACCCATGCGTGAGTGGGTGAGAAATACCCAACACAAGGTGGCCACAGAGTTGTCCCTAAATGAGAGAGAGGAGAAAAAAATGGTGCCTCTAACTGGGAAGGGTGGGGGAGCCAGAGAGTGGGAGACGTGCACAGAGCACACACAGGTCCATCCAGTGCATTCCAGGGTGGAAGACAGAAAACAGAGCAGCTCCCCTAATCAGGGTCCACGGAGGAAAGAGCACTCTCTCCTGCCTGCCACCTCTTTTTATAAGAAAGGGGCGGGACCCAATTAAATATGCAAACAGGGTGGGGTCTGAGCATGCGCCCTGGTCCCTAGTGCTACAGGTGCATCGTGGGAAGCTAGGCGTATCAGTTCTACAGTTAGATAGCATCATTACAGAGGGACGCAAGAGCTCCAGCCAATCCAGAGAGCCAGGCGCGCCCAAAGGCAGGAAAAGCCACGTCCCACTTGGAAGACCATCAGGCGGGAAGAGGCCTCTCTTGTTCTGTTCAGGGTTAGAGGAGGGCGCCTCACGCTGGAGAGACTCATCTGCTTCACGCAGCTGCCTCCTCTGAATGTTAGCCTCACCCAGAATCAACCCCAGAGAAACGCAGCCGTGCCCTCCCACCAGCCCAGACACAGGAAGCTGGCCTGCATTCTCGGGGTGTCCTTCCCCTGCTGTGCCCGGCAGGTGCACCCTCACCGTGCTCAGCTCCTGCCATGCAGACAGGCAGGGTGTCCCAGTGCCTCTGTGTCCTTCCACCTCTTCATGTCGCCTGTGGCCGAGCTGCTGTTACTCCACGGACCCCAGGATAACCCACTACGTGGAGTGTCCAGTGCGCCACCAATCCACTTCTCTGCTGTATGCCTCTGTCCCGCACTGCCCTCCTCATCATTAACTTTCCATCAATGCCAATGCCAGTGCTCCAGTTAACCTCACCAGCTTTCTCCAGACGTTATCAAGAGACCTATGATATATGGAGGCGGTCATGGGTATTTCTTGATGTAACTTAATCAAAAATAAATCAATTGATCTTAAATGAAGGTGGGAGGAAAGGGAGTCTCAAAAAGTCTACGTGACCCTGAAGTGAGCACGAAAAGCATGATCCATTGAAGGAAAAACATGGATAGACTGGATTGCATAAAATTGGAAACATTTGCTCTGCCAAGGGCACCGTTAAGAGAAAGAAAAGCCAAAGAGTGGGAGGAGGCATGAGGGTTCTTCCAAAAGCTCACAGAAAGCACTCCATAAGGCTGGAGCTGGGGCAATCCGAAGCCAAGAGCCAGGAGCTTCATCCAGGTCTCCCACGTGGTGCAGGGGCCCAAGGACTTGGGCCATCTTCTACTGCTTTCCCAGGCCACAGCAGAGAGCTGGATTGGAAGTGGAGCAGCCGGGACTTGAACCAGCGCCCCTATGGGATGCTGGCACTGCAGCTTTACCCACTGTGCCACAGCACAAGCCCTGAAGTACCTTCATCAAAGCATGCATCTGGTAAAGGACTTGTATTTAAAATATACAAAGCTAGACCAAGTTGAGCAAAAATGAGTGAAGTACTACTGGGTCATTCACCAAAGCAGGAGATAAATATCCATTATTCCAGACAGATACAAACATGACTGAGTGGATAGGTGGGGCAAAGAAACACATCCAGTGCAAAAGAATTCCAAATACTTTTGGTAATTTTTTTAAAGAATTATTTTATTTATTTGAAAGGCAGAGTTACAGAGAGAGGTAGAGCCAGAGAGAGAGAGGTCTTCTATCTGCTGGTTCACTCCCCAGTTGGCCACAATGGCCAGAGCTGAGCTGATCCAAAGCCAGGAGCCAGGAGCTTCTTCCAGGTCTGCCACGTGAGTGCAAGGGCCCAAGGACTTGGACCATCTTCTGCTGCTTTCCCAGGCCATAGCAGAGAGCTGGATTGGAAGAGGAGCAGCCGGGACTAGAACCGGCGCCTATATGGGATGCTGGCACTGCAGGCTGGGGCTTTAACCCATGGCACCGCAGTGCCAGTCCCTTGTGATTTTTGAAAGTTTCTTTTCATCTGGTTTGAAAGGCAGAGAGACAGACAAGGGCTCACCTATCTACTGGTTCACTCCCCAAAGGCCTGCAATAGTTGGGGCTGAGCCAAGCTGACACCAGGAACCAGGAGCTCCACCTGGGTCTCCCACAAGGGTGGCAGGAACCTGAATACTTAGGCCATCTTTTGCTGTACCCCAAGGTGTGCCTTAGTAGGAAGCTGGATTGGAAGTGGCGTGGGTAGGACTTGAACCAGGCCCCACCATGGAGCTCTGCCAACCACTCCACAAGACCGCATGTAAAACAGTAACCTAGAGGCCAGATGCTGACTCTCTCCCATTCAGTTAATAATCCCCCTGCTAAGGGTCTTTCTCGAGCCCGAGCTGAGTCCATACTACTGCCTAATTCCATTTTTAAAGGCGGGGAATAGCTACAGGTCACTTCCTGTTCCGGGGTCATGCATGTGACACACAGGAGATGGAAGTGCACGTTCTCGCTCTCAATTTAATAACTTCTAATAAATAAAAAAGAGAAGAATGTACTTTATAAAAATCATCATTAAGTACCTGGTCTCTCCAGGTTCATTGAACATAGGCTGTTCGATCTTTTTAATTCAAAACCAATCCTTTTTGAACCTTTGGGGGCAGCTGGCTGGACAATTTTCTGATTGCCACAGTCTAGTCTTCAGTCCAGTGCTACAGAATTAAACTTGACTCCCAAGACAATGTGTTTGAAAATCCCTATGCAATCTTGGTGAAAGACCGGTCTATAAAAAGAAGAAGGTTATCTCAGGTCCTCGCTGAGAACAGATTTTAACTGAGGACGTCTCCAATTACAGTCTCTCCCTTCCTTCTGTGCGTTTGGGTACAAACAGGAAGGTACAGTCTGGTAGGACATCCCTCTTAACAAGCACAACGCCCCATGCAAATATAAAAATGCGGGCTATTTGTTGGGACACTGGAGTGAGAAGCGGGGTTAGCGATTTTTTCCCCAATGCTAAGTGGTAACAGAAAGGACTCCTTGATATTTTGCCACGGCCGGCAGCTCTCGTTCCAGGCAGCAAGGTTCCTCGCACTGTGAAAAGGTTCCTGCTGCTCGCAGTGTCTGTAGCCGCTCGGCTTTTGGAACAAAATTTACTGCTTTTGTCGAATGGGCCTAAAGGGACATTGCTACCTTCTGCTCCGGTCTCTGCAGGGGACTCTGTGCCACATGAAGGCTTGGGCACTGGGCCCACGTGAGCAGGATTAACTCCCTGCTTTCAGAAGTGCGATGAGTTACCTCTGTGCTCACAAAGGGAAAATGGACAGAGAGCGCCCAGCACAAGCCAGACATCCCCTCGGGTCTAAGGAAGAAAAGCCAGCGCCTCTTAAAAAAAAAAAAAAATAGACGTGCGAGTCGCAAAGGTGCGGCCTGGGCATCCCAGTGGATTTTTTTTTTTTTTTAATTTCTGGCATTTTGTTAAGGAAGCGGTGAGTCTGTTTTCCTGATTATATGGAATTCATTGCAGCTCATCTCGCAGCCACAGACAAAGCTGATGCTCCCAGGGTCCGCTCCAGGGGCCCCCACCCTCAAGCAGCGTGAAAACCAGCCTTGACCCTGGTGGTTACGGGTGTTATGTGCAGTGTGTGTGGTGTGCTCTCCCTCCCCAATCTCCCCAGCACCCTCCCCGTCCTCTCTCACAAGCTATGGGACACCCACATGCGCCAGCAGCTTCACCCTTCAAACTTGACCTGCTCCCACGGAGAGACCCGCACATCACCACCAGGGTACAGCCAAGGCTGCCGCCGTGTGCTTTTTAATAACAGACTATGTTGTGCACACAGGAGCGCAACAGGTGCACGCACGGGCTGCCTTCCCACACTCACTCACTGAGGCTCCCCTGGAAGCCGGTTACGTGGCCGCGAGGGGCGTGGCCTGTGCTCCCGCCAGGGTGCTGGTGGCGCTACGTCAAGTGCAGGGGTGAACACAGCGGAGCTGCATCTCCGAGGACAAGAGACGGGAGGGGGCCGCCCAGGAGGAGCAGAACCCGCGTCTCCGACGACCCGCGTCCGTCCACAAGCACCATGAAGCTCGCTCAAGCAATGACTCCAGCTCTGCACCACGCCTGGGGCCGGTGCAGCCAGGTGGCGGCGACGCATTTGATGTCTGCCATGTGAGACACCAGGAGACTGTGCTTTTCACAGGGATTCACCAAAGAATTTATTCTTTAGGGATTTTCCTTCTCAAGAATGTTTTTTTTATTTATTTATTTCAACTGAATCCCTCCCCAGTGTCTGCCTTAGGCTTGGTCGTGCCCAAAGCAAGGCACACACAAGCTCACACCTGTGGCTATGTAACAACTTTGCTCTGACAAATACCTAATAAAAAAAAACATACATTCAGGGGCCAGCTTTGTGGTGCGGAGGGTTAAGCTGCCACCTGCGATGCCAGCCAGCATTCCTATAGACTCCAGTTCGATTCCCGGCTGCTCCATTTCCAATCCAGCTCCCTGCTAATGTGCCTGGGAAACAGCGGAAGACGGCCCGAGTGCTTGGGGACCCTGCCATCGACGCGAGAGATCCAGGTTCCAGGCCCATTGCGGCCACATGAGAAGTGAACCATAGCAGATGAAAGATCTGTCTCTCTCATCTCTGTTACTTTGCCTTTCAAATAAACAAACCCTTTTAAAACATGTATTCGTGGTTTATCTTCGGAGTTTCGGTATATTTGAATCCTCTTTGTGGGAGGGACGCACCCCAAGAGACAGCTCGCTCATGAGATTCTGAATAAGAAAATGGGAGTGGGCACTTGGTGCAGAGGTGAGACACCACTTGGGTCGTCAGAGGTGAGACGCCACGTGGGACCCAGAGGGGAGACGCCACGCGGGACCCAGAGGGGAGACGCCACTCGGAACACCCACGCCACATGTGGAAGCGCCTGCACTCAGCTCCCAGCTCTGCTTCTGGCCCCAGCTCCCCGCCGGTGCAAACCTTGCCAGGCAGCTGTGACGTCTCATACGCTTGGGTCTCTGCCATGCCTGTGGGAGACCAGGATGGAGGTCGACGTCTGGCTTCAGCCTGACCCAGTCCTGACGGAGGCAGGCATTTGGAGAGTGAACGAGTGGATGGAAGATCTCCTTCTCCTTCTCCCTCTCCCCCTCCCCCTCCCCCTCCCCCTCTCCCTCCCTTTCCTCCTCCCCCTTTCCCTCTCCCTCTCTCCCTCCCTCTCCCCCTCCCCTTCCCCTCTCCCTCTCTCCCTCCCTCTCCCCCTCCCCTTCCCCTCTCCCTCTCTCCCTCCCTCTCCCCCTCCCCTTCCCCTCTCCCTCTCTCCCTCCCTCTCCCCCTCCCCTTCCCCTCTCCCTCTCTCCCTCCCTCTTCCTCTCCCTCTCTCTCTCTTCCTCTCCCTCTCCATCTCGCTCTCCCTCTCTCCCTCCCTCCCTCTCCCTTCCTTCTCTCTCTCCCTCTCTCACTGGCCCTTCTGCCTTTCAAATAATTTTAAAAGCATAAACAATAGAGGCAACACCAGGAACAGGAAGCCCTGGTCCAGGGCCTGATGTGGCTTCCGTCTCACACTCGGTGGTTTCCTAGGGAGGAGAGACCCTGTGTGACATCGTGGTCACAGCCTCTCTGTGGGAGCAGTGTCTGGCCTTGGGGTACACGCAGCAGGAATCCCAGAACTTAGAATGCTTCTACTCAAACCAGCACATCCCAGAAGCCAAAATGAGACGTGGGAGCAGCACCCTGAGTCCCTCGTGCGTCCTTGGACACAGAGGTGGCACTTTTTACAACTGTGCTCAGGCGTGCCTATGCCACCTGCCTCCCGCGGCTGTCTCGAGGGCCCTCTGGCTCCAGAGAGAAGCATTCATTCTATAAATAGAAAGGGTGTTGCAAACGCATTTTGCAGAGAGAGAAAGATATGGACGAGACAGGCACACGGAGACTCTGGCTCTGTGCCAGCCTGGACAGGCCCCTCACTGTCAGTGTGCGTCAGTCCTGTGGCCGTCCGAGAAGGAGCAGGGCGGGTCTTCAGACGCACAGCACACAGGATGGACCCACCCTGCTCCGTGTAAAGACTGAACGTCTTCTTTTCTTTTTTTTTTTAAACTTTTATTTAATGAATATAAATTTCCAAAGTACGACTTATGGATTACAATGGCTTCCCCCCCATACCGTCCCTCCCACCCACAACCCTCCCCTTTCCCACTCCCTCTCCCCTTCCATTCACATCAAGATTCATTTTCGATTATCTTAATATACAGAAGATCAGCTTACTATACATTAAGTATGGATTTCAACAGTTTGCTCCCACACAGAAACATAAAGTGAAAAATAATAGATGATTTTTTTTTAAATGATGATGAAATCAGAGCAGACCTATTGTCATGTTTAATCCCAGTGAGAGTCAAGTTGGGAATTGATAATTTTTTTTTTTTACAGAGGATCAGTTTAGTATGCATTAAGTAAGGATTTCAACAGTTTGCACCCCCATAGAATGGTAGACTGGATAAAGAAATTATGGGATATGTATTCTTTAGAATACTATACCGCAGTAAGAAACAACGAAATCCAGTCATTTGCAACAAAATGGAGGAATCTGGAACACATCATGCTGAGTGAAGTAAGCCAGTCCCAAAGGGACAAATACCATATGTTCTCCCTGATCGGTGACAACTGACTCAACACCAAAAAGGAAACCTCCTGAAGTGAAATGGACACTATGAGAAATGGTGTCTTGATCAGCATAGCCCTGACTGCTAATGGACAACTTAATACATTATCCCTCATAGTATTTTTTTTGTCTGTTCTACTTAATATGACTGGTTTAATTCTGTAATTATCACACAGTTATTCTTAAGTGTTGAAAATTAACTGAAATGTGATCCCTGTTAAACATAAGAGTGGGAATAAGAGAGGGAAGAGATGTATACTTTGGGGCATGCTCGGGCTGACTTGCCCCAATTGGTAGAGTTGGAAACATACCAGGGGATTCCAATTCAATCCCATCAAGGTGGCATGTGCCAATGCCATCTCACTATTCCAAGTGATCAATTTCAGTTCACAATTGATCATAATGAAAGGACTAAGAGTCAAAGGGAGCACATAAACAAGTCTAGTACCTGCTAACACTAACCGATAGAATAAATAAAGGGGAGAGTGATCCAACATGGGAAGTGAGATACTCAGCAGACTCATAGAATGGCGGATGTCCTAAGTAGCACTCTGGCCTCAGAATCAGCCCTAAAGGCACTCGGATCTGGCTGAAAAGCCCATGAGAGTATTTCAGGCATGGAAAGCCAAGACACTCTGGCAAAAAGATCTCTGTGAGTGAGATCCCAGTGGAAAGAACAGGTCTTCAAAGAGGGAGGTGCCTTTCTCTGAAGGGAGGAGAGAACCTCCACTTTGACTATGACCGTGTCTAAACAAGATAAGAGTCGGAGAACTCAAGGGGCTTCCATAGCCTTGGAAACTCATGACTGGTGCATAGGGAGATTACTGATGCCAGAAACAGGAGTGTCAATTTGTAAAGTCAACAACAGGAGTCACTGTGCACTTACTCCTCATGTAGGATCTCTGTCCTTAATGTGCTGTACACTGAGGCTTAATGCTATAATGAGTACTCAAACAATATATTTCACTTTGTGTTTCTATGGGGGTGCAAACGATTGAAATCTTTACTTAATGTACACTAAACTGATCTTCTGTAAAAAAAAAAAAAAAGAAAGAAAGAAATTATCAATTCCCAACTTGACTCTCACTGGGATTAAACATGACAATAGGTCTGATCTGATTTCATCATCATTTAAAAAAAATCATCTATTATTTTTCACTTTATGTTTCTGTGTGGGAGCAAACTGTTGAAATCCTTACTTAAGGTATACTAAGCTGATCTTCTGTATATTAAGATAATCGAAAATGAATCTTGATGTGAATGGAAGGGGAGAGGGAGTGGGAAAGGGGAGGGTTGTGGGTGGGAGGGACGGTATGGGGGGGAAGCCATTGTAACCCATGAGTCGTACTTTGGAAATTTATATTCATTAAATAAAAGATAAAAAAAAAAAGAAACACAAAGTGAAATATATTGTTTGAGTACTCGTTATAGCATTAAATCTCAATGCACAGCACATTAAGGACAGAGATCCTACATGAGGAGTAAGTGCACAGTGACTCCTGTTGTTGACTTTACCAATTGACACTCCTGTCTATGGCATCAGTAATCTCCCTATGCACCAGTCATGAGTTTCCAAGGCTATGGAAGCCCCTTGAGTTCTCCGACTCTTATCTTGTTTAGACAAGGTCATAGTCAAAGTGGAGGTTCTCTCCTCCCTTCAGAGAAAGGTACCTCCTTCTTTGATGACCTGTTCTTTCCACTGGGATCTCACTCACAGAGATCTTTTGCCAGAGTGTCTTGGCTTTCCATGCCTGAAATACTCTCATGGGCTTTTCAGCCAGATCCGAATGCCTTTAGGGCTGATTCTGAGGCCAGAGTGCTACTTAGGACATCTGCCATTCTATGAGTCTGCTGAGTATCTCACTTCCCATGTTGGATCACTCTCCCCTTTATTTACTCCATCGGTTAGCGTTAGCAGGTACTAGACTTGTTTATGTGCTCCCTTTGACTCCCAGTCCCTCCACCATGACCAACTGTGAACTGAAATTGATCACCTGGAACAGTGAGATGGCATTGGTACATGCCACCTCGTGAACGTCTTCTTGCAATCAGCCCTCGGGGCCTCCCCATGTGCGGCACCTCAGCCCACAGAGAACAGCAGCAGAGGTTGGTGGGACTCCTGGTTCCGCTGCGTGGATCTGTTGGCATCAGTCAGCACATCACGCAGATAGTAACACAGACATGGGTGCCTGGGTAAGGGGCCAGGGAAGCAAAAGGAGGCGCGTGTTGGGGGCCATGGTTACGGCACTGCTTGTGGCACCCACTTCCCCTGTCAGAGTGCCTGGTTCGAGTCCTGGCTCCTCCACTTCAGATCCTGCTTCCTGCTAACGCGCACCCTGGGAGGCAGCAGGCGATGGCTCAAGTCCCTGGGTGGAGTTCCCAGGTCCTGGCTTCAACCTGGCCCAGCCCTGGTGTTGTGGGCGTGAACCAGCATATGGGTGATCTCTGTCACTCTGTCTTCCAAATGCAGTGAAAACAAATAAGCAAATAAAATGCATTTGAAAAGGGAATCCTGAAGCATTTAATGCTCACCTGAGCGCTCAGCCCACTGGTCGGCACATCTCAGCTGTGGCGAGTGCACACATCTCATGGGACTTTGAGAACTGGTGAGCCGCCCTGGGCCTCTCTTTACCACGTCAGCAGACTGGGACGCTCTGAGCCAGACCGGAGTTTGACTGCCTTCATGGGGCGGGGCCTTTGTGAAGCAAATGGAAGGAATCTTCCTAGCACAAGGCTTCCCACGCCTCTGAAAACCTTTCCTTTCTCAAACGAAGCCACTCCTCCCCAGGAATCCAAACTCTAACATTCCAGTTGTCAACAACATATGTACCTGGACATTCACATAAATGTGACTTTCACATGACTGCAACTGGAATTAGAGGCCGACACTTACGAGGTCTGCCTTTAACTAACACTGGCAATGAGGATTCCGCCTTGTCCAGGACAAAAGGATATTAAAGTAAAATGCCTCAGGAGAAAGCCCACAAGGAGGGACTGCCACAGCGGATGAAGCCAGCAACCTATGTCAGCACTGGTTCGAGTCCCGGCTGCTCCAATTCCAATCCAGCTCCCTGTTAAGGCACCCGGGAAAGCAGCAGAGAATGGCCAAGTGCCTGGGCTCCTGCACCCACGTGGGAAACCTGGATGGAGTTGCAGGTTCCTGGCTTCAGCCTGGCTCAGTCTTGGCCATTGCAACCACTTAGGGAATGAACCCATATGGAAGCCCCTGCTCTCGCTCTCTCTCTCTCTGTAACTCTACCTGACCTGCCACTGTGTTGAGGACACGCATGTTTTACAACAGGTGTAGTCTTATTTCTATCTAAAGCTGACACTCCTGTTGCTTCACAGCCTGGGAATTCTACATGTCCCTGCTCCATGCAGACGTGTGTACATACGTGACCGGTCACTAACACAGCACACGTGCTCACTGCTCTCAGCCCCCCAGAACAGCAGCAGGACTGTAAGCTCTTCCACCCCGGTGCCTGCACAGGTGCCTTCCCTGGTCCCAGGCAGGTCTGCTCGGAGACGGGCTTCTGCCGTTACGGTCCCGTGGGCCTTGTCCCAGAAGGCATGGGAGCTGTGAGTGGTGTAACCGGGTCTTCGGGGGCATGATTTGGTTTTTAATCAGAGGTGACGTAAGCAGGATCTGTCTTTGGAAAATAAGATTCCGTGACTACCGCGGCTGAGATGCGGTTTCTAAAATGGTGATAGTCTTAGGTTACAACCCATCATGTGAGTAACTGACAGTTCCCACCAATTGATTCCACAGCTTCGTGAAGCCTCTGGGCTCCTACATGGCATCCTGAACTTAGTTTGCAATTCATGTGGATAATGGGAAAATCGCAGGGTTTCGATTCTTGTTTCCTTCTGATTTGTGCATTCTTTCCTCAGGGCTCTCCCACATCTGCTTAAAGCTCAATTGATAACCAATATTCTCTCCCTAGGATCTTTGTGTGTGCGCGCAGAAAGAAACCACAGCGAGATTAGTTAGCTCCCTTGGATAAATTGGGAAAATACAGAAAACACACAGACACACACACAGACATACACACGCAGACATACTGAGACAGACACACAAGGGTACACATACGCAGATACACACACACATAGATGGACATATACAGCCGGGAACATACATACAGACACACACACAGACATATACTTACAGACATGTACACAGAGACACATGGACAAACGCCCTCATGTAGATGCACACACATACAGACACACACACATAGACACACGTGTAGACACCCACATACAGAGAGACATACATACACATATATATGCAGAAACACATATGAACACAGACACAGAGACACTTGTAGACACAGACATACAGACTAACCTGGGTAGACACATGCAGATACATACACATATGTAGACACAAATACACATGTACAAACACACATGTACATATAGACAGACACACAGAGACATACACATACAAACACATACACAGAGACACACAGACACACATGCAGACACACACAGACATACAGATACAGAGACACACAACCACAGACACACACGCACCTAAACACTCAGAGACCCTGAGCCACACTTGGTGTTGGCCATGACCCACACAGAAGGCGGGGCACTGCAGGTGGGGGACATGGGATCCGTGTCTCCCCGAGAAGGGGCCCTGGGCGCTCCAGTGGGTACAACAAGTCTTTCCTGGGGAGTTGACCTTTGCGGTCATTCCTCTGGTCTTTAAAGCCCTCTGCAAATACCCGACCTGATGCAGGCCGTTTTCTAAGCTGCTTAATAAACCGTCCTTCTAAACGTGGTGGCTCAAAAGCAGAGCCATCACCGGCTCTCTCGGTTTGTGCAGGACTCCAGAGCAGCTCACAGGGTGCTGCCGTGGGCGGCTCGAGCTGGGGTCTCTGTCAGGCTCCTCCTCTCATCTCCCTGGGGCCAGGGCTGGAGCGACATTGACAGCAGCAGCTGCACAGCCAGGACCAGGCAATCCCGTAGGAGATGCGTGACTCTCATCGGGGTCTCTCGCCAACACAGGCTCTCCATGGTGATGTGTGTGTCTTATGGTGTGGGAGAGCCAGGCAGAAGGTGCCCGGTGTCAGGTCCCCACTTCTAGTCATTAAAAGTCATCGTAGGGCTGGAGTTGAGGTGTAGCGGACATTCTATATGGCTGCCAATTGAGTCCCGGTTGCTCCACTTCTAATCTACCTCTCTATTAATGCAACCCTGCACCTACCTAGGGGACCCAGATGCACCTCCTGGCTCCTGGCTTCAGTCTGACCCAGCCCTGGTCATTGTGGCCATTTGGGGAGTGAACCAGATCTCTGTGTGTGTGTGTGTGTGTGTGTGTGTCTCCCTCTGCTTTTCAAATAAATTAAATAAATCTTAAAAAGTCATCATGCACTACAGCTCACATTCTGAGAGAGAACACAGACTCCTCATTTTCCTGTGCAAAGAATTTCCAGATGCATCATGGAACCTAATAATCATCTGTTGGCACAAGTACTGGGTGGGGCTTCATGTAATAATATGGCTCCATGCGATTTGTCTTCCTTGAAACAATGTAACCTCAGAATATAGATGGTGTATTTCTGCATTGTTTCTATTATATGAGAAGATGTCTTTAAAATGTTTTTGTTGATTTTATTTGGCAGTTAGAGAGAGAGAGAGAGATCATCCATCGGCTGGTTCACTCCCCAGATGCCTGCTAACCAGGGCTGAGCCAGGCCAAAGCCAGGAGCCAGAAATTCAGCCTCGGTCTCTGAGATGGGTGACAGGGACACAACTCCTTGAGCCATCACCTGCTGGCTCCCAGGTGTGCATTAGCAGGGAGCTGTTTCTTTGCCTATCAAGCAAAATGAACATGGCTAAATTATGTTTAAAATCTTAGAACAAGAGCAGAAGAGTTTGTGAAATCCAAATGCATATCACTTGGTCCTCACCACTTGGGATGCCACCTCCCAAATCAGGGTACCTGGGTTCAAGTCCTGGCTCCACTTCCAACCCAATTGCTTCGAACTGAACCCTTGGGGGCAGCAGGGGATGGCCCAAGTACTTGAGTCCCTACCAATTTAATCCCTTTGGCAAAATAATGGAAGAACCAAGGAAAGACAGGTGGAACAGCACAGGGCCTGGGTAAACCGCCTTCAATACAGAAAGTATCTGTTCTTCTGGAGGATGTCGAAACTGAAGTAAGTCCTAGGCACGTCCTGCACAGTTGCTTTACAAATAAGAAAAACAGAGAGTTCAGATCATTCTTAAAATTAAATGTATGTATCTTTCTTCCTATAATTAATAATAAAATTCATGAAGGGCCAGCACTGTGGTTACAGTGGTCAAGCTGCCACATGGTACCCCTGGATCCCATACTGGAGTGCAAGTTGGAGTCTTAGCTGCTTCCATTAGGATCCAGCTTTCTGCTAACGTGCCTGGGAGGGCACACGTGATGGCCCAAGTGTCTGAGCCCTTGCCACCCACGGAGGAGACCCAGGCGGAGTTTCTGCCTCCTGGCTTCAAACTGGTCCAGCTTGGGATGTTGCAGAAATTTGAGGAATGAACCAGCAGACAGATGACTCTCTCTCTCTCTCTCTCTCTCTCTCTCTCTCTCTCTCTGTCTCTCTTTCTCTCTTTCTCTCTTTCTCTTTCTCTGTGTGTGGCGGGGGGGAGTGTCTCATGCCCTGCCTTTCAAATTAATAAATACTTCCTTTTTTAAAAATAATTTTTTTTTACAGGCAGAGTGGACAGTGAGAGAGAGACAGAGAGAAAGGTCTTCCTTTTGCCGTTGGTTCACCCTCCAATGGCCACCGCGACCAGTGCGCTGCAGCCGGCGCACAGCGCTGATCCGATGGCAGGAACCAGGTGCTTCTCCTGGTCTCCCATGGGGTGCAGGGCCCAAGCACTTGGTCCATCCTCCACTGCACTCCCTGGCCACAGGAGAGAGCTGGCCTGGAAGAGGGGCAACCGGGTCAGAATCTGGCGCCCCGACCGGGACTAGAACCTGGTGTGCCGGCGCCGCAAGGTGGAGGATTAGCCTAGTGAGCCACAGCGCCGGCCAAAAATAAATAAATTGTTAAAGTGGAGGCATTTCCTTCCATTCAACATATGTCTTACATTTTGTCCCAACATATTTCTTGTATTTCTTACCACGTAGAGGCAAGCTGGCCCTATTGGTCCTTGCTTAGAGTATCAGAGTGAATGAAATTCTGTCCTTTGAATTCACACACTGATGGTAACAGTTCCTACCTCCTGAAGACTGTGTCACGTGGTCTGACTTTTAATCGGCATACTTTTATAACATAATCAAAGCTGAAATTATATTTCTAGCTACCTCCAGTAAAAGGCTATCGCTGCGGCCAGGAATAAAAGGAGAGGATTTCTGTAGAATGCAGGCAGCACCAGAAAGAAATTTATTCAGGCTCTCAGTCCCATCCCAGACACCAGCCAGCACCAGCGCTCCAGTGTGGAACCAGGGTGACAGGTGTTTGGAGCACTGGGTAAGTCGCCGTTTGGGATGACCAAACCAGAGCACCTAGGTTGGAGTCCCGGCTCCACTCCCAATCCAGTTCCTTCTAATTGAACCCTGGGGAAGCAGCAGGTGACGGCCCAGGTACATGAGTCCCTGACACCCATGAGGGAGACCCAGATGAGCATCCTACTCCTGGCCCAGCCAGTCCCACGATGAGGTAATCCAGCGGGCAGAAGATATCTCGGTTTCTGTGTTTCTCTGTTTCTCTCTGATACCCTGCCTTTCAAATATATATATATATAAACAAATAAATAGAACTTCAGACAAAGATATTTAGAACCAAGGCTCACCCACTCGGACACACTGATCCTGAATCTGTACATACGACTTAATTTCCTAAGACCCCGCCAGCTCTCAGGCGTTAGCATTACTTGATATGAATCCTTGTGATTTCTGAAATAAATCCTGAAATCGGGGATTAAATTCTAAAACTGAAACCAACGAGAAACACGCTACCTGGCCTATCCCCACTGCTGAGTGAACACACTTAGGAGGGGACCACTGGGGCTGGCATTGTGGCGCACTGGGTAAAGCTGCCACCCGCAAGGCCAGCATCCCATGTGGCCATCTGGCTGCTCCACTTCCAGTCCAGCTCCCTGCTAATGGCCTGGGAAAAGCAGCAGAGGATGGTCCAAGGGCTTGGCCCCTGGCACCCATGTAGGAGACCCAGAAGCAGCTCCTGCCTCTTGGCTTCAGTTCAAACCGAACCTGAAAATGCACAGTTGTGCCTAGCGAGAGGAAGGCTGATGAAACCAGACCAGGGATTTATAGCGGTACAGTATCCACAGGAACCCGATCATATTTTTTCCCCTTCTGTCAGTGAGATTCCTCCTGTGCAGATGTCTTGCTTCCCGTCAGAAGCTGTGCACATGGCAAACACTGTCTAAGGGATTCTTCCTCTGCAAACAGATTACATGCGCAGGTGAGTTCTGCAGGTGCATGCATGCTGGCGGGCTGGCGCTGCTGGGTGTGGCCCGCGAGCACGCAGTCTGTGTCTACATCGTTCTTTATGTAGAGATCTACCAGACCAGAGAGGGTGCTGAGCAGAGGAGCGGGGCTCTGCACGGGCCCTATTGGGTAAGGTGGGGCTTGAACTCACCCGGCGACAGGAGGGAGAGTGGCAACCATCAAGCAGGGTCGTCAGAATGACAGTTTGTAAACATTTGCGAGCGTGGGGGAGAGGGGAAAGGAAGGACCGTGGACGTCCACTGGCTTGGGGCCCTCTCCAGCCTCCACACGGCCTGCACGGTGGAGGTGACGGGGCCACTGCCATCCCCAGCCCCCAAGGCCTGGGAATAGCGGTTACCTCCTCAGTGCCCGAGTTTAAGTCAAGTGCAAGACGGAGCCACTCTGGGGCCCGGAAGACGCTTTCGCAAAGGCCCCAGCATCGAGCCCGTCCCCTCTGTCTGTCTCCACTGCTGTCTGTCTCACAGTAGGATCTGAAACCGAAATTTCCAACAGCCCAGGAAGTAAGAGTCCTCTTGCGCATCTATCTGACCACATGGAAGCAAAACTAATAAGACAGGCTGAGAGTCAGGATGCTTACAGGCTGATCCCTAAAACAGAAAACAAAACAGAGAAGTCTAAGCCTCTGACGCTCCGAATCGCACCTCACACCGAGGCTTGCCGCTTCGGTGTGCAGAATGACGCGCCTGGGGGTACTTCCCAGCAGCTGCTGGCACGCCTACAATGCACACCTACTCTCGCAGAGGGCTTAAGGCCTGTTGGAGTTCCACGATGCCCAGGCACCGTGAAAACTGGCTGGACCCGGACGGTCTTAAGGCAGAATGTGCTACTCCTGTGGCTCTGTGGAAATGCATCTCCCATTAAAAGTCTCGCAGCCCCACGCCAGACCAGCATGCGCCAATCAAACCGGACAGAAAGTGACACAAGCATGTCACTTCCTGGGGGAGTGAGGACCCCTGCTGTGGTTTCGTGAGCTGTCTGTTCGGCTGGGGGCTCTGTGCCTCCCGGGCCAGGCTGGGGAGACCCTCACTCAGACATCTGCTTGCACCTCTGAGCCGAGTGATGTCCCTACCAGCCTACCCAGTGCTTCTGGTGTCTCCCACCAAAACACAGACACCTGAGGGGTCTTTGTCACATGCCTATTCTAGCCTATTGTCAGGGATTATTCTAGAAAAAAAAATTATTCTCCAGAAGAACGGATAAGAGATTCACAATGACGTAAAGCTTGAACTAAGTAAGAGTCCACAAAACACAATCAGGTGGCTGGCACCGCGGCTTACTAGGCTAATCCTCCACCTGTGGCGCCGGCACACCAGGTTCTAGTCCCGGTCGGGGTGCCAGATTCTGTCCCGGTTGCCCCTCTTCCAGGCCAGCTCTCTGCTGTGGCCCAGGAGTGCAGTGGAGGATGGCCCAAGTGCTTGGGCCCTGCACCCCATGGGAGACCAGGAGGAAGCACCGGGCTCCTGGCTTCGGGTCAGCACGATGCACCGGCCGCAGCGGCCATTGGGGGTTGAGCCAACGGCAAAGGAAGACCTTTCTCCGTCTCTTTCTCTCACTGTCCACTCTGCCTGCAAAAAAAAAAAAAAAAAAAAGCCACAGTCAGGTAAGATTATATTTCCAGTACTTGTGTGTATTACTGCTCCAGGTGTGGGAAGCAGAGGGGCTCTTAAATTTTTATTTTATTTGTTTTATGTATATGAAAGGCAGAAAGAAGGAATTGACAGAGATCTTCCATTTACCCAATCCCAGATGCCCGCGGTAGCTGGGGCTAGGCCAGAGTGAAGCCCGGAGCCAGGTTCCCAGATGAGGTACAGGGACCCAGTACCTAAGCCGTCACCTGCAGGAAGCTGAGCCGGCAACAGAGCAGGCACTGGGGCCCGGGCACTGCAGTGTGGGATGCAGGAACCCCAGGCAGAGCCTTGACCACTGCACCAAACTCTTACGCCTTGGAAGTGGAGTTTAAAAGAATTAAATAATTTATATAATTTCTTGAAGTATGACGGTACTTCAAAAAGTTCATAGAAAATGGGATCAAGAGATGCTTACTTTTGTGAAAAAAATAATTTGATATCCAGGCAATTTGTTTTTTAGAACGCACAGTTTGCACGAATCTTTCGAAGACCAACATGTCGGAGAGGCCCCAGGCTCAGTGGGGCCACCCCCAGAGCTGAGCGGGGAGCAGCCAGTGTACGGGAGAAGGTTGCCCGGGGTGCCACAGGGAAAGTGACAGCCACGGAGCAGAAGCAAAACTTCTCCCCGGTTCTGAGCGGGCTGGCAGCCGGCGTGTGGTTTTCAGTAAGGAACATAATGGAGAATTTATCTGAGAGTAAAAGAATAATAAAAAGGCTACGGGGTTCGACAGGCTTGTTTGGATCCTGGAGTGCCGGCTGCTTCCGGGTGAGACAGTTAAGGAAAACAAAACGCCCTGTGCTGTTTGGTTGAACACGGCCTCCTTGCGGCTCTCAGCACCCTGGACTTCTGAATTCCAAATCCAAGCCGAAACATTTCAATTAGTGTTATTCTGAGTAAAGTAACTGCACAGATACCATCTTGGAAAATGGCACATCACTGAAAGTTTTCAATAGTTGAACTTGTAGCACATTTGCACTCTCTCTGTCTCTCTCTCTCTCTCACACACACAATTATCGGTTGGTTCTGAATCATTTAAGAGTTTGAAACAGGCCGGCGCCGCGGCTCACTAGGCTAATCCTCCACCTTGCGGCACCAGCACACCAGGTTATAGTCCTGGTTGGGGTGCCGGATTCTGTCCCGGTTGCCCCTCTTCCAGGCCAGCTCTCTGCTGTGGCCCGGGAGTGCAGTGGAGGATGGCCCAAGTGCTTGGGCCCTGCACCCCATGGGAGACCAGGAGAAGCACCTGGCTCCTGGCTTCAGATCAGCGCAGTGCACCGGCCATAGCGGCCATTGGGGGGGGGGGGTGTGAACCAACGGAAGGAAGACCTTTCTCTCTGTCTCTCTCTCTCACTGTCTAACTCCACCTGTCAAAAAAATTCTTTTATTGAAAAGGCTTAAAAACAGACAGAGCTCCCACCTGGTGGTTCACTCTCGGGAATCCCACAGGGCCAAGGCACAGCTAGAACAAAGCCAGAGCCAGGAGCTCCATCCAGGTCTCCCGTGTGGGTGGCAGAGACCCCAGGACCTGAGCTGTCACCTGCTGCCTCCCAGCGTGGGCACTGGTGGAAGCTGGAGTCAGGAGCTGGGACAGGAATCTAATCAGGACACAGGCATCTCAGCCAGCGTATTGAGTGTGAAGCCAACGCCCACACCTGTGTTATCTGCTGACTCCAAAGACCTGTCATTATCTAGCTACAGTGCAAGTACACGATGCTGTCAGTCTCCATCGGCACAGCACGATTATCCAATACACAGAGTGCATCCAAGTGCTGCCAGATGCCCCAGTGCGGTTCTTGACTGTTCCATAGCCTGGAATCCGTCTTCTTTTCATGCCTTGTGTAGGGGCAGAAATCAGTCACCCTAAGGAACAGCCCTTGCTGCAGATTTCTCTGCCAATTTCTCCCACTTAAACCCAGATCATGCATTTTTTGACACGAATGCTGTGGCACCTGAATTTGTTTGCTTATTTGTTTGTTGTCTTTGTTATTTGTTTCTGCCGCCTACTTCACAGGTCTTTGGGGTTCAAATGAAATATCTTTGAAGATTCTTTGAAAGTCATAAAGGACTGTATTTCCATTAGCGGTTAGTAAAAATCATGTGTTTCATAAGCATAAATATCAATTTCCTGCCTCTGTAAATGTCAAGATCTTCAAGGACCAAATCTGAGATGAGCGCCCACCAATGTCAAAGTGAACAAAAATATAACTACATTCTTCAAGACAGTCGACATGTGAATAGCATTAAGCGATTCATTTACTTTGAAGGAACACAGGTAAGCAGCACAGTTGATCCCAGTGATTTTTGATCCATTCTTCATCTTCCTGCTTCATGTATGTGACTGCACTCTCCTGGTCGAAGAGAGAGGCGTCCTGGAATCCACAGCTGGCCTACACTTGCAGACCAAACTCATCCCGCGAGGCTTCAGCACGCCCTCTCCGAGCTGTGCCACAGGGAAACCAACCCACAGTGCACTGCGTCCCCAGGAGGCCACGTCTGTCCCTAACTCCCTTCCCTCAGGCCTCAAGGAAGCTGTGGCGCGGTGTTCCAGCCAGTCCACCCAGGAGACTGTGGGTGTTTTTCTCAGTGGATGGCTACTCACACGGCTCTCTCGTCTCGCGTGGGCGTGAGTTTTGCAGGTAGGCGACGGGAAGGGTAAGAAGCCACAGGAATCTCTGGCAACTGAGGGGACCAGAGACTTGGGGATCTGCCCGACTCATCTCTGGGGCCGGGCACAGCCAGCATTGGCGCTGGCCGCGTTGGGAGAGGCAGGTCTCCTAACCACGAAATGTGCCGCCTGGAAGGAGGACGGACGGCCTTGCTGCTGGGCTTCCGTGGACGCGGAGCGGCTTGTGGGTAGCCATCAGACCACAAATGGCCACAAGGTGCCAGAAAATCAGGCACGGTTGGGAGGTTAAAGTTGCAAAATAGCTCCAACTGGGTTAAAAACAGCCTCTGTGGTGTGGTGGGGGGATCCCAGGGGCCCTGTCCCACTTTCCTCCATAACCACGAGGGCTCTATTTTTGCCTCTCTGACCCTCACCCCTTGTATCTGCTGGGCTCCTTCTCCCTCTCCCTTGCCCTCTCTCCCTCTCCCTCACCCTCTCTCCCTCTCCCTCTCTCTCTCTCTTTCCCTCTCCCCCTCTCCTTCTCCCTCTCTCTCTCTCTCCCTCTCCTTCACCCTCTCTCTCCCTCTCCTTCACCCTCTCTCTCCCTCTCCCTCGCCCTCTCTCTCCCTCTCCCTCACCCTCTCTCCTTCTCCCTCTCTCTCTCCCTCTCCTTCACCCTCTCTCCCTCTCCTCCACCCTCTCTCTCCCTCTCCCTCGCCCTCTCTCTCCCTCTCCCTCACCCTCTCTCCTTCTCCCTCTCTCTCTCTCCCTCTCCCTTGCCCTCTCTCCCTCTCCCTCACCCTGTCTCCTTCTCCCTCTCTCTCTCTCTCCCCCTCTCCCTCACCCTCTCTCCTTCTCCCTCTCTCTCTCCCTCTCTCCCTCTTCCTCACCCTCTCTCCTTCTCCCTCACCCTCTCTCCTTCTCCCTCCCTCTCCCTCTCTCCCTCTCTCCCTCTCCCTCTCTCCTTCTCCCTCTCTCTTCCTCTCCCTCGCCCTCTCTCCCTCTCCCTCGCCCTCTCTCCCTCTCCCTCGCCCTCTCTCCCTCTCCCTCACCCTCTCTCCCTCTCCCTCTCTCCCTCTCCCTCGCCCTCTCTCCCTCTCCCTCGCCCTCTCTCCCTCCCCCTCCCCCTCTCTCCCTGGCCCTGGTGCATTCTGGGTCCGTGATTGTTGTGTACCCCTCACCCCTGTCTCTGCCTGTTCTGCCTTCAGGCCCCTCCCTGCCCCATGATCTTCCAGGTCATCTCCTGCCCCACCAGAGTGAGCCTTAGACCGGCAAACCCCACCCCAGAAGAGCCCTGTTTTGCAGGCAGTCAAAACCCCTATCCTGACAGTGTTCCTCCCACCCCCAAGGGCAATGGAGATGTTGCAAATCACTTACACAACACCTTGCAACATATTGCAACAAAATATCAGACACTCGGTGCTCATCTGAGTGGACTGGAAACACGCAGGCATTAGAAAACAACACGGATATACTCTGTTAGTTAACTGGGCAATTTCAAAGCGAATCAATCATAAGCAGCAAAATCTGGCAGGTATCAGTTACAAAAATAGCAGCAGTCACAGTCGAATGCACAAGCGGAGCAGGTTGTAGACAACAACTGCACCCCTGGGTGGCTTCCAGGGCTGAGAGGCCGGGCAGCTCCGTAACGTACATCTGATTGCTTTTCCACCTGAAATCGGGCAAAGGACAAAGAGGGGGAGAAGAGTTCCTTCTTTGACCCCTCTGCAGTGGCGGGTGTTTGGTTAAGGCCTAGAGAGAAGTGGAGATTCAGGGATACCCAGGAAAAACGGTGGTGTTTTCCACCACCAGAATCCTGTGCTGTAATTAACCACTTTGTTAAGAGAAAAGCGAGGGTTCCAAGAACCTGCCTGGAATCACAATTATGACCGCAGGCTGCGGTGGCACGGACACTTGACTGGTTCCATAACTGTTTTTGCTGGGGGCACAATAATAATAAAAAAAAATCTTAATTTAATTTTTTCACCGTTTTCAGGGTCAGCTATCCCCAGCAGGCACAAGAGCGCTTGCCCGGTGACCTGCACTTTTCAGAGGCTCGCAGAGGAGCCGTGATAACTAGAAATCTACCAAGCTGTGATTCTGACCCGCCACTCTCCCCGCTGGCAACGCGTTTAAGTCCCAGCCACAGAGAAACGGAACCTCTCCTCGTGGATTGACACCGTGAGAAAGACGCCCGCCTGAAGAAAAACATCTCAGCAGCTCCGATGGAGGAGACAGGGACAAAGCGGTGTCTAAAGCGGCCGGGAAGAGGAGGGCAGCCTGCGCTGTGTGCGCTCGGGTTATAGAGCGATCGCACCTCCCTGACCTTCTTGGGTACTTCCATGCACTCTGGGAGACACAGTGCAGTATTTTTAGCCCTTTTTTTTTTTTTTTTTGACAAATTGCAACTGTTATTCCTTAACTAGCAAATGGAAAGGCAACCACATCCACGGGAGGCAGGACTGTTATGCAATCGCCCTGCACAAGGAGGCTTTTCTTTGTTAAGCTCCAAAAGCTATGGCTCTGGTGCCGCTTCTATACCTTCCGACCACTGCTAGCGGGAGCGGGCAGGGGAGCTGTGTTTCTAAGGTGGTCTTCTGTTCAGAGCTCTGAGCATGCGACGTAGTGTCCTTCCCTGGTTCCTGGCCTCGGCTGTCCGTCTGCAGCTTGGCGTCTGGGGAGGAACCTGCCTCGCAGTCAGTCACCCGGGTGGACGTTCCGCCATCACTCCACCTTTGTTCCCAAAGCTCTCTGCAGGGCAGCCAAGGACAAGACCACAGGAGCAAGGGCAGAGACTGCTCCTGGGATCTGGTTCCTCATTTTTAAAATGAGGGGAAGGGGCACATGAAGTCCCAAGAGCCATGCCACTTCCAACACGAAAGACTTGCGAACTGGTAAAAAAAAAATTGTAAATTGATTCTTCTTACAAAACATCCTTCTAAGGCCTCATCAGTCCATTGATTTCTGTTCTCACTGCTGGTGAACGTTTCTGCCCAAACTCACAGGTAAACAATCACGTAGCTCATATCACAGCATCACAAAGGTGGTTCAAATCCGTCCCTATGAAATGACTCAGAAAAACCAGCAGCCTGGGCAAATGCCCCTTTCTCCGTGTCTCTTCACCTCTGGAATCCCTGGTGCTTCTGCCCAAAAAGCCATTCTGGGAAGGCAAACAGCTTTAGAGAAACTGGAGGTTCAGAGGCATGGAGAGGAAAGGCGCTGTGAAGAGGCAGAGGCCGTGTGGAGCTGCCGGGGGACAGGTGCACGGAATGAGCTGACCTCGGCCGGCCGGCCCAAAATATCCTTCCCCTACTGTGCCTGAGGTTTTGACTTCACTCTGGCAACGCTGGCTGAAATCTCATCTCTGGGACAAGCTTTGGGGATAATAAGCAAAGTGCCATTTTTTATTTAAAAAAAAATGCAACTAACTCTAGGAGTGCTTAGAGGTTGCAAAGCCCTTCATGCAGGTGGGGGAGTTGGATCGAGCCGCCTGCTGTCCTCTGACGCCCAGCTGAGACCAGCGATCCTGGGTTAATCAGAGCTGTGGGATGCTGGGAAGGAAAGGGAGGTCACTTTGGTGAGAGGAGACCTGGGGGGACAGGCCAACGGGAGCTAATGCAGACCCAGGAGTGCAGAGGCGCTGAGAAGTGGGGTGGTGCAGAGAGCCTCAGCAGATGTCAATGACCCAGAGCTGCGCCTGTCCCCAAACGCATCATGCTTCTGCAGATTAGATGATGGTAGCTCTTTCACGGGAAGGCAACCAAGGCTCAGAGACATAGAGTCTTGCCCAGGGTCAAGGTCAGGCCACATTGCTGCTGCCCCTCCCCTCCCCTTTCTCATCCTCCTTTTTGCTTTCCTGCTGTCCTCCGTCACTGCCACCGGAGCAGAAGGCACCAGGAGTGGCGGTGACACACAAGGCTGCTTGCTGTACTTCCTGTGGTCTCACCTCAAGCCTCGCGAACACGCACGGTGTCCGGACGAGACACCTGCTCATGCCGACGAGCCCATCTGCAAGTGAGCTGTTGGGAAGCCATCGCTTCCCATTTGCGCTCCTCCCTGGTCGTGGCCTGGCACCACGGTGGTGCTGACTGCCCAGCCTGCTCAGTGCCACCATGCTTTGGTCTTGGCATCTCCAATCTGAACTGGGGAGGGACTAACCACCAGGTAATGGTAACTTCTGCAGGCCGAGCTGCCCACGGCGACAGCTCAGAATTCTGCCTTGTTCGTAAGAGAGAGCCCGAGCTGAAGCTTGGAATTCCAGGCACGATGGGATCGTGGGAGCAAAAGGCAAGTGTGAGCTGAACCATTCCCCTCGTGCTGAAGGACGGGGCAAAGGTACACTTCCCAGAAACTTCTGGAAGGAATGAGGGCTTGGAGCAGGTGACAGGACCCAGGGGACCTGGACTGCTAACTCGGGAGCCATGAAAGAAAACTACTAAATGTCCATCAACACACGAACAGATGGAGGAAATGTGGTGTCGACGTCCGAGGGCTATTACTGGGCTTTCAGAGAGCAGGAAAGTGTGCGCGCGGCCACAGGGATAAAGCCGGGTGCTGCTCTGCTAAGAGAACTGGGGCAGCCACCAAGCAATAGAGGGGAAATAAACAGCCCAGCCGAGGGCACGGAGGCAGAGCAGAAGGCTGATGGCCCTGGCTGCAGAGCCGGCTGACGAGGGAGGAGCTACTCAACAGGGGCAAGGCTGCAGGGGTGCAAGACGGTGAAGTCCACAGGGTCTGCCGCACTGCGCCGCACACGCAAGCACTTGTGCCGAGGGAAGTGTGTGGCAAACGCTCCTGCCACTGCTTGAGAGAAAGGAGGGGGTAGGGGAGGGGAGGGGAGGAGAGAAGAGAGAGAAGGGAGGGGAGAAGAGGAGAGAGAGGATGTGCCATGTCCCCTCCCCCCACCCCGCCACCCAATTTTTACATTCTCTTCATTTCAAACTGGGGGCTGTGGGGCGGGTGTGTGATGCAGTGGTTAGACGTCTCTTGGGACATCCACCTCCGATACCAGAGTGCCTGGGTTCAAGCCCTGGCTCTGACCTGGAGTCCAGCTTCCTGCTAACGCCCACCGCAGGAGGCAGCAGGTGACGGCTCAAGTCCTGGAGTCCCTGCCGCCCACACAGGAGACCTGGATTGCGATCCTGGCTCCTGGCTTCAACCTGGCCCAGCACCAGCTGTTTTGAGGAATTTGGCAAGCGAACCCAATGGATACGAGGTGCTCTTTTTGCTGCCTTTCAAATAAAATAATTTTTTAAATTCATGAAAAATTGGACCATGAAGATACGTTTATTTTAAAAACAAAATGGGGACTGAAAATACCCTGCACTTGCACGGGGAATTCGATTTGGATTTGGACAAGTGCTCGGGGAGGGAGGGCAGCTGCTCAGACCCCCGCTGAGGCCCAGCCTCTCTGGACCCTGCCTTCCTATGAAGCTCACTCAGTCGGCAGCCCCCGGCCAGGCCGGCGCCCTCTGCAGTCAGCCCGCTCCGGGAGGAGGCCTTGGTGCTCCCGTGGGCAGCAGCAGTGGACAGCTCCCGGGGGCAGCGTTTCCACTCTCTCGAGGTTTCTCTGCCCGGCCCGATTCAGTGACAAGAGCTCTGGTGCTCACTTGGGGTCGGGAGTCTTCTCCTCTCAGCTGGAAATGCAAAGGCCGGCATTCTGGCGCAGCTGGTTAAGCCACTGCCTGTGACACCAGCATCCCCTATGGGCGCCAGTTCGAGTCCCAGCTGCTCCACTTCCGATCCACCTCTCTGCTATGGCCTGGGAAACCGAAGATGGCCCAAATGCTTGGGCTCCTGCACCCATATGGGAGACCCGGATGGAGTTCTAGGCTCCTGGCTTTGGCCTGGCCCAGCACTGGCTGTGGGGACATTTGGGGAGTGAACCAGCAGATGGAAGATTCTCTCTGTATGGCTGTTTGTCCAACTTTTTTAAATAAATAAATAATTTTTTAAAAATAATAATAATAGAAAAAAAAAACAAAGGCAGGGCCGTGGGGTCAGCAGTTTCAGTACCGGCTCCTCCTAAGTTCCAACCAGATGTCACTCGCTCAACATCTCACCGCTGTGACTGACATGCAACCGTATTTTTTTAATTCCTCATTTGTGACAAGCTATTCTCATCCTGAGTCTCTCTATGTCCTGAAAGCTCCTAATTTAACTCTGCTTCCTGCCCCCGCCCCCCACATCCCGGCACACGCCCACGCGTGTCACCGCAGTCACACGCCTCCGTCCCAGCAGTCCCTCCGCAGGCTGTGGCTGTCATAACCTCTCAGCACTGCGCTCCCCGTCATCGTTCAGCCCAGAAAATTCCAGTCACGATGGCCTCCCTGGATCTCAATCAGGTTATGGAAATGTGACAGCTCATCCGATGCCCGGGAGCTCCCCAGCCTCCTGCCTTCAACTCCCATTCACAAATCCATATTTCATAGGAAAACTCTAAATGAAAGCTTAGGTTAGGCAAAGACTGCAGTTGGGAGGAACTGACTAAATCCTAAACAAGAATTGAACGCCAGCAGGACTGGAAAGCCGCAAACCTCAGGAGGAACAGCGTGCTGGACGCCAGGAGCCAGGTGCACAAGGGAGAAGGCGCCGTGGAGGCAGGGACCACACTTCCGCTCCACCCCCGGCCCAAGGCACAGCACTTCGGGTCTGGGAAGAAATGGTATAAGTCAAGACCTGGCCTGCTGAGATAACACTGCAAAGGGTTCTGGGATGGAGGCTGACAGAGGTTCTGGACGGTGGCTGTGGTGGGCACACTTCCTGACAGAGGTTCTGGGATGGTGGCTGTGGTGGGCACACTTCCTGACAGAGGGCTCTGGGATGGTGGCTGTGGTGGGCACGGTGCCTGACAGAGGGATCTGGGACGGTGGCTGTGGTGGGCACACTTCCTGACAGAGGTTCTGGACGGTGGCTGTGGTGGGCACACTTCCTGACAGAGGTTCTGGACGGTGGCTGTGGTGGGCACGGTGCCTGACAGAGGGATCTGGGACGGTGGCTGTGGTGGGCACGGTGCCTGACAGAGGGATCTGGGACGGTGGCTGTGGTGGGCACACTTCCTGACAGAGGTTCTGGACGGTGGCTGTGGTGGGCACACTTCCTGACAGAGGTTCTGGACGGTGGCTGTGGTGGGCACGGTGCCTGACAGAGGGATCTGGGACGGTGGCTGTGGTGGGCACACTTCCTGACAGAGGTTCTGGGATGGTGGCTGTGGTGGGCACACTTCCTGACAGAGGTTCTGGGATGGTGGCTGTGGTGGGCACACTTCCTGACAGAGGTTCTGGGACGGTGGCTGTGGTGGGCACACTTCCTGACAGAGGTTCTGGACGGTGGCTGTGGTGGGCACACTTCCTGACAGAGGTTCTGGGACGGTGGCTGTGGTGGGCACACTTCCTGACAGAGGTTCTGGACGGTGGCTGTGGTGGGCACGGTGCCTGACAGAGGGATCTGGGACGGTGGCTGTGGTGGGCACACTTCCTGACAGAGGGCTCTGGGATGGTGGCTGTGGTGGGCACACTTCCTGACAGAGGGATCTGGGACGGTGGCTGTGGTGGGCACACTTCCTGACAGAGGTTCTGGACGGTGGCTGTGGTGGGCACACTTCCTGACAGAGGCTCTGGGATGGTGGCTGTGGTGGGCACACTTCCTGACAGAGGTTCTGGACGGTGGCTGTGGTGGGCACACTTCCTGACAGAGGTTCTGGGATGGTGGCTGTGGTGGGCACAGTGCCTGACAGAGGTTCTGGGACGGTGGCTGTGGTGGGCTCACTTCCTGACAGAGGTTCTGGGACGGTGGCTGTGGTGGGCACACTTCCTGACAGAGGTTCTGGGATGGTGGCTGTGGTGGGCACACTTCCTGACAGAGGTTCTGGGATGGTGGCTGTGGTGGGCACAGTGCCTGACAGAGGTTCTGGGATGGTGGCTGTGGTGGGCACACTTCCTGACAGAGGTTCTGGGACGGTGGCTGTGGTGGGCTCACTTCCTGACAGAGGTTCTGGGACGGTGGCTGTGGTGGGCACACTTCCTGACAGAGGTTCTGGGATGGTGGCTGTGGTGGGCACACTTCCTGACAGAGGTTCTGGGATGGTGGCTGTGGTGGGCACAGTGCCTGACAGAGGTTCTGGGACGGTGGCTGTGGTGGGCACGGTGCCTGACAGAGGTTCTGGGATGGTGGCTGTGGTGGGCTCACTTCCTGACAGAGGTTCTGGGATGGTGGCTGTGGTGGGCACACTTCCTGACAGAGGTTCTGGGACGGTGGCTGTGGTGGGCACAGTGCCTGACAGAGGTTCTGGGATGGTGGCTGTGGTGGGCACACTTCCTGACAGAGGTTCTGGGATGGTGGCTGTGGTGGGCACACTTCCTGACAGAGGTTCTGGGATGGTGGCTGTGGTGGGCACAGTGCCTGACAGAGGTTCTGGGATGGTGGCTGTGGTGGGCACACTTCCTGACAGAGGTTCTGGGATGGTGGCTGTGGTGGGCACACTTCCTGACAGAGGTTCTGGGACGGTGTCTGTGGTGGGCACGGTGCCTGACAGAGGTTCTGGGATGGTGGCTGTGGTGGACACACTTCCTGACAGAGGTTCTGGGATGGTGGCTGTGGCAGGCACACTTCCTGACAGAGGTTCTGGGACGGTGGCTGTGGTGGGCACAGTGCCTGACAGAGGTTCTGGGATGGTGGCTGTGGTGGGCACACTTCCTGACAGAGGTTCTGGGATGGTGGCTGTGGTGGGCACAGTGCCTGACAGAGGTTCTGGGATGGTGGCTGTGGTGGGCTCACTTCCTGACAGAGGTTCTGGGACGGTGGCTAATAGAAGTCACAGGTCATGGCACTCATCACTTTCTCGTGGACGAGAGTGAGGTCAAGTTGAGGCCTAGGTCTCCTCCCTCCATAAAAGGCCCGCGCACTGCCTGGTGCCTGAGCCTGGGGCGAGACCCGAAGAGTCAGCGTCTAAATTAGATTTCCCAGCGAGCCTGCTCCTGCTGAGCGTTCCACTGCTCTCTTCTCTTGGAAGCAAAGTAGTTAAGATGCTGTTCTTGTCTTCGCAAGTCCTGGCTGGTCCAGTTTGCATGCCCTTTCAGTCTGCTATAGGAAATAGGTTTTCAGTTTTGATGGCACACCTAATCATTCAGCTTTGAGCACAAACCTACTAGACACATCAAGAACAATCAAGATTCATTTTGCCCATGTCAATAAAATTTGATCTACACATCTAAAAAGACGTACGTTATTCAGTTGAAAGGCAAAGTAGCAGAGAGAGAGAGAGAGAGAGAGAGACAGTGACAGAGAGATCCACTGGTTCATGGGTACAATGGCTCAGGCTGGGCCAGGCTGAAGCCAGGAGCTTCATCTGGGTCTCCCACGAGAGTGCAGGGGCTCAAGCACTTGGGTCATCTTCCACTGCCTTCGCAGGAGCATTAGGAGGGAACTGGATCAGAAGTTGGGCAGCCGGGACTCGAACTGCTGTGCCCATATGAGATGCCAACAATAGCTCTACCTGCCACAGCAATGTCAGCCCTGTTTTGTTGTTGTTGTTGTTATTGTTGTAATTCTCACTCATGAACTGTTTCACATAGGAAGACGCCAAATACAGACAGACATGGATGTGGCAGAAGCAGCCGGGCTCAATGCTGGAAAGTCTAACCCCCGTTGCCTACCTGGGCGAGTGGCCTCTCTCGTGTTTCACTTGGCTTAATGGTAAGTGGAGACATGGGGATGGTTGTCAATGTGCCTCCCAGCACTGGGATCCGCTGTTCTGTAAAACACACCCCTGATTTCAGCCACGGCCCTTAGTCATCTTCCGGGGGTGAATCTGAGCTCCGGTACGCAGCGGGCAGTTGGTACACGTGTTTAACGTAGAACAAGATAAATGGATGCATCCACCAAATTCTACCAGGCTCAGGGTCATCACAAGCCCCGAGGAAGATCATATGACACACGCAGCTGATTTCTCTGGAACGTTCTCAAGCGTTCATTTATAAGTGCCGGATCTGTACCCAACGCGATGTTTTCTGGAGAACTGGGGGCTGAGCTCTGTAACTGGAGCCTTCGAGATGTGTGACTGCTGCGAGGCACCTGGCATCGTGCGCGAGTCAGAGCGGGAAGAAAGACTTCCGATGTGCCCAGGACTCTTCCAGAAAGACAGGCACCAAAGAAACTCTCCAAATCGGGGCTGAAGCCAAAGACCACACGACTGCCTGCCTCGGAATCGGTCCTTCTAGAGTCTGGCTATGAGATCAAGGTCCCCAGGTACCAAAAGCCATCTGGGGCAGGAAGTCGTGGGCTGGGGGACCCTGGGCGGGCCCCTTAGATCCCTGTTAGTAAATCAGGCACTCACACCAGAGATCCTTCCCAGCCCACGAGTTCTACACCCCTGAGTCCACGGATTAGTGCCTTCTGGCAGTTGAAGTGTAATCCCGACGTGGTATTACGAGACGAGACCGTTCAAACACAACCCAAACAAAACACAATCCCCCACAGCACAGGAGGACAGGAGAGCGAGGTTGATTTACATGGGAATTCTATCCGCCCTGGATTGCAGCAGGGTTCTGGGTTCCCACCAGAGCGCTTCGTCCTCCACGCAGCTCAGCCCCGCCGTAAATCTTCAGGGAGTGAGCTCAGCACTTGCACTGATAAATAAATGAACCCACGAGAAGCAACGGCCCTAAATCATCAGCCTCCCTCGCCTCGGCCTCCCGGCTGCCAGATTCCTATGGAAACAAACAAACAACGAAGGCCAGGAAAGGGGAAGCAGCCGGTGTCTCCAGCCACTGCCTGATCCGGCCGCCCCAGAGACTGCCCCACGCCTCCACCTGCCCTCCTGCCCAGCCCAACGACATTCGGCACTGAGGCCGTGTGCCCTGGTAGGCGGTTTTTGTTAAGGAAGTTGTTCCTTAAGCCTATCCAGCTGTTTTCTCCAGTGTGTCTTTAGGAGGAAGAGGACAGGAAGTCAGCCGCACTGGCAGCCAAGGCGCAGAGGAATGTCCCCAGGAGGGTACCTGACTCCTGGCAGGTCAGCCCTGCCTCCCGCGGCCGGGGACCCGTCCCCTCTTCTCTCCACTGGGCTGCTGGGCGTGCCTGGGAAGGGCGGGTCCCCCTCTCAGTTAATCTGCGTGAAGTCCCAGGTGTTGGGTTTTGCAGACCAGGCGGCCACGGGCTGCAGGCTGGGAACGCAGCAGCACTCCCGGGAAAACATCTGGCTGCGTTCTGAGCGCGCGCCTGGATCCGCTCCGCTCCCGGCTCAGCCCCTGCCGCGTGTCTCTCCCGGGGGAGCACACGCTGTGCACACACGTCGTCTAAATGGAAACAGACTGACCAGTGAACCTTGCGTGTCATGAACAGGAGTCCATTAATCACCCTCGACTCCTGACGTGAGCCGCTGTGTTCACACACCGCGGTCCAATTTGCAAACGTGCTGTGAACAGGCCCTGTCCCCACTCACAGGGTCGCCCCCCGGCCCCACTGAGCCACCCTCCTAAAGTCCCTACAAGCACCACACAAACCGGCCTGGCACCACAAAGTAGCTGACAGTCATTTGCTAATGGCTGGCCTTTGGCTACTGCACAGACCCGTGTCCATGACCACATTGAATCTGTTCTGTTTGTATGAAAAGCACATTAACATGAGAATTGTTGAGAACTGTGTTATAGCAATTATTTGCTGTGACTGAGAATCTAATGTATTAATAAATTCCTTCAAAAATGTTTTTAAAGATGAGTTCATTTTTATGGAAAAAATTCTTGAAATCCTGCATGATTTTTTACAGCGCTTAATCAGCATGAACCTTGCGGGGACCCCTAAGATAAGCACATGTGTGTATCCCCACATTGCACCAGCAACGGAGGGAGGTTACATCTCGGGGTGTGGGTTGTGTCTGAAAGGAACCAGAGCAGGACACATCGCCCATCTGGAGGCAAATTCACAGTAAAAATGAGGTTCTGCTTCCAGCACTACCACGTGGGGAGTTCTCCAGATCCATTCCCTGGGCACACTGGTAGAAAAAAAACCACAACAATTACTAATAAGAGAAAAGTCAAAGTTCTCTGGAAATGATCTTAAACTCAGCAAGCAAATGAAGAAATGTTCGCTGGAGAATATGTGCTGAGCTTCTCTAAGAGCGATTAGAGTTGGTAGCATTTGTGCCAAGACCACAAACAATTTTTTTTTTGACAGGCAGAGTGGACAGTGAGAGAGAGAGACACAGAGAGAAAGGTCTTCCTTCGCCGTTGGTTCACCCTCCAATGGCCACTGTGGTCAGCGCGCTGCGGCCGGCGCACCGCGCTGATCCGATGGCCGGAGCCAGGTGCTTCTCCCAGTCTCCCATGGGGTGCAGGGCCCAAGCACTTGGGCCATCCTCCACTGCCTTCCCGGGCCACAGCAGAGAGCTGGCCTGGAAGAGGGACAACCGGGACAGAATCCTGCGCCCTGACCGGGACTAGAACCCGGTGTGCCGGCACCGCAATGCGGAGGATTAGCCTAGTGAGCCACGGCGCCGGCCCACATACAATTTGATGTAACAACAGCTATAAATACACAATATAGATGTTCCTTTAAACCACATAAACCTATAAAAAAATAAGCTGTCACCATGTCATGTTGGGCTTATACCATTTATAAATACAATGTGAGTAACAATAATATCACCTAAACTATGCAAGAGTAACATGGCATCGAAATTAGGTCAGTAAAAGTTAAAGCTATTCTGGTAGCTTAGTGTGTTTATGGGAAGCCACAGAACAACCACTACTGAAAAGGCTTTGAAAAAGTGAAAAAATAATTAAGGAAATCAAAATGCTGCATTAGAAAAATATGCACTTGAAAAGACAAGAGGAAGAGAGGAACAAAACAGACTTGATGCACCTGAGAAACAAAAGAAAATTGCAGACAAAAATAACATTAAGTGTGAATGGATCAAACAATCCAATCAAAGGACAGAGATTTTCCAGATTGTATTAAAAAATTCCAACTAAATGCTGTCTTCAGGAAACACAACTCAAATCCAAAGACACGAGCAGACTGAAAGACAAAGGATAAAAACAGAGACCAGCACGGCGCACAGCTGGTGAAGCCACTGCCTATCAGGCCTGCATCCCATCTGGGCACTTGTTCGAGTTCTTGCTCCTCCACTTCCCATCCAACTCCTGCTAATGCTCCTGGGAATCAGTGGATGATGGCCTGAGTATTAGGGTCCCTGCCACCCACAATGGAGACCCGGATGAAGCTCCTGGCTACAGGCTTTGCCCTGGCCCAGCCCCAGCCATTGTGGCCAACTGGGGAGTGAACCAGGGAACAGAAAATCAATATCTGTCTCTCTCTATTCCTCTCTCTCTCTCTCTCTCTCTCTGTCTCTCCCTCTCTCTCTCTGCCTCTCTCTCTTTCTGTGACTCTGCCTTTCAAATACATAAATAAATCTTTTTTCAAAAGAATGTGCGTTCCCCAGGTGCTCCCCAGGACAGACACATGTCTGCAAATACAGCGCAATAGATTTTAAGGGACAGAAGCAGTAAGAAGTGTGTTCTCTGACCACAGTGGAATGAAACTAGACATCAATGCCATGAGGAAGTGTGGGACACTCACACACAGGTGGAAATTAACCACACCTAAATAAACCAGAATGGCAAAGAGAAACACTTGGAGATGAACAAAAATGCAAAATCCACAGAAACGTCTGGGTGTAACTAAAAGAGTGGTAAGGGGACATCTCTAGCCCTAAAGCATTCTTCCCATAGCAAGATCCATCTCAAATCTATACCTAACTATCCATTTTAATAGGCTAACGAAAAGAAGGGAGAAAACACTAACCCCAAAGCAAGCAGAGGGAAGGAAGTAACCAAAGCTTGCAGTAGAAAGTAACGAGACAGCACTGAAAGACCAATAGAGAAGGGCTGCGCTGCGGTGTAGTGGGCCAAGCTTCTGCCTGCAGCACCCACATCCCATATGGGTGTCGATTCCTGTCCTGGCTGCCCCTCCTCCAATCCAGCTCTCTGCTATGGCCTGGGAAAGCAGCAGCAGGTGGTCCAAGCACTTGGACCCCTGCACCTGTGTGGGAGACCAGGAGGAAGCACCTGGCTCCTGGCTTCGGATCGGCGCAGCGTGCTGGCTGTGGCGGCCAACTGGGAGTGAACCAACGGAAGGAAGACCTTTCTCTCTGTCTCTCTCTCACTGTCTAACTCTGCCTGTCAAAGAGAAGAAGAAGAAGAAGAAGAAGGAGGAGGAGGAGGAGGAGGAGGAGGAGGAGGAGGAGGAGGAGGAGGAGGAGGAGAAGAAGAAGAAGAAGAAGAAGAAGAAGAAGAAGAAAGATCAGACATCACCATCACCCTGCAGAAGGGTTCTTGAGGGATTTACTTAATAAATTATATAACTTACGTAACAATAAATTAGATAACTTAGAAGAAACAAAAAAATCCATGGGAGTACATGGTTTGAGTCCCGTTTGCTTCCAATCCCAGCTCTCTGCTAATGTGTACCCTGGGAGGCAGCAGGAGATGGCCTAAGAACTTGGGTCCCTGCCAGCCACGTGGGAGACCCGGACTAAGTCCCAGGCTCCTGGCTTTGTCCTGGTCCAGGCCTGGCTGCTCGGACATCTGGGAAGTCAACTAGTGAATGGAAGACTCTCTCTCTCTCTCTGCCTTTCAAATAAAACAAAACTAAATAATTATTATTTTTTTTGACGGGCAGAGTGGACAGTGAGAGAGACAGAGAGAAAGATCTTCCTTTGCCACTGGTTCACCCTCCAATGGCCGCCGCGGCCGGCATACCACGCTGATCTGAAGGCAGGAACCAGGTGCTTCCTCCTGGTCTCCCATGGGGTGCAGGGCCCAAGCACTTGGGCCATCCTCCACTGCACTCCCGGGCCACAGCAGAGAACTGGCCTGGAAGACGGGCAACCAGGACAGAATCCGGCGCCCCGACCGGGACTAGAACCTGGCGCCCCGACCGGGACTAGAACCCGGTGTGCCTGCGCCGCTAGGCGGAAGATTAGCCTATTGATCCGCAGTGCCAGCTAAATAATTATTTTAAAGGGGAAATAAAAAGGCAAATTTTTGCTGTGCAAAAAAAAAAAATGTTCTAGATCCATCTATAGTTTTCCCTAAAGCTGCATTTTCGTGAACGTTTTGAAGACCGCTCACATGTGTGGATGTCAACATTTCTTACACTAAAATAAATTATCTTATAATTCTATTTTCTGGGAAATGTTTTCATACCCTTGATTCCATTAATTTAAAATTCCCATAATGGAATAATCTGCAGAGGTGAAAAGTAGGTTATCCATCGCTTAGGGATTCAAGAGTGGAGAGAGAATGGAACACGGGTGTGTGAACTATAGGGGAGGAGGTTTCTTTCTCTCTTTTTTTAAAGATTTAATTATTTGAAAGACATCTTCCATTCACTGGTTCACTCCCCAAATGGCTGCATTAGCCAGGTGTGGGCCAGGCTGACGCCAGGGGCTGCATCCATTTCTCCCACGCGGGTGCAGGGGCCCAAACACTGGGGCCGTCTCCCACTGCTCTCCCCGGCGCATTAGCAGGGAGCTGGATGGGAAGTGGAGCAGCCGGGGCGGGAACCGGCGCCTGCCCGGGACGCTGGCACTGCAGGCGGTGACTTCCTCTGCTGTGCCACACACAGATCCTGGGGTGAGATTTCTTTATGAGCTAATAAATTCTCTCAAATTAAGTAGGGCGACACCTGCACATGTGTGTGACTGCACTAAAAGCCACTGAACCGTGTGCTTTCAATGGATACATTTTACAGTCTGTGAAGCATATCTCAATAAAATCACTCAAAGTATATAAACTCTGTATCTTCATTGCCTTTCCTAATGACAAGTGTTACATAATTCAGGTGGTAATAACAATCATTTTAAATATCTTTAAATAAAATGTAGTGGAATCAAAGGAAACAAAACAGTAGCTGCCTATTTAGATAAAATACATGAACAATACAAAGTGAATGAAGTAAAGGGAAACAGAGGCAGGAGGAATTCGACTTTGGAACCGGGCTGCGCTCCCCAGCAGGGTCGTTGTCATGCAGTTACGTCCAAGGGGCTTTGTCACCCTCCCCGTCCCCCGGGACCTGCCAAGGGCTATTCCTGCCTGTCAGGCCAGCACCTCAGCTTTTTCAAGATCCACACTTCGACACCACGACACCCCCACGAACTTGTACTGAAAAAGGAGGAGTGTCTCACTCTAAACCCTCCTCATCCTCCCTCCTTTTCCTGCGAGGGCAGAGACACCCATCTGAGCTCTTTGCTGTCTTCTTTTTTTTTTTTTTTTTTTTTTTTTTTGACAGGCAGAGTGGACAGTGAGAGAGAGAGACAGAGAGAAAGGTCTTCCTTTGCCGTTGGTTCACCCCCCAATGGCCGCCGCGGCCAGCACGCTGCGGCCGGTGCACCGCGCTGATCCAAAGGCAGGAGCCAGGTGCTTCTCCTGGTCTCCCATGGGGTGCAGGGCCCAAGCACTTGGGCCATCCTCCACTGCACTCCCTGGCCACAGCAGAGAGCTGGCCTGGAAGAGGGGTAACCGGGACAGAATCCGGCGCCCTGACCGGGACTAGAACCCGGTGTGCCGGTGCCGCAAGGCGGAGGATTAGCCTAGTGAGCCGCGGCGCCGGCCTTTACTGCCTTCTCTCACTGTGTGACCAAGCTCGTTGGAAGCATTGCTGTAGAACCCCAAAGTCCACGTCCACTCGCCCCACGCGCACAAAGCCGATCAATGACCTTGGGGGTGGTGGGAGAAAGCAGGTGCTTATCGCAAAGCACAGAGCAGCTATGGCTTCATTCCTGGGCTCCCAGGGGAGTTGGGAGTGACGGTTCTTAGACTGAAGCTGGGGGTGAGAGCCACCAGCTCCTGGCTGGTCAGTGATGCCCATGACCTTCCTTTGATTGCTCAGTGGGAATTTATGATGCCAGGTGGGCTCCTGGTAGACTGGGGGTTACATGCAGGTGGCAGTTCCGCTCTGCTGGGACCTTGAACTCCCCCAGACAAACCAGCCCAGGCCCACAGTGGCCATCTATCACACAGGCTGGGGAGTCCTTGAGGCCAGCGGGGTCACCCCCTCAAGTCCGCAAATTCCTCTGGACAAAGGGCAAGCAAGGCCACCGTGGGTGAAGAGGGACAGACAAGGGACAGGGCCCCGCCTTTCCATCTCGCCAAGCAGTTCCTGGGGGCCACGCTCCCTGTGCCTTTCCAATTCTGCTCCTTTTTTGACTGCACATTTATAAAATTATTTTCAAAATTAAAACATCAGAATGCCACCATGTTTATTAAATCTCCACATACATATTTGTATAACTCTGTTATTAATGTTAGCTAACTCAGTAACACCTACACAGTTTTTTGAAAAAAAAAAAAATTGGTTCTATTCAAAATAGAATCCTAATGGACAGCCTTCATCTTAAGACTAAGTCCCTCTCTAAAGTTTATCTTTGAGCTCATTTGGACACAAACCCTAAAACTCACAGCATGGTTGTTTAGAGACAAATTTCTCTGCCCCTGGGGCATCTGCAAAGACCCTTGCAACCCAGCAGCCACTGGGCACACTTCTCAGCTACTGAAAACCTCGCCTTGCTGTTTTGTTTTTTTTCTCTTGGTTTTTCTGTCTCCAGACAAGGGCATCCGTTGCTCCACTCCGACGTGTAAGCTCCGATAAACTTGCTTCTTCTTGAAGCGGATCGCAACTCCGAACGTGACAGCAGCACTGAGCTGGCTAACGGCGCACCAATAAAGCCAGCTGCACCTTACTCCAGGGCTGACACAACCAAAAGAATAAAAGACTCAAGAAACAAATGTAAGGGAGCAAAAAGAAACCCCACACAGATGTTCCAAATAAAAGTTGTTTAATGAGGGCGTGAGAGTTGGAAGTAAGACGGTCGCCAGCCAGAGCTGCTGAGACACCCAGCCTCGGGAGGGGGAGAAACTGTTAGCAGCAGCAGGGCTCAAAGGCCAGGGTTTGACTGCACGTCTAGGGCCCTGGCAGCGTCTCTCTCTGACGGTGGGGGCTGTCACCTACAGACAGACGCTGCCCAGGATCAGGAGGGCGGGGGGAGAGAGTGTGCGGGCTCTTTCTCTCTGCCCCCTAGTCTTTGATTTCTAGTTAGTGACCCAACCGCAAAGGCCAGGGTCAGCTCCCACGTGAGTAAGGGAGAGGAAGCTGGAACGGGGAATTCCCCTGTGAAGACGAATGTGGCTGAAGCCAGCCGAAGGACCAGGGCAGTGGGGCCTGGGTGCTGAGAATGTCCTTGGACCAGGTGTCCAAGACCCGGATGTGATGGCCCACTCTTAGCTCCTGCAAAAGCAGCCTCTCTGGCAGTAGACATTCCACAGGAGAGCAGGATCTGGGGCCAGCACTGTGACGTAGCAGGTTAAGCCCCTGCCTGCGAGGCCAGCATCCCACATGGGCGCCGGTTCATGTCCCAGCTGCTCCACTTCCAATCCAGCTCCCTGCTAATGCGCCTGGAAAAGCAGAGGCAGATGGCCCCAGGGTCCAGGCTGGGTTTGGGAATGTTCTCTCAGCCGGGGGAGGGCTGGTTGCTGAGAGCTTGCTGTAGCTGGCCGTGTCTTTGGGGGCAGGAGCAAAACACCCTGCTGTGACGGCGGTGGTGGCTCAAGGCCGCTCCCTGTACCGGACTTGCCGGGTCTGGGGTCTGGGCTCCACTCGCTCTCTGAGCACTCGACAGCCCCGTGTCACGGAGAGCGCAGAAGTCAGGGAATGGATTCTGCTCTCAGCAGGAAGGCGAGGGTCGTGGCACCAGCTGGCGGTCACACAGTATCAGCACCGCAGTGCCCCTACCGGTGAGGATCACAGCAGGGCAGCTCTGCCAGGGGGAGGTGCAGCTGGGGATGAGGGCCAGGGAAGGAGAGGGCAATGCTGGCGAGCCACGTCTCACTCCTTGCAGGTGGCGAAGGCACTTGGATGGCGAGAATCACAGGTGAATCAGGCCAGGGGAGAGCAGGCTGGGGCGGAAATGCACAATACTCGGCACAGCACCCTCCCGCAGGAAGTGGCTAGAACCACTCTGAACAGGTGAACCACGTCCAGGATCCTGGTTCTGAATCCTGTCCCCGTGGACTCCACCCCTGAGGGCCCGCCAGAGCGTGCTGGCTGGTAACAGACGCCCGTTCTAAAGAGCATCCAGCACTGTGGCTTCCGTCTCCGGGCGACAGCACAGTTCGGGCATGGAGACACCAGCGTTCTCCCCGCCTGTGTGAACCTCTCTGCCTTGAACACACACATGCCGCTTCCCTTCCGGTTGGCCTGATCAGCAACCTCTCTCAGAAACTCCTGGGAAGTCCCTCAACTCTCCTCCCGCAAGTAGAGCGAACCGTTTGAAAGAGCGGGATTGTCATTTACAGAAAGGACTTCAGATATCAATCGAGGGCTGTGGTCCGGGAACAAAGCACAGGGACCCAGGATTGTTCGTGCCGCCTTTTGTCCCCGGTTTCATGTGCATGGCAGTGCCTGTCTGGTTTCCTTGCACGTCACATCTCAGGTAAGGTGACCAGTCACAGCCTCCCCCTAAGGTCCAACGTGCTGTCATTCTGCATTTGTGTTTCTAATTGCTTCTTTGCTTAGCATCCTTAACGGCAAGATTGGCTACAGACCTCCAAAATAAGTCATATTAGTAAACTGTTGTAGGAAGAAAAAAATGACATTGCAAATCAAAACTCCAGCAAATGGAGTTCCACTGAACTGCAGCCTTGCTACAGACGGCATGCCTAGACCCAGTTCTCGCCATGCCTCGTTGTCCCTTGCTGTCAGAGCTACATCGAGTGCGGTTAGCTCTCCCTTTGATATTATTTGGAAGCAAGCTATTTACACAGTAGCTCTAATGACTCCTGAGACTTCATGCTTCTTGATATTTTTATTAACATTGTAACATCTAGGACTGAAAGTGAAATACATTTTCCATGTTAAATATTTACTTGGATGGCGTATGACTGGTAATTTTATAATCTCTTGTGCCCGCAGAGAAAGGGTTTTCAAGCAGCAACACAATGACATTTGATAAATGGCTTCCACTTCAAGTCTAGGTCTCCCTCTCTCACTTCCCACAAAGTCCTCATTCGGTGCGTGTGAAGGTGCCCCTGAGTGTCGCTCAGGCATGTGTCCACGCATGTGTGCACGCGTGTGTGTGCACAAATGCATTCCAGACCCAGAGATGGAGCAGCATCGTGTCGGTGATGAAGAAAGGGCATCATTTCGGGAAAATGAAAACAAATGATGTGAACGCCGACACACCTAACTACAGACGAGGGGTCTAAGATGCCCTCCGGGTCGGGGAGGGGCCCCTGGACATGTACCTACAGACCCTCATGCTGCGAGCGCCGCGGGAGCCGTGTTCTGTGCACACAGTGTGCAGCGGAAGCAGAGGCTGCCTGGCCACTGGCAAAGCTGCTCTTCTTGGGGAGCCAAAGTCCCGGTGCAGGAGACCCCCAGCACACAGACTCGCAGGCAGGCTTCTCACACCCCAGTCCCAGCGATGGCAGAGAGCTCACCGGGGTTCAGCTGGCGGAGGCGCCGGCTCCCTCTCCCTCACCTGAGGAGGGTCCGTGCCCTGGCCACACCCTCTCCTCCACGCCCCACACACAGAAACTCAGGCATGCTTGGGGCTGGGAATGCCCAGAGCGGGCCCGTGGACTGCTCCTCTCCTGCACGAGTCCATTGCTTTCTGCCAGAGAGAGAGAGAGAGAGAGAGAGAGGAGAGAGAGATCTTCCATCTACTGGTTCAGTCCCCAATGGCTACAACAGACAGGGCTGGGCCAGGAGCCGGGAGCTGCATGTGGGTGGCAGGGGCCCAAGAACTTGGGCCACCTTCCAATGCTTTTCTCAGGCCATTAGCAGGGAGCTGGCTGGGAAGTGGAGCAGCCGGGACTCAAACAGGCACCCATATGGCAATGCTGGTGTTGCAGGCAGTGGCTTAACCTGCTACACCACAGCGTCGGCCCTGGACAGAGATTTTTGACCACCGTGGGTTTTCTATTAACTAAGCCACGTGCGCTTCTGTGTATCTACAAACTGTAGCAGTGCCTGGGAGTTCCCACACATTTCTCACCCAGGAATAGCACAGCCAAGATGCAGTTCACGTGAGGTCATGTGTCCTAGGGTTTTTGCTTTTGTGGCTGGTGGACTTCACCCTCGCTTATTTTCTCAAACATCATCACAGGTTCTCGGACGACTCAGTCGTCCATTATTCCCGCCCACCTGTGGGTTTTCTAGAACGTCTGCTCGTGATGAGGTCACCTGTAGAAATTTCATTTCAGGACACTTACTTCCTTCACATTTGCCAGCATAGTATTAGGCGCACCACAGTGAGGGGAAGAATAACCGGCACTCACTCCAAACACCCGTCCCAAGCCAATCAGGAGAATCAATCAGGCACGCAGACGTCAACTATCACAGGCACAGGACGTGCGAGTTTCATTTGTTCGCTTTCCCTACAACGACGCCTGGAACTCTGAACGTAGCGCTTTTTGTCTGTCACGTTAACACGTGTGACTTCACAGCGCGCACACATCACACGTACACGGATGGGCACGTTCCACAACGCTCCTAGAAGAAAACAGAATTAAAGGAGACGCTTCGTTGGGTGCAAAAAATCTTGAACTCCGTGCACAGTGTTTGCCCAAAATGCATTTTTCATGAAGACGCCCCCTGTGCTATCTTTGAGGGCCCCTTGTATACTATTAGAGATTTTACAATGTCCCGGTTTACAATTTTTAACTCACTGAGAAAAGTCATTTTTTTAAAAAAAATACTTTAAAATTGCACATGCACGCCACGTGGAAGCGCTTTTACGTGAGGGCCGTGAGTGTCCCGGGCCCACTGCTGAGAGGCGCGGGGATGAAAGAGCCCCTTCGTTCACGGGTGCAGTCTACACACGATGGTGCAAAGTACCTTATAAAACCAACGCCGTGCTTCTGGGAAAAAAAATCACGCGCACAATACCGCTGCATCCCCGCCTCTCCTGGGATCACTTTAGGTAGATCAGCTGAACATCAATGCCAGCGCTTTCTCTGTGTATTGTTAAGTGTTTCCCGCGCGGAACGCTGCTTTGAACCCGTGCACAGGGAAGGCCCCCTATACTTCCCGCCGCTTTTGTCTGATCACAGAGTACCCACTGAGCGTGCTCTTTCTTGTCTTCCCATTAGAGAGTAAGTGTAGCCCGGGTCCCCAGTGGCGGGTGCCGGCCGCATCAGATCTCTCTCCCTGCCTGTCCAGGTAAGGGAGAGGTCACCAGGTGTGCCTTTCCCCCTCAACATTGTTTTACGGCGTCCCTCCCCGGCACAAATGCTTCCCTATCTTTTTCAGCTTCTGCAGGAGCAGTGCCTCTCTTGAGATTCCTTTGAAAGAGGTAGTCTCAGATTAAAATCAGCGCTTCTTTGTGTCTTTCCCGAAAGAAGTGAAAGGAATTAGCCGGTGACTGTCGGATAGTTTCGCAGCTAATTTCCCCCACAGTGCTGAGGTTCCAGTCGCATCCACGGAGCTGCCTCTGTGGCCAGCGTGGATGCAAGGCAGAAGGCAGAAAAATGATAACTAAAACACGCCTGCCTCCCCCCGCTGTCCTCCTGGACACGAGCGCTCAGAAGTGACACTGTGTGCTGTGCAATCAAAGCTCATTCTAAGTGGCGCCGCTTACTGTAAGGTGCACCTGTGCGCTACAGAGTAAAGCAGACTACGCGAGGCTTAGTGAGCTGTGGTCCTTCCTCCAGGCGCTAGACACCTGCAGAAGGGTTTGCCGCACAGAAAAGGGGCCGCGAGCACACAACCTGACGTCGTCCCCGCACCTTTCCGGTGTGCGTTTTCAAGTTTTCCCAGAAAGGCACTCCTCCCATTGAACAATTACCGGGCGGCACGGTGCGCGCTCAGGAAGTGAGCCAACGCGGATGGCCCCTTCTGTAAGCTGTGTCAGCAGAGCCGGAGGGCCAGGACCGTGCCAGCGGTGTGGATCAGAAACCTCACCATGGGACACTCCCAGGCCTCGGAGGCAGCTACACGGGCTTCAGTGTGGGGAAACCTGGGCTGCAGACAAATGTGGATGTGGGGGCTGAAGGCGGGGTCCTCTCCTCCTTCCTGGCCTCCTTCCCCCTCGTGGACGTCATCCCAAGGCCCTTCACTGACCTGGTTTCCTGCCGGAAAGAAGCACCTGTGACGTCGAGAGCCCTGGTCCACGGCATAGCCCAGTGCCTGGCACAAGTGAGGAACCCGGAAGGCTTCCGAATGAATGAAAAAGCAAAGCCAACAATTCGTGCGCACTTTAAATCTAAAAAATCACTACAGAGCTATGGGAGGAAGTATCTTAGCCCAAGCTGATTGTTAAGATGTGTGCATGGGCGTTTGTTCCCACGGCTGTGAGATGCCAAAGTCAAGGCCTCTGGGGTGACTGACACAGTGGTTAGGTCACTCCCTGGGACACTGGCATCCCACAGCAGGGTCCCTGGTTCAAGGCCTGGCTCCTACTGCAATCCAGCTTCTATCCAATGCACATACCCCAGGAGGCAGCAGTGGCTCAAGTACTTAGGCCCCTGCCATCCACACGGGAGATTTGGATGGGGTTCCCAGCTCCTGGCTTCAGCCGGGCCCGGCCCTGGCTGTTGTGGGCATTTGGGGAGTGAGCCAGTAACTAGGAGTGTGCTCTCGCTCTCGCTCTCTCTCTCTCATTCGCTCATGCGCTCTCTCCCTCTCCCTCTCGCTCTCCCCCTCCCTTTTGCTCTCTCTGTCCCACCATCTCTCTGTACCTCCCTTTCAAATAAAAATAAATAATTTTTAAATAAAAATTAATAAAGTCAGGATAGCTAATGGCAAAAGTGCAGTTCAGGAGTCAAAGCTCTGAGATAAAATTTTGTTCCTGGGGCTGGCGCTATGGCACAGCGGGTAAAGCCACTGTCTATGACACCAGCATCCCACATAGGCACCAGTTCAAGTCCTGGCTGCTCCACTTCCGATCCAGCTCCCTGCTGTGTCCTGGGAAAGCAGTGGAAGATGGTCCAAGTGCTTGGGCTCCTGCACCCATGTGGGAGTCCTGGATGAAGCTCCTGGCCCCTGGCTTTGGCCTGGCCCAGCTGAAGCTGGGAGAGAAGGTGCAAGCAGTCTGGCCTTAGGAGACCCGGTCAGACCAGGAGAGAGGCCTGGAAGCCATTTTCAGGTAACTGGGAACATCCTCCTCTGACAGTAGAGTTGGACAAGAAGCAATTACATAGAAGGGAGCGCAGTGCAGTCTCCGGCTGTAGCGTCAACCTGTGCTCTGCTTGTTGCAATTCCTTGGCTCCCCCGTGCAGTGTGGATGGCACTTGTATCTGTGTGTGATCACAGGACACCACCCATCTCTCCTCTGCATACATCCCCCCCACACCTCCACACCCATCATCTCCAGCCCCGTGGGGCCGCCTGGTCTCAGACTATGAATCTCCAAACCATGACTTTCGAAGGAAGCCTGCCTCTTTCCTAAGTAGCTCCCCTCTGGCATCCTACAGGGGCGCAAGCTGACTCATAGACTTCTTCAAGATGGGGAGGAAAGACCGGTGTGTGTGTGTGTGTGTGTGTGTGTGTGTGTACAGGAAGACACCATCTCACAGCCAGCCAGTAAAACACAAGTGGCCACGACAGCTGGCAATGAGACAAGGGTCAAGTGTCTGTTTCCAGTCCCTCTGCCACTTTCTGGGTAAAAGCCCCTTTGAGCCCACTGACCAAAGGACGATGAAGGGGGCACCCACCAAGCCCCTGTGTCTCATCTGGGACCAGGAAAGGGAGACACCGTGATTCTGTGGCTATTCAATTCCACGTGGAGGTGCCGTAAAATGCCCAGACGTCCTCACACAGGCAGAGGCGCCACCCCTGCTCCTACAGGAAGCTGAGACTAGGGGAGAGCCCTGTTTGTGCCCTGGACCACGGCTGGGGTGCTCTTCGGGTCTCGGTCTCTCCCCTCTCTCTCTCCCTGCCCCTGTTCCTGGGGCACCCCTCTGGGCCACTCACGACGAGGACTTCTCCCGCCCTCACACGTGACTGTGTCTGCTCACTTTCCCACTTCCTCGATAAATCTCGTCCTCGCTTTGGGCACCTTTAGATGCCTCCACTTTGAATTCTTACCCCTGTGAGAGACTGGAATAGGGTTAGAATCCTCGGGGCCACATCACGATGAGGCCGGAGTGAGTGGATGGAGTGTCTCTCCTCCCCCTGCCTCCTCTCCTTCCTGTCGGGAAGGTGGTAACAGCAGGACCGAGGGAGGGCCCAGTGTGTGCTCTGGGGGACGGGGAGGAGGGGGGGGATTCTGCTCTGATGAGGAAGGGAAGTGGTGGCTTGCTCAGTTATTCACCCAGCAACACTGGTGCTGAAAGGGAGGAAGTGTGGGTGAGAGGTACTGGGGCCAAAATGGAGGTAACCCGAGAGGCCGGCCCGCGACAGCAGGAGAAAGCAGCCCAGGACCACGCCAATCAGCCTGTGAACGCCCAGGAAAGGAGTGGGAGTGGCAGAGGAGGGAGAGTGAGGTCTTCTGCCTCAGGTATCAACAGGGGAAGATCCAGTCCCCCCGACCCTCCCCATGAAGGCTCTCAAAGGCAGATGGCACGGTGCCGCCAAGGTACAGGACAACACGGAAAACAGAGCCGGGAGAAGCACCCACGCCAGGAAACGCAACAAAACACAGCGCAGTGTTGCAACGCAAATAACACGAGTGACAGACAAGGCAGTGCAGGAAGCGGAAATCTTCCCAGGAAACGAGGATCTCCACGGGGTAAGACTTCCCGTGATGTGAGTCTGGAATCTTTACAGGAACACATGCTCCTTTTAACAGAGCTGACTTGCTTGTAATAAAAATCTGGTATGTTTTCTCAATATAAAAGTGGAATTCATATGCAAGGCCCTTCCCTTAATATATGCATGGGTTGTAATTCAAGGGAAAAACACCTGTTAGGGAATACTCAAAGTTGGAAAAGCGACTAGAGACAGCATTTAAGTTACACGCACATCAAAAGAGCAAATTTATGCACGCAATTCCTTGAATTTAAAGAGGCCTCGATGACTTGCTTTCTTAGTACCACTTCCAGCACCTTCTCTGAAAAAGCAAACCTTGAATACACACACGTGCAAGGACACGTGTGCACACATGCAGACACGGACAGGCATGCACACGCATGCACACAGCCCCGCTCATTCAGGTAACAAACTGAGATGCAGTTGACACAGTGATCCAGCTCACTGGGAGCTTCTCTTCCCAATCTCTGGAGTCAGGGAAAAGGATGTGATGAGCCCCCCCAGGGAGCACAAGGACCTCAGAGCCCCCCAGGGAGCACAGTGACCTCACAGCCCCCCAGGGAGCACAGTGACCTCACAGTGACCCCCCACTCCTGCTCAGACCTGGTCACTCCTTCCTCCCTCTGCCACCTGAGACTTGGGGTCCAAACAGAAGGAAAGGACGTGGCAGAGTCCAGCGTGTGCTGGCCTGGCTGGCCAACCTCCCACACCACCTGCCTCACGGCAACATCAGGGTTGGGCTGCCACTTCCTGTGGACCAAGAGGCCCCAAGGCATCGCCTGCTATTCAGGCTCTGTCTTCCTACCTACCAGTATCTCTGGACATTTCTCTTACAAACACTGCTTTTGAAAAAACAGGAGGAGCCTGGTGCATGATGGAACGTAGCCATGCTGACGACCCTGCCAGCCACGGCTCTTCCTTTCTTGATGGTTTTGCACTGGGACTTCCCCTCCAGTCTCTCCAAATCGCTGACTCCTCTTGGCCAGCCGTGGGGCTGCCTCGCTTCCACGGGAAGCTGGTGACTCTGCACATGACGGAGTCACAGGACAACGGGAAGAAGTCAGCGTGGGCCCAGCTCAAGAGCCTCAGCCACTGTCGGGCGGATGCCCAGTCATTTCCTATTAGCGAACCCGCTTAAGCGATCACTTGGTATCTCAGACAGGAAAAGGAAGCAATGCTGCTGGCCTTGTAAGACGAGGCGCCGTGTGCATGGAAACGAAACTCCCAGATCGAGGCTCCGTCCCTCCCTCCCCCCCCCCCCCACTGTTCCACGCTTAAAGAGAATCCCAGAGCAGGAGGGAGGAAGGTCCGCTGGCTGACCTTGCAGCCGCTTCCTGCCTAGGGAGGCAGAGCAGCCCCACCCCCGGCCGTCTGTGCGTGGCCGGGAGCTCCCCAAACCCCTGGCTGAGCGAACTTCTTGAAGGCAAACCTTGGCACGTCTGACCCGGCCGCCATCTAATGAGAAAGAGAGGGCAACGCTGGAAACGCGGGCATAGGCTGAGTCAGGCTACGAGGCGGGGGAAGCTGTCTCCTAGAGACAGTCGATTTTTCAACATCCCAAGCTCGCCCGACAGAACAGGAGCCGGGCGAGCCGGGGGCAGCTAACCCAAGAGCTGGCTGAGGCAGCGACGGATGTGGGACGGGGCTCTGCGCTGGCCATCGGTGGTGCTCAAGGCCTGGCCTCTCCCCCAGCAGCAGCCGAGCCGAGCGGCCACCCTGTGCTGCCACCTCCCACCCTGTTCTGGCCGTGCCTCTGCTCATGACAACAGTGCACGGCAGAAGCTCCTGCGCCGCCACCCACGGCACCCCGGGACCTAGGGTGAGCCCCACTTAACCCTTGAAGGCATCGCGAAAGGATGCTTACGAAAGTCTGACTCCAGAGTGGAGGAAGGGATCTGCCTCCCACCTGGGGAGGGTCGAGGAGCCCACGCCCCCTTCTCTGTGAGAGCCGGGCCGCCGACCTTGGCCCCCCACCTGGCCATCAGCCAACACCATCTGGGTTTCCCAAGACTGCTCTTCCTTGAGTCTCGGCTAACGCCCTCACCTGTCCGCTAAACCCACGTCCCAGCGGTTGTAGTCTTGACTTCCAGCATCTGTCTAGTTAGCAGTGACCTCAATCCAGACCTGCATGGCTACTTGACTTAGAGCTGCCTTTGGGTGCCATAGGCGGCTTCCCTGTGTGCCCCCAAGATGGCCATCAGGGTGGGGTGCAGCTGGGACCCCTTCATGTCACCACCAACCAAGCCCTCACCAAGCTTTCTTTGGCCCCCACCATGGTCGCTGTGAAAAGAACACAGCGTGAACTGACCCTAAACCAGAGCCAGCACCCCCACCCAGGGTCTCTGGGAAAGGACTCGGACCCTAGCTTCCTGGTGAACAGCAATGCTTGAAGCAAACCTTCAATACACACACATGCATGTACACACACACACACACACGCACGCACAGGCATGCACACACATGCACAGCCTCGTTCACACTCAGGTAACAACATGAGATGCAGTTACTACAACGATCCGGCTCATCGGAGCGTCTCTTCCCAGTCTCGGGGGTTAGGGAAAAGACAGCGAATCAAGCAGCGGCAGCCCCCTGATGGTGAAGATGGCCAGGCTGCAGAAGAATCAGCAATAGCGAGACCAACAAGGAGAGCTCACAGCACAGAGACCAGCAGCAGCCTCCCGTCCGTCACTGGAGCAGTGTGCGAGCAGGAGGCTCCAGCTGCCACATCACTCGTCAGGACATGTGCCAGGGGCAGACTTGTCCATCAGCAGATGCACCCTGTCCTCTGGGGCTTGCTTTGGGTGCGGTACGGGTGTCCCCTCCGAAACTCGGGCTGATATTGGCTGTCCATGTGGCAGCATCGTGTGGTGGGTCCTGTAAGAGGGGTCGACGTCTTTCTCGTTGGGTCTGTCCTGGAAGCAGGGAACAAGCTTGCGCTGTCACGGGCCGGGGCTGGTCACCGGGGGCCTGGATTGCCCTAAGGTGGTGGGCTGCCCGTTGAGCCCTGCATCTTCTGCACGTGCCCGGTGCCCTTTTGTCTTTGCGCTGTGCTGCGACACTGCTGCCCGATCACCAACTTCTCGCCCCAGCATCAGGAGCGAAACAAATGTCTGCTTTTGCTAACTACCCAGTCTCAGGTGCTCAGCTGTTAGCAACAGATTCAGCTGGGGATCACCGGAAGAAATGCCTTTCACATCTTGATCCAACACACGCACACACAGACAGCCAAGAGCCCACGTTTCACAGAGAGCAGACTGCCGGTGGCCGAGAGCTGGGGAGTGACACGCGCTGGTGTGGCCGCAGAGAGGCTCCCTGTGTCCTGGTGTGGGGGTGAGACCTCGGCACGGCAACAGGCCACGGAACCAGTCCATACGTATGCCTGGACCATGCACGTGAAAACAGCTAAAAATCCGAACAAAGCCCACAGGTCAGAGCAATGTCAAATCCCTATGGCTCCGTGCTTGGCAAGGGGGGGCTTGGGGACAGGTGCGTGGGTATCCCCTCTAGATTCCTCTGCGACTTCCTGTGAAATGTGCAGTTGTCTCAGAATAAGAAGTTTTGGGGGGGCTGGCATTGTGGGGGTAGAGGGGCAAGCCACCACCTGCGACGTGGGCGTCCCATAAGGGCACCAGTGTGATCCTGGCTGCTCCACTTCTGATCTAGCTCTCTGCTAATAGCCTGGCAAGGCAGCAGAAGACGGCACAAGTGCTTGGGCCCCTGCCCCCATCGGGAGACCCAGAAGAAGCTCCTGGCTCCTGGCTTTGGCCTGGCCCAGCCTAAGTCATTGCAGCCACCTGGAGAGTAAACCAGTGGATGGAAGATCCTCTCTCTCTCACTCTCACTCTCACTCTCTCTGTTATTCTGCCTTTCAATTAAATAAAAAATAAATCTTAAAAAAAGAAAAAATGCAATTCATATGTAAAAGTCACTTTTGCTCTTGCATGGATGATGAACACGGATTTTTGTATTCTCTTTCCTACTACGCTTTCTTGTTGTTCTCAATGCAGGCTGTGACCCCCCAGATGACCCCCTGCATTGTTGGTGGACAGTGAGACCCATGGCTTGAACCTGGCTGGCCTGGGGAAGAAAGCCTTGGTCATCCCACGAGGCCAGCACCGGGCCTGATGGGCCACTTCCATCCCCCGGCACCGTGTGCCGTCACCCACGTCTGTCCTGACAAAGAGAAGCAGGCGCATGCTTCCGTGGGCTTAGCAGTGCTGAGACAGCAGGGCAGGGCTCTAACCCTGGAGCTGCCGGGTCCCAGTAAGCTGAACCTAGGGCCAGGCCATGGTTGTTTCTCCATGATTCCTTTGGCCCCAGGGAGAGTTGCATGAGGCCGGTGCGGTGAGCAGTGCCAGGCACAGCACACTCGGGGCGCCTTCCTGGCGAGCGTGGTCGCAGGTGCAGGCCGGTGGGCTGCACACCTTGCTGGCATGCTGGCCGGGGCCTGGCACCTCACCTGGGGTGGGCACCGTGCTCCGAGCAGCCGCTGTGCACGAAGAACAAAAGCGGATGCTGACATCCTGGCGCTCCCTGCTGCCCCGCACACCTTCTCACGGCGCCGCTGTCATTGTGCCCAGAGGTAAAAATAGCTCCACTTTCAAGCCTCACCTCAATAAATTAGGACGAGGGTTAGAGGCCAGGGTTCTAGCAGAGGGATCCTTGGCAGCAACAAAGGGCTGGCCCCTCAGGCTGGGGGGAGGTCAGCCCCGCTGCTAATTTGTCTCCACTCACTCGCTTCGGCTCCGACGACACCGCCCACCTGAAGACCAGGTGCACCTTCCTGGGTACTGAGTGGCCTTTGAACAATGAATATTTTCAACAGAACCTATTTATCCGGAGGAGAAATGAATATAATCCCAGCCGGTGTTCAAAAGACACTTTAGGTTTTTTTAACCTGCACAGGAGCGTACGGTGCAGCCCCAGCCTTTTGTGAACCGGGGGCCGAGCGCTTTCCCAGTGACCGGAGGTAATTACCAACAGAGGGGCGATCCTCCTTCAAGTCCAGCGGGAGCCCAGTGGAGACGGCTCGTCGTGGTCACACCCACGCGGAGCACGAAGTCACGTGACGGACGGCAGCCCGGGACGTGCATTATGCACAGAGCCCTCTTCAAAGGAATCCCACCAATTACGGCTTTTCCTGCAGCTGCAAGGTTCCGCGAGTGCCGGGGGAAGAGGCGCCCTCAGGACGAGGACTGTCCCTGGCTAATCTGCCGTTTGCAAGGGCCGCCTTCGTGCCCCAGGAAGCTCGGCCCCCCGGCCATCGTCAGCACTGCCACGTTCCCTGGACCTTGACCTCGGGGCCTTTTAGAATCCCTTCACCAAGGTCACACCCTAGAGGCTCCTCAGTCATCCAGAGTGGGCCTGGGCATCATCAATATTTGTTTTTAACCCCTGGAGTTGATTTGATTTTTTATTATTAGTCTATTTGTGGCCGGCGCCGAGGCTCAATAGGCTAATCCTCCGCCTTGCGGCGCCGGCACACCGGGTTCTAGTCCCGGTCAGAGCGCCGGATTCTGTCCCGGTTGCCCCTCTTCCAGGTCAGCTCTCTGCTGTGGCCAGGGAGTGCAGTGGAGGATGGCCCAAATGCTTGGGCCCTGCACCAGCATGGGAGACCAGGAGATGCACCTGGCTCCTGCCATCGGATCAGCGCGGTGCGCTGGCTGCAGCGGCCATTGGAGGGTGAACCAACAGCAAAAGTAAGACCTTTCTCTCTGTCTCTCTCTCTCACTGTCCACTCTGCCTGTCAAAAAAAAAAAAAAAAAGAAGTCTATTTGTATCTATTTGAAAGCCAGAGAGGGACAAAGACAGAGACAGAGCGAGATGGAGAGATCTCTCATCTGCCGGTTCACTTCCCAAATGACTGCAATGGCTGAGGCTGGGCCAGGCCAAAGTCAGGAACCCAGAACTCCATCCAGGTCTCCCATACGGGTGGCAGGGACCCAGGGACTTGCGCCATCACCTGCTGCCTCCCGGGGGGTGCTGCTTAGCTGGAAGCTGGATCAGAAGCCCCGGTGGGACTTCCACCAGGCACCCCAATGTGCAATGTGGGCATCCTGAGCCATGACCTAACCCACTGCAGCACAAGGCCCACGCCCACGGCCAAGGTCTAGGAACGGAGACGTGACCGCTACAGTTAAGAGATTTGCTCATCCCTTAGCCAATTAAGAAAAACCAAGCGGTGTTCTTTAGGAATGACTTTCCAGTGTGCCTACATTCCAAATCAGCAAGCCAAAGGCCGAGCAAGTCAGGCAGTGCCAAAGACACAGAACCATTGAAGAGAGGCGGGGAGAGACCTGCTGGAAGGAACAGGCTCGTGAGATGCAGGAGCTGGCAAGCCGGGAACCACAGGGGCCCAGGAGAGGGCTGACATCACCGGAAGGTCAAGTGCAAGGCAGCCCGAGACCTCCTCCAACAACCCGGGGTCCCTCCCTTAAGACCCTCACCTGACCGGATGAGGCCCACCCACACAACGGGAGGTGCACAAGTCTAGTCGTCATTCTCCCTCCTCAGTGGGCTCCAACCCAGCCTCAAATGCCTCCCCAGAACCTTCCAATCCTACTGGCACCCTGCACTTCTGCCTCTCCCACAGCTGGCGACTATAGGCATTTGGGAAGTGAACCAGCAGATGAAAGATCTCTCTGTCTCTCTGCTGCCCTGTCTTTCAAGCAAACAAAAATAAGTGATCGGGGGAAAAAAAAGTCCTTGATGTGGTGAAACGAATTTATGAATTTCATTACATCTCAACCCTCGAGTGCACATTTTTCGACATCCATTGCAACAAAACAGGAAGTATGCACGAAGCACTTTGGCCGCATACCACAGGGGGTCAAGGACTTTTGCGCTCACTTGAACAGGGAGCTGCACCGACCACTTTTGTCGGGAAGTACATTCTTACTTGAAAGGACTATTGACCAACTCGGCCTTGGTATTTGCCAGGCATTCTCTCTAAAATGAATGACACGATCTTGCCACTGCAAGCAAAACCAGGCACAAAACGCTTGCGACCCTGGGATTCCTGCTTTCAAGTGAAATGGGAGGGCTGGAAAAAGTGCCTCTGCCACCGTGCGCTCCGTGGCTTCCGAACTTTTCTCCCAAGGGGACTTTCTTTTTTTTTTTTTTTTTTTTTTTTTTTGACAGGCTGAGTGGACAGTGAGAGAGAGAGACAGAGAGAAAGGTCTTCCTTTTGCTGTTGGTTCACCCTCCAATGGCCGCTGCAGCCAGCGCACCACGCTGATCCGATGGCAGGAGCCAGGTGCTTCTCCTGGTCTCCCATGGGGTGCAGGCCCAAGCACTTGGGCCATCCTCCACTGCACTCCCGGGCCACAGCAGAGAGCTGGCCTGGAAGAGGGGCAACCGGGACAGAATCCGGCGCCCCGACCAGGACTAGAACCCGGTGTGCCGGCGCCGCAAGGCGGAGGATTAGCCTAGTGAGCCGCAGCGCCAACCCCAAGGGGACTTTCTGATAGTGTTTCATGAAATGTATCAACACGACTCCAGGAACCAACACCTTCCTGTGATGGGTGGTGTCCCGTGATCACACACAGATACAAGTGCCATCCACACTGCACCGGGGAGCCAAGGAATTGCAACAAGCAGAGCACAGGTTGACGCTACAGCCGGAGACTGCACTGCGCTCCCTTCTATGTAATTCCTTCTTGTCCAACTCTACTGTCAGAGAAGGACGTTCCCAGTTACCTGAAAATGGCTTCCAGGCCTCCCTCCTGGTCTGACCGGGTCTCGTCTCCTTCTAAGGCCAGACTCCAAAAGAGCACCTTCCAACAGATTCAATGCACAGGACTTTTATTATGATTTTTAAAGACGACGCTGGTCTTTCATTAAAGTTTTTTGTTTCGGGACTGGCACTGTGGCACAGCAGTGGAAGATGGCCCAAGTGCTTGGCCCCTGCACCCACGTGGGAGACGCAGATGGTGTTCGTGGTCCCTGGCTTCAGCCCGACCCAGCCCTGACCATTGCAGCCATTTGGGAAATGAACCAGCGGATGGAAGATCTCTGCCTGTCTCTGTGCCTCTGACACTCTGCCTTTCAAATAAATAAAATCTTTTAAGATGATTCTGTTTTAGAAAACACAATTATTTTCATAAGAATATGTTGATAATGTTCATTTCAAATCCAGTGAGTGCCAACAGATATGGCCTACATATCATTATGTGCTTAAAACGGTTTGTACAAAACACATGGAATCTGTTCCCTTGATACAATTTTTTTAAAAAGAAAAAGAAAAAAAGACACGTCCCACATAAACAGCAGCTCTGGGAAGTGCTCCATAAAGTTTAAGAGCATAAAGAGACCTTGGGGCCATAAAGTTTGAAAACCGCTGACGCAAATGCTTGTCACGTCACACCTGTGACGAGGCTGGGCAGGCACCCCGCGGCTGTCGTGTGCTATTTCCACCCCCGCGTCCCTGGCAGCACTGGCCCCTCAACTTTGACTCGGTTTCTCTTCATCCCTCCAAATCCTGCCCCTTCCTAAACACAAATCTGAGTGGGGATTGCTACTTCTCCTTTATCTTGCCGTAGCCGGCACACCTGGCTGTGCACCTGCTAGCTTAATTTGCCCCAGGACGGAGCACCATGTGTTATGAAACAGTGGGTAGTGAGCGCTCACCAAACACTCAATGAAGCCTGGGGCTCATGCTCAGAAAATACTGGCGGAAAAGAGAGAGCCTGGCAGCCAGGAAGGCCAGCCCAGTGGACACCAGCGAGTCGTGAGCTCACGGACTGCGTCTCCGTGTTATGCAGAAACGTCTCGTTGGCCAGGCCAAGTCACCCAAGCAGCAAGGAGCAAGGAGCAGGGAGGAAGGACTTTTGTCCCCTGCCACCCACTAGTGCCTCAGCAGAGGACCTGGGCCCCTGCCTCCCACCAAGAACTGCAGGACGAAAGAGACCCCCACCCTGGAGGAGAGCGTTTGAATGCTCATGTCCACCCCGACACTGCACTCACTGGACAGGGTCACACGTGAAGCTCACAGTGAATTCATGGCGATGGGTTAAATGCACTCTCCATTCACTGGAAAGAGAGATCTCTTTTTCTTCAGATTTATTTGAAAGAGTTACAGAGAGAGGGGGAGAGACAGAGATACAGAGAGAGAGAGATCTTCCATCCACTGGGTCACTCCCCAGGTGGCCGTAACAGCTGGGGCTGGGCCAGGCAGAAGCCAGGAGACTAGACCTCCATTCCAGTCTCCCACGTGGCTGCAGGGACCCAAGCTCTTGTGCCAGCTTCTGCCGCCTTCCCAGGGGCGTGAGCAGGGAGCCAGATCACAAGTGGAACAGTTGGCACTCCAACTGGTGCCCCTATGAGATGCCAGCACTGCAGGTGGCAGCTTAACCCCCCGGCCACAGCACCAGCCCCCGTGACTTTGAATTCTTCCCACTGCACCCAATCTTCAGGGTCAGTCTTGAGTCACCCCTTTTCCATCAAAAGTCCTTTTCTGCTAAAACATCCCCGGAGCCGCTGTTAAGGGGTTAACCCACCCACAACCTACATGAAAATGGGACCCCGTGGCTCTCTGGACTCACCTCTGGCTCCAATCCATTTCCCGGCCGCGTGACTCTGCGTCGGATTACTAACTCTCCGGCACAGTCACCTTAACCACAAATGGCAGAAGCAATAACACCACAAGCCGCACAGGGTTGTCGCCCGTGCACTTCTGCTACTCAGCGAGTGACTCATTCATCGTCACCGGTCGTCGACGAGCACTGTTCTCCGACCTCAATTCAGATTTCAAACGTAATTCCTGATGGAAGTCATAAGCATCCCTTTCAATGCTTCTGGTTTCAGGACAAGTAAGAGGGAACTGCAATTTACCCAGATTGATTTTTTTTTTTTGACAGGCAGGGTGGACAGTGAGAGAGAGAGACAGAGAGAAAGGTCTTCCCTTTGCCGTTGGTTCACTCTCCAATGGACGCCACGGCTGGCGTGCTGCGGCCGGCACCGCGCTAATCCGATGGCAGGAGCCAGGTGCTTCTCCTGGTCTCCCATGGGGTGCAGGGCCCAAGTACTTGGGCCATCCTCCACTGCACTCCCTGGCCATAGCAGAGAGCTGGCCTGGAAGAGGGGCAACCGGGACAGAATCCGGCGCCCCGACCGGGACTAGAACCCGGTGTGCCGGCACAGCAATGCGGGGGATTAGCCTAGTGAGCCGCGGTGCCAGCCCCAGATCGATGTTTAAGTGGCTACTTAACACTAGCATGTGTGTCAGCTATTAGATAACTCACTTGAACACAATATGGGGCTGAGGGTCACGGCCACTGCTCTGTCCCAGCGTTCCAGTGGTGCAGACAGAATCCGGTGCCATTACACGGTTAGAGACAGCCTTTACACACAGGGCTGAGACACAAGGACAGAGGTTCGAGCCTTCCCTGGATGATTACACGCTAGCGAGCAGGAAGCATCTCAGCTCTGACTGAGGAAGAGGAAGAAGAAGTACAATTGCCCAGTCGCCGACACTGCCCTGCCGTGGCCGGCCGCTCCAGAGTTGCGAAAGCTGACTCGCTGCTGAGAGAGGACATCAGAGCTGACATGTTCTCTGCTGAGCTGTTTATCAATGCATGGCCCCGGGAGGAAGCAGGAGCAGTCCCCAGCCCCATCCCGAGTCAAAGCCACCAGCTCTGCGTGCTGGCTCGGCACAGTGCGGAACGAACTCTGCAAAAGGCGTTAAGACAGCAACAGGGAGACGACAGAACCCGATCTCCTGGCTCCTTGTGTGAGCGTGGCGGAGCCCGTGCTGGCAGCGGGAGCGCCCAGGGTGGAATTGCCAGCCCTCTGGGGCCAGAAGAAATGCCTTCTGTTCAGCCCCCAATCCATCAGCCCTGAGAAAGGAGGCAGTTCATCGTCCGGCCTCAAGACCAGAGCAGAGCTAGGAATTAATGAGGCCGCAGCGAGGGCCCGGCTTCCAAATGCAATCGACAGCGATGGCCCCTGCGGCAGCTCACTGGGTAATGGGAAAAACAGGCCAAGGAACAACTCGGAACAGCCTGACCAGGGCCACCACTGCAAATGCAGCTCTGACAAAACAGAGCAGGGCCCAGAACCCGCGTCCCCAGGAGCACAGGGAAGAACACAGGGCATGCAAATGCACCTCGTGGGATTGGGGTGAGACAGAAGGAAGGCGTCCATGAGACGCCAAGAGGTGCTCAGAATTACGGCCAGTGACCTTGGCCCCGATTTCAGCTCCCTGGGGGTTGTCAAAGGTCGCACTGGTTTGGGTACCAGGTACAGCTCTCCGACCACAGCCCCCAACCGGCAATGCATCCGAGTTATCCCATCACGGAGGACACAGGACTCAACAGATGCCATGTGGGCTCCCTCGGAGAGGCTCCCCGAGCTCACACAGAACCCAGTCCGCATCTCTGCCTATGCATTCACCCAGATGTCTAAACCAGAGCCTGAGGGATCAGTCCACACGGCCAGACGTGTGAGGACTTAATTCCACTAGCATTTCCACGGTGCTTGCTGTGTCTGGCGTATGCCTTGGCACAGCTTAGCCTCCTGTTGGAGCAATAAGGATGCGAGGAAGTCCAGCACAAAGCAGCGTTAAGGGAGGGACAGAACCAGAGGAGGATGCCAGCACTGCGCTGCCTAAGCGGGATGACCCTCTCTTCCGTCCGAGCTGCCAGAGCCAGTGACTTTGAATCACAGCCGCCTTCCTGTTACAATTCTGCACACGTCATCTTCCTGCAGGGCCCTTTGCCGGCACGGCGATGACGGCTGAACAATTGCAGAAGCCAGCTTCTCGCCCCGACCAGAAGTTTCTATCATCAGAGAGCGCGGGGGCTCATAAAACAGTGCAATTCTCCTCTTCAAAGTTGTGGCAGAAATACCCGATGTGTGCTCAGTCGTGTTCTGCAAACCAACATGTATGCAAGCGTCTAATTAGCATATCATGGGATCACAGGGCTCGGCGCTCCCTCCCTCAGATCTCGTCCTGGGTGTAATTACGCCAGCTGTGCCTGCTTTGGACTCTACTGCTCCTTCCCTCTTCCCGGCCGAGCCGGGAGAAGAAAGTCAGGTCTTAGCATCCACTCGGATGAGTCTCACCAGGATCTTATTTGAGCCCATAATTAAAGTCCAGTTTAATCCACAGCAAATAATTAACCTGATCTAGCAGGCCTCAGTCCAAGGCTACCACAGCCGACGCACCTCAGACACCCGACAGGAACGGCCACAGAGCTCTCCCCGCAACCCCGCTGCCTCCCTCCGGCTCAAAAGACCCGAGGGAGACGAGAGCCCTGCAGACCCTCAACGACTAGATTTTGTCATCGGAAAGAAGAGAAGGCAACCAGGGGTGCCGCGAGGGAAGGCATCGCATTCCACCTTCCCACCTGCAAGGCCGGCCTCTCTTGTCCCTTTCCCAGGAATGCAGGAGAAGCTCACAAGGCTGGAGTCAGGCCTGGGGCCCCGGGGTGCTGCCACAGACCCATAGCGGGCCACAGACACCCCAGCACTCTGCCAGACAGTGGTGGGCTGCTGGCACAGGGCTCCTGGAGGTCACTCAGCTCCTGCCCCATCGTGGTCTGTGCCTGGACCCAGGCGGCCGCACCCAGGTCTGACACAGTGAACAGGGAGCCCTGATGACCACGGTCCCATAGCTGCCCCACTGCCCTTTTTCCTCCTCCCTTTCCTGCCCACCTCCTCTCCACTTCTCGTCCTCGTCCTCCTCCTCCTCTCCTCCACTCCACTCCCCCTCCTTGGTTTTCCTTAAAACCCTGACAGTCCTGTGCCTGACCCTTTGTTTATTCCCAGGGCCTGCTCCTCAGTGCCGGCCCAGCAATAGCCTCTCCTCTCATCAGCTCCCCGACAGGTGCACCCCTTCCGGGGCTTCATGCCATCAGAGGGGAGCGAGGCTGAGAGGGGGCGTTCGTGTGCCCTGTCGGTGCTGCTACTCAGCCCCCACCCTGCCCTCGCCTGCACCTTCAAGCACCCCAAAAACTTCTCCCCTCCCTAGGTTTGGCTCCCACATCTCACAGACTCGTCTGTCCACACCCCCTTGCTGTCAAACCACGTGGAACTGCACTCCGTTCTCAAACACAAGGCACCCGCTTCCTCCCCTGGCTCGCCAGCCCCTCACGCCATCCTCTGTCCAGGGCCTGTTCGTTCTTCCAGTCTCCGATCCCCAGCCTCCTCGTCAGCGGAACGAAGCTCTACAATGTTGCCCTTCAGAGTCCTTCCGACTCTATAAGTCTACACTGCATTCCGACTCTATAAGTCTACACTGCATGCAAACACACACACACACACGCACGCGCGCATCCATCGACATCTGAGCTCTTCATTTCCCCCTTGCTCGGTGCACAGGCCCTTGTCACACCTCCCCGTGACACGTGCAGAGACATCGGGCTCGGAAAATTTTCACTGCAAAGCGTTTCTCTCAAGCTGAGCGAGGATTTCCTACGTCAGCACAGCAGGTAGACTGCGCGGGTTTGCTAAGAATAGGAGCCCAGCCACCGGCACAGCCTACACACGCTCGCCCGTGAACAGAAGCAGGTCAAGTCCCGACGTGGGATCAGGACAGCTCGACCAGACATTTCCCAGTTCTCCCCCAGACTTCCGGCCAGCCAGCACACCTGAGCAGGGGCCATCCTGCTCACCGGAGCTTGCCCCCTTGCGGCTGCACACAGGAGAGGAGGGGATGGCTGGCCCTGGGCTCCTGGCTCACGGTGTTTCTCGCCCTGTGCCAGGGGAGGGGTGGAGGCCCCGTGTTAACAACTTGTCCCACAGACAGGCATGGTCCAAGGACGAGCCAATCCCGCAGATGGTGACGAGGGGACGTTCACACCCACTGTCTGTGTTTCCATGCACCCAGGTGGACACGGCCCTCCTGGCTGCTTCTCCTGGCCCCAGCCTCATGCAGGGCATGTGATGAGTGACTTGGACGTGGCTGGCCGTGTCCACATGTGAAGAGCCCACGCTGGCTCTCTCTGCCCTGTGGCCCAGCTTGTCTGCCAGGGCAGCCTGGAGAAGCCTGGAGCTCCTGTGACTGAGGCCACGCCCACCTAGCCCAGTGGGACCCAGGAGCCAGCCTTCCCCTCCACATCCCAAGCCAGGTGCCTTCTGCCGGGAACGAAGCTGGCCCTGGATCTCCCTGGTCTCCTGGCTGCACTGGGCTGAACTTGAGAGAGCAGTAGGAGGGGCTAAGCATTGACACCCCCCCGCCCAGGGCTCAGCCTTCTTGTTCCCATTGCTGGCTGGAAATGGAGGCTAACGGGGACATGGAGAGGGAAAGGCAGCCAGAGTTCAGGTGGGCCAATGCCTCTCACTTCTGGCCACAAAGGTGCCCCCTGTTCTACTCAAAAGTAATTTAAATATGACTTTTCTTTTTTTTTCAGGATTTTATTTATTTATTTATTTGAAAGTCACAGTTACAGAGAGGGAGGGGCAGAGAGATGAATAGAGACGAATCTTCCATCCACTGGTTCATTCTCCAGATGGCTGCAAAGGCGAGGGCTGGGCCAGGCTGAAGCCAGGAGCCAGGTCTTCCACATGGCTGCAGGGGCCCAACCACTTGGGCCATCTTCCAGGGCTTTTCCAGGCCACCAGCAAGAAGATGGATCAGAAGTGGAGCAGCCAGGACATGAGCTGGCTCCCAAATCCGAGGGCTCGAGGGTGGATGTTTGACCCTGGAGGTAAGACACTGGGTGTGGGACATCGCTGTAGCTCAGCAGAGTCAGCTGCCACGTACAGCGTCGCTGCCGCATCCCATCCTGGAGTTCAGGTTAGAGTCCCAGCTGCTCCACCTGCAGTCACCCTCCCGCTACCATGCCTGGGGGAGCAGCAGATGGTGGCTCAAGTGCTTGGGCCCCTGCCCGCTCTGTGGGAGACATGGATGGAGTTCCTGGCTCCAGCCCTGGCCCTGATGGTCATCTGGGAAGTGAACTGGCAGATTCTGCCTCTCCCCCTCCCTCTGTCACTCTGCCTTTTAAATAAATAAATTCTTTAAAAAAAAAAAAAAAAAGAGGAGTTGGGACCCCCACAACCCATATCAGCGTTAGTCCCAGTTCCACTCCCAATTCCAGCTTCCTGTTAACCGGCACCCTGGGAGGCAGCAAGTGCTTGGGCCCCTACCACCCACTTGGGAGACCTGGATGGAGTTCCTGGCTCTGAGCGTTGGCCCCCAGCCGGAGCCATGGCAGACATCTGGGGAGTGAGGTGAGATGGGACCTCCCACTGTGTGTGTGTGTGTGTGTTTCCGTCTTACATAAGAAAACGAAACTTTAATAAATGCATGAAGTATACCACACAAATCCTGGATAGACTGAGCCATAGGAATTTTAGTCTATTCCTCATTAAGGATAAAATGCCCAGCAGGAGTTGGAACATTTCAGAAACCGCAATCCAGCGATGCACCTGCCCGGGGAAGGTGGTGATACTCACGTCCCCAGGTGCCCCCACACCTACAGCGCACACACAAGGGGTCCTCACAGTTCTCGACAATGCGTGTAATGGAAAAGCTGTGCAGGCACTTCAGAAAGACTTGCTTCTCATTCCCGTGCCGCGACTAAAGTCCGCTCATCAGAACACTGCCCCAGACATCACGCTGACCCTCTGACCCGAGACACTGGGGCACAGCTGCACCCACAGCTCTGCCTCTGAAGCGGGGAACGGGCGTGGAGGACCAGCTTCCTACCGGACAGCCAGCAAGAGAAGGCCGGAGCTGGAAAAACAGTGGAGGATCAGCCACACGGCCAGGGCTCCTGTGATAACGGGGGCCCAGCTGACGACGGCTCTCCCCAAGTAAAAAAAATTAGGATCAAGTTGCTGTGCCCACACCAGCCACCATCTACACCCCCGGACTGCTGCTAGAGAAGCAATTTCACAGTTGCTCCTATTTCCCAGGTCGGCCATCACATCAAGGGCCACCATTGCATCCGTCTCGGATCATTCTCGTTCTTCCTTTGGCTCTCCGATTTCTTAGAATCGGCAAGACCAAAATTAATTAGCAGGCGTTTGCATGAAGACGACTTCTGATTTCTCCTGATAAGTGGTGGCAGCTGCGTGATGAATACTTTAACCTGCCTGCCGCCATGCCCATTGGGATGGCAGACGGACTGCTCGGCAGGAGACACAGCAGCCCACCAGCCTAAGTGCTGGGCTGAGCTTCACGTGGAGAGAACCGTAGGTGTCGGTTGATAGAAAGCTACCCACAGGTGCCTCCTTCTTCCCGGTGACAAGGCTGGGGACGGAAGCTGCCGCCCTCGGAGCTGACTCCATTTCTAGATTGTGTGATCCCGGGGTGCTTATCTGCCTGCCGCTTTACGTTCCTGCTAACATAGTCACCCCTGTCGGCCTAATTATAGCCCCAGAGGAGAGCGGCGCACACGCGTCGCTCAGAAATTACCCACATGGGGAGGAGTGGGCAGCTGGGACTCCCCAGCAGCCTTGTCGCTGTGCGAAATCAGGTTCTTTCCACTGAGCGCAGGCTTGCGGATTTTGCCATAAGCAAATCACATTTTTACTGCATCCTCAGTAACTTCCTGTGATGGAAAAATGCAGCATTTCAGTCTCACAAAAATGCTAAACTTGGTGGCGGGATAAAATCTCTCACGCCAGACTTGCTTGGATACCGAGGGAAGCAGGACACAGACCCCCGTGTGATCCCTGTGGAGACGTGGAAGGCGGGACGTCTGGAAACCCCCAGCGGGGACCAGGGGCTGTCCTGGGGGCTCTGGGGGCTTTCTGTGAGCACCACAAGCTGCAACGCCCCCGACTGAGAGGACCGCACCCCAAGCACAAGCTCTGCTCTCAGAGGATGAGCGCTATCCGAGTGCCAGGTGTGTGACACAGGCGCCTACCCGCCGAAACTTCCCACCCATGCACCCAGGCGTCCCGCTAGGAAGACGCCTGACCAGGGCACTCAGGTGCCCACGAGGCCCCGAGAGCCAACTTCTGCAGGCTGTCCCAGGAGCACGTCCGTCTGGGAGTCTCCCCTCCGCGTGCAAGATGAGAAAGCCCGCTCTCCACACACACTCCTCTGCAGCGGCAGCACAGGGTCCGTGGAGACGAAGGTCGGGTCTTCCCCATGGCCCATGGCCCCATAAGCAGCTGAAGTGGCCCTGGCACCCGGCACACAGTGGGGGAGCCAATGGGTGGCTTCCTGGGTGCTCTATCTTCTCTCTGCATGCTTCTGCTGCCTTACATGTTTGTGTATTTAGATATTGCAAGTGAAAGGCAGAGAGAAAGAGAACTCTCCCAGCAACTCCTCACTCTCCAAATGCCCGCAGCAGCTGCAGCCAGACCAGTCCAAAGCCAGGAACCAGGAGCGCCATCCAGGTCCCCCGCATGGCTGGCAGGGACCCAGGTACTTGCGCCCTCACCTGCTGCCTCCCAGGGTGTGTATGAGCAGGGAGCCGGAGGCAGGAGCAGGGCGGAGACTGGATCCAGGTCCTCAGCTATGGCACCTGAGCATCCCAGGTGACGTCTTAACCAGTGCACAAAGTGACCACCCACGCTTGTGCCCCTTTTAACGATTAATGAATAGCAAGGCGCCGCATCTCTCCCGAACTTGACTGACAGAACTGTCCCTGTGCTTCCTGGAGACCTTCCCCAGAGACAACCCAAGGTCATCTTTCCAAACTGCAGGGGACGCCCCTGGCTTGATGGCTGGAAAGGAACCAGGGCTTCATGATGTCCTTGTCAGTGCCAAAGCAGACAACAGCAGCACCCAAGGGTGACCTCCTGAGTCCCTCCCTGCTGTGTGCCTGAAGCCACTCCCACGCCAAAGAAGAGGGTGTGCTCCCAGGAGAGCCAGTCGTGGGCACAATTTTTCCACACATTTTTGAAGGATTCTCATATATCAGGAGGTTAAAAAAAAAAAGGAAAAAAAAACCAGCCCCATTTCTGCAAACCCCATCCGTGACCTTCACAGGTGCATGAATCTGGCTCGTGCTGCGAAATTCCAGCACGCCGTGAGAACACAGGCTTTCTCTCCTACCAGTGGGATTTTATCAGGACGGAATCTTTCACTTGAAGCCAACAGAACCCTCAGCGTCGGCAGGAGCAGGTAATGAGGAAAGGCAACTTCACCTGCTGAGCCCATTAGTCATTATCCGGGGTCTCGCTGCGGCGTGCACGGCGGAGAAGCCGGTCCACGGGAAAGAAGCCAGATCGCAAACTCCAAGTTTGCAGGCTGAGCGCGTCTCCCATCAAGTCTCCCTCCCCTTTCCCATGTTGAGGCTCCCTGCACAGGTGTTGGCCCTGCGTGTGCGTGTCTGTAGGCACAACTTCCCTCGTCTATCTCTTCCAAGAGCAAGCCAGCAAGGGGCAGGAGAGGGCAGCGGGGGAGAGAGCGGGACTCGTCAGCTGTCCGGGGTCTGCAGCGCCCTCGTGACTGCTCCCGAACCCAGGTCTGAATGCAGCAGCATAGACACAACAGGAAACCAATCCCAGCTGTCCGCAGTGGCACATGGACCACAGGAGTCCCCAGCAAACCTGCCGGGGGCACTGGTGCTTGGTGTGGCGTTGAATGTGCCTCCTGGGACACCTGCACCCAGGCTGCAGTGTCTGGCTCTGGGTCCCTGGGCTTCCGGTTCCAGCTCCCCGCTGATGCGCAGCCCAAGGCGGGCTGGGGGACTGTCCTGCTCACAGGTCGTGTGAGGCCTGGGGAATCATGTGGTCTGGCCCTGCCGAAACCACTGCAGCTGGAACTCCAAATCCAATAAATCCGTAGCAGGCTAATTTCTGAGTTGATGATTTTGCATGGCTCGTGAATGATGCTGTAAATATCCAAATGGCCCCTGGCAGGAAAAAGGTTCCCCACCCTTGCTAGGAGGAGGATGGATGATGGCGCTAGTAATTGGTCCCTGCCGCCCACACAGGTGTCTGGGATGCAGTTTCTCCTGGCTTCTGCCTGGCCCAGCCCCTGCTGTTGTGGGCTGTGAACTGGCAACGAAAGATCTGTCTACCGGTCTCCAACCCTCTGCCTGGCACAGTCCTGGCTGTTGTGGCCATTTGGGAAGTGAACCAATGGCTAGAAGATTCCTCTCTCTCTCTCTCCCTCTCTCTCTCTCTCTCTCTGCCTTTCAAATAAAGGAATGAATACCATCAGCACTGCATGGAGAAGTGTCCCCAAAGAGGTATCAAAGCTATGACTTTTGAAGTCACACCGCCCTCCATAAGGCTTCTGAACTCCAGCCTTGCTTATCACCACCACCGAAGGGGCCTCTGTGGACATTTCTGTCCTCGTTGCAACTCCGCCCACTGCGCAAAGCTCTCACAGGGCAGCCCGCACTGCGCAGCAGCAGCGTAGTGTCATGGCCCCTTGGAGGACCACGGCCCGCCCAAGACCTCATGCACTTTTGTCCCTGCCTCCAGAGCCCAAGCCCCTCCCCAGGTGTTCTCAGCCCCGAATCACCAGGGCGGCTTAGTGACAGGCTCCTGTAGCAGACTCTGCCCTGCATGAGGTCCAGCCCAGGCACAGTGAAGCGTCCCCGGACCTCACAGAACAGCCGTCCTGTGCCCACTGCCCAGGACTGGACAGCAGCGAGGGGGGAAACGAGTCGGGGTAGAGTCCCTTGCTCACCACCCTGGATTCTCTCTTCCTTCTAAGAACTTCGTGCAGTGGCATCCCCGGGAGCTGTGCCTCACCAAGCAGCAGGTGCAAAGCCGTGGAGGAGGCTGCTCTGAGGCCTGACCACCGTGGTGCAGACCCGAGATCCCAGAGCATGCCCCACACGTGGCCGAGACCTGCTCCGTGTTTCACCGCTGGGAATGGGGAAATCTGACGGCTCCAAGAATGGGATCTTCCACAAGGAAGCAACTGGATTTCACCTGCAAAGTCAACCCATGGTGTCAGGAAGACACGTCATGGCTGAATTTCAGGCTTCTAGAATTTGACTCCAATCCAAACACGTCCTGCGCTTCCTGCCGGCAAGCGCCTGTCCCCTGCGCCCCTCCTGTCCCCTACGCGCCCCCTGTCCCCTGCACCCCTCCTGTCCCACTGTGCTGCTCCGAGCCCTCCAAAATCGGATGAGCTGACCGCCATGCTCACTCACAACCACCGCCTCGTCCTCGCGCTACAACTCCTATCAGCTCTCATGCACGCGTCCCGAAGCGTGGCTGGGTCATCTCAGGGAAGAACTACCAGCGTCCAGAGGAGCGAGGGAGGCTGCCTCCTTGAGATGTCCTGGCTCTCGCTGGTGGAGGTTTGTGCTCCTGGAAGAAGTGAGTGGGATTCCCGCCATGGCAGAAGTTCGTTCTTAGATATTAATGCTCTACAGACCCAGTGTGAATTGACTGATTTTACAACTTAGCAGTTCTAATGTGAACGCTCAACCTGGGTCCCCGGAGCTCCTACACTCGGCTTAGCAGAGCCGGATGGGCGAGCTGAGTTTTAATTGCAGCGGATTTGGAGGAGCTGTGGACTGTGGACTTTCACTTACGGGAAAGCTGCATCTGCCGTGGGCTCCGGTCTCCAGCCTCCGTGGCCTTCTGTCACCCGGGCTCGGGGCTCTCGATTAGACCAGGAAAGCACCTGAACTGAGGGAGAGGGCATGGACAAATACCAGCGAGGGGAGACACAAAGAAGAGCAGGGTGGGGGAGGCAGCACTCAGTCCCCAGACCTCACCCGGGGGTTGGGGGGCTCTTGTGAGACGTTGAACCTCACTCCAAGCAACCCCAGCAAACGTGGGTCCTCTCCACGTGGCCTCCCCACGTGGCACCTGGAGGGACGGCAGAGTTCTGTGTGATTCCTGGCTGCTCCACTTCCAACCTAGCTTCCCGCTCACATGCCTGGAACGCTGCACAAGATGGCTCAGGTGTTGGGCTGCTGCCACCTCGTAGGAGACCAGATGGAGTTCCTGGCTCCTGGCTTCACATCCCGCCCCCTATGCCCACAATGGCACCAGCCTGACTGGGTCGGGCCAAAGCCAGGACCTGGGAACTCGGAAACCGGGCCGGGGAACAGGAGCCCAGGCCTCCCACGCAGCCCTCTGCTCGGCGGCAGGTGGCAGGAAGTCCCCCGCCTGGCTCTCTCCTGCTTGTGCACCCCTGCTAGGCTGGGCGCATCCCTGGACCCTGCACAAAGGGCCTCACAATGCTCGCCCGGACGGACGGCGGTGCCTCCCATGCTACCCTCTTGCGTTCACTTCTCCGCATTTCCAGGTCGAATGCCTGGGAGAGCTGCAGCGGGGCTTGATCCTGCCAAGCCGTCGACGGCTTCTGAAGACTGAAAGGGCTGTGAGAGTGCAGATGTAGCCGGCGACGCTCTCCTGAGGCTGCCGGCGGAGTGCACGCGGGGCTCGGCGGAGGCCGGGGCCAGCGCGGGGGGCAGAGCAGCAAAAGGACATCTGAGAACTGAGATCCTTGTCACTGTGGCGCTGCCGCGACAAAGAGCGTGAGGAGAGGTGGCTCTCTCCTCTCCTTCAAATATGTCAACGAAAAAAGTTATGTATCTTTTGATGACACACAAGTGGACAACGGCTTTCCTTCTGTCTGCAAAGGACAGGTAGACACACAACAAAGGCAAAGCCCCGGAGCCTTGTGTTTTTTTTTTGTTTGTTTGTTTGTTTGTTTGTTTGTTTTTTTGGTCACTGAACCCAGCCTGCGGGGTCGCAGGGCAATGCCCAGGGCCCATGGCAGCAGAGCTGCCCAGCGTGAAGCCAGGTGGAGACCTAGAGTGGAGACAGCCGCAGCCCCGAGGCCGGGTGTCGGGAAATGGCACACGCCCAGGCTTGACCACAGAGACAGATGCACGCTGTGGCTGCTCTGACGGGCCCCTCAGAACAGTAAACTGAGGCAGGAGATGTTTTTTGAGCTCTGGCCAGCCCCGGCTGGGGGCGAGAATTCCATCAGAATCCCTGTGCTCACTCAGTAAAGAAATGTGAGCAGAGGGGCCATCACCTGCAGTGCTGGCATCCCATACGGGCACCGGTTCGAGTCCCGGCTGCTCCACTTCCGATCCAGCTCTCTGCTATGGCCTGGGAAAGCAGTGGAAGATGGCCCAAGTCCTTGGGCCCCTGCACCTTCGTGGGAGACCTGGAAGAAGCTCCAGGCTCCTGGCTTTGGACTGGTGTAGCTCCAGCCATTGTGGCCATCTGGGGAGTGAACCAGCAGATTGAAGACTGGAGACCTCTCTCTGCCTCTGCCTCTGCCTCTCTGTAACTCTGCCTTTCAAATAAATAAATAAATCTTAAAAGGGGGGGGGCGGAGTTCCTGACCCCAGGAAGGGGTTTCGCTTGTTTCGGGAATCGTGAGCAGCCCGCCTCCTCCACATGGTCCCAGGGCTTGGGGCTGCAGCTGCCTCTCTGCAGGGACCTGGCCGGGGGGATCATCAAAGGCAGCTTATAGGCCACCCCAGTGGCCGCCCCACCCAGCCCTGCAACCCGCCCAGCCCTCAGACAGCCCCTGCCCTGTCTCTGCCCCGTCAGCACGCTGTTCCAGGCCGCTAGCCTCCCAGCCTCTGTCATCCGAAGAGAACACCACCCCGTTCTCCTGCAACCGCAGTGGTCACTGGCCCCAGGGTGGGAGCCACGTCCTCGGGACACGGCCATCGGCTCCACCAGAGCCGTGAGGTCGGTCACTCCCTTCCCCCTCTCGCACTTCTCCCAGGACATGAGCAGGGAACCCCAACACCCACCTGGCTGCCGTGTCCTCTGCCGTTCCCCCTCCCCACCTCAGTTTCTCTCAAAACCCACAGCAGCACAAAGACCTCCGAATATTCTCTCCCAGCCCCCGCAAGCTCTCCCACGCCTGTGACACCCAGCCTCTTCTTCCGGGTCTCTCTGCCTATGCGTTAAACGGGGGCTGGGGGAGCTGTCTGGCTCAGTGGTTAGGACACCTTGGGAGGCCTGCGCTTGAGTCCTGGCCTTCCGCTCCGGATCCGGCTTCCTGCTAATGTGCACCCTGGGAGGCAGAGGTGAGGGCTCAAGTACTTGGGTCCCCCTTGCTCTTCCTCCCAAATAATAAACTAAAGTATAGGTATGTAGGTAGGTACATAGTTAGATAAAGAAGAGAGATGAGAGAGAGAGAAAGAGAGAGAGGGGAGGGGAGGGGAAGGAAGGTGAAGGGAGGGGTGAGAGGAGAGGAGGGGGAGGGGAGAGGAGAGGAGGGGAAGGGAGAGGAGAGGAGAAGGAGGAGGGGAAGGGAGAGGAGAGGAGAAGGGGGAGGGGAGGGGAGGGCAGGGGAAGGGGAGAGGAGAGGAAAGGGGGCAGGGGAAAGGAGGAGAGGGGGAGGGGAGGGGAGGGAGGATAGAGGAGGGCAGGGGAAGGGGAGAGGAGAGGAGAGGAGGAGAAGGGGGGAGGAGAGGGGAGAGGGGAGGGCGGGGGGAGAGGAGAGGAGAGGAGAGGAGAGGAGAGGAGAGGAGAGGCGAGGAGAGGCGAGGCGAGGCGAGGAGGAGAGATACACACAGTCTTGGGCTCAGACCTAGGCGTGCCGAGTCCTGGTTTCTACGGCAGAGGCCGTGTCATTCGTGCAAGGTGAGCCGCGCCGTGAGTGATTCTCGCAGCCCAGCGAGGCTGGGAGGCACTGCCCGCCGTCCTGAACTCTTGTTCTCAGCCTGGCTGCAGGTTGTGACCTCTTGGGGAGTTTGAACTCTGCCCCTGCTGGGCCTGCTCCCCACCCCACACTCCAGTTCAGCTGGCGTGGAACAGGGCTTGCACATCTGTGCTCTTAAGGGCTCCCCAGATGGCGCTGAGTGTGCCAGAGCTTGGAGTTGGCGGCTCTGTGGGAAGCCATACAAGTCAGCACCGCCCTGGGTGCAGGGGGAGCACTGGGGGTGGGAGCAGGAGGCCCTGGAGCACTCGTGTGCACGGCCCTCGGACACAGGCCACCTGCAAACACATGGGGCGGAGCCAGCTCCCCTTCAGAAATGAGCAGTCCCTGAGGATTCCGGGTTTCCTACCACATGCAGAGTGATTCCCAGAGTTGAGGGGGACGCAGGAGGGAGAGAGAAAAGATCTCCAGATTACTCCACCCAGGCGTCTCATTTCTGAAGATGTCTGTAGAAACAGTCGCTCACACGCTAACTTGTTCAACCCGCCTGCTAGATCTGCCCTCCCGTTAGAGGGAAGCTCCTGAGCTGATCAAGATGCAAAAGAGAAGGGACTGCCCTCCCCTCCCTGCTGGCCGGGTCAGTACAAGCCTCAGCTGAGCCTTCCTCTACCGTCCGGTCAGTCGTGAGGCCATCACAGATTCCCCCAAAAGGAGAAGGAGGCGGGCCCCCCGATGCACCCTGGGCACAGTAAATGGCAGCTTAATGAAGAACAAGAACAAGTACAATAATTATTTTACGTTTTTTAAAGTAATATTTGTTAAAGACTTATATTTGGAAAGGCAGAATGATAAAGATCTTCCAGCCACTGGTTTACTCCCTAAATGCATGCAACAGCCAAGGCTGGGCCAGACCAAAGCCAGGAGCCAGGAGCTCATTCTGGGTCTCCCACATTGAGTAGCAGAGACCCGAGCACTTGAGTCACCAACTGTCGCTCCCCCTCTTCGCGGAGGAATGACACTAAACCCTGCGCTGTTCTTTCTGCCTGGCTCTTCCTGGGTTAGCTGCCGGTCCCTCACTAGTGGAGGAACGTCGCCATCCTGGGTTAGCTGCCGGCCCCTCCACCTCCGTGGAGGGGCGGCACCCCCCGCCGCTTTCCCTGCTTCCGTGGAGGAGCGGCACACCACCAGCCGGCTCTCTTGGGGGCTGCTCAGATGTTATCCGGATGTTCCCCTTAGATGTTCCTGGTGCATGTTGTCTCTCTCCTCCTTTATAGTCCTCTTCCACCAATCCCAACTCTGCTACCCACACGCCGAGTACGCTGCTCTCCTCCAATCAGGAGCAGGATCAGCTCCTGCAGCTTATCAAACTGATGAGGCAGCTGCGTAGTTGTTTGCTCCTCCCCAGTGCCATATTGTGGGAAAGCAGATGCATAGAATTAGTCCTAGTTCCAGTAATTTAGTCTAGTCTCAGTTGCTCCCCACAACCAACCGCTGTCTCCCAGTATCATTGAGCAGGGAGCTGGATCGGAAGCAGAGCAGCCAGGACTGGAACCAACACTCCGATACGGCACGTGGGCTTCACCTGGCGCACCACAACACTCGCCCCGGGACCGATGTTTTAGCGACCACGTCCGCCCAGCTCTCAGGAATCATCTGTGCCTCCTGCTCACGCCCAGGATGTGGCAAACACAGAGGCAAAGCCACGGCTCGCTCACGCCGCCCGGCCTGGAGACACGGCAAAGCAGACGGGGGCGTGTTTCTCACGTTGCTGTGACGACCGCTCAGCTGAGAACCTCTTCCAATCAGAACTTAGGATCAAAAACAGCTTCCCTTTATAGTGCAAGAGATCAAGCCACGAAACGGCACTGCTCTCCTCTGATTACATCAACAGGACATCATAGGGAGTGTCCCGCAGCACAAGGGGGTGCGTGGGTGCTACACAAATGTGCTACCGGGTTTGCGCCATCACAAGTCCACCAGAAGAGCTGCATCTCGGTGCCATCCTTACTGTGGAGACTACTGTTAAAGATAGGAGGAAGGGCTCGCTTCCTGTCGGGGCAGCCTGCTGGCTCGGTGTGTGACCAGATTAGCAGACGGCAAGAAGGCATTCCTCTGTAGTCGAAGGAGAAGCCACATCCGGTTGCGCCCCCCATACAGACTGGGGCGGTAGCAGCAGCTAACGTGGACGCTGAGTTATAGAGTGCGGTATCTGCTCACCCACGTGTCCTCCACACAACCCTATGAGGCAGACACGCTCAGCAGCACCTGTCCCACAGGGGCGGGAACTAAGGCAGAGAGAGATTAGCTAACCTGACCAAGATTACACAGCCCACAAGTCACACAGTCCTAATTCAAAAAAGAATGCGGCTCCGGAGCCTGCACCCTAACCCCATCAAAGGATTCTCATAACAAAGCAGAGGATAAATGCCGACAGAGCTGTTCATTCAGAAATCTGAAATTCACCTGCGGGCAGGTGTTGGGCCCGGCCATTGTGTGTCAGCATCACAAGTCAGGGTGCTGGGTTTGTATCTCGGCTCCACTCCGGATCCCAGCTTCCCGCTCCTGGGCATCCTGGAAGATATGAGGAGATGACTCAGGTGAGCAGGGATGGTGAGAGACTGACGGAGCTCCACCCTCCTGAGCTTGGCCCTGGCCCAGTCGGGGCCTCTGCGGGCATCTGGGAAGTGAACCAGTGGATGGGCGCTCTCTCTGCTTCTCTCTTTCTCCCATTCTCTCTCTCCTTCTGCCCGTCAAGTACATAAAAATGTATAAAATAGCATCTTTATCATTTTATTTGGAACCAGTGGCATGGCCTTCACATACTGGTCAGACGGAGGAGGAGCAATTGTAAGCAAAGGACTTGGAGTTTGAATCTGAAAGCAAAAAGCAACAACAGTTTGCGGATGCCCCTAACTCGGTTTTGTAAACCTATCTCCTTCAAAACAACTGGAACCCTTCCATGAGCGGTCCAGCCCATCGGCAAAAGCAAACAATGGCTGCCAGTTCTCCTGAGCCATTTTCGTACAGTGACGCCTGACTCCTTCGCCAAAGGGAGGCCACAGCCTCCAGGTTTTTCACCAGACGCTGAAACGTGCGCCCCAGCTCTCCGCCGGCTCGCCGCCTCCAAGTTCGGAGGGAATCAAATCGCCCTGAGAATTGGGGTCGGCTGCTTTCCTGGGGTCTCGAATCAGAACAGAGAAAGGATCCCGTGTTAAGTAATTAAGTGTGACCAGTCCTGAAGGCCATTTAATGAGTCTCCGTGTGGCAGGCGGGCGCTCACTCCACCTGTCTCAAATCGGTTGTGATGTGCCGGGAAGCCGGCGTGATCAATAATTTAAACGCTCAAAGATTCCAGCAGCAGGCTTTCCTGCTGGCTGCACAGGAACACCTGAGTGAGCCCTCAGAAGTGTGGCCCCAGTTAGGAACCTGCCCACGATTGGTTAACTAAGCGGCAGGAAATGCGACACTCTTTTTTTAAGGGAAAGAGTTAAAACACCAGTTAAGAGTTGAAGGTCTTAGGGTGCGCGCTTAGCGTCCATGCATCGGGCGCAAAGGACAGACCCTGTCTCCCGCGCAGGGCACCTCGAAGGTACGACGGCCTTGAGACTGAATTAATGACGAGGAGGAGAGCCCGTAATTACACACACAGTCACACGTGAGGCTGTTTAGCCAGCAAAGCTGAGTGGTTTCTGTAGATGGTAAATTAACCCGGTGGGAATTGAGAGGAGATTTCTGTGCGAAGATTTCTTTATTCATGAGAATAATTGGATATTGGAAAACCATCATGCATTGTGTCTTGATTTGAAACTGTCAAGTGCTACGTGAAGCCCCTCCCTCTGCCCAGGCCCCTCGGTCCTGGGTGCCTTTGTGCAGCCAATTAGGGACCTGCCCAGGCACAGTGAGGCTCAGGGGAGCGTGACCCCCGACTGCTCCCAAACCACAGAGTTGGGGCTCCAACCTTCAGGCTGAGGAAGCCCGTCTGGATCAGCACTGTCCCTTCAGGTCGTTAACGCGACGCTGGGAAAAGAAGAGGGATCATAGTGACTGGAGAAAAAGGAAAAAGGAAGACAGGAGAGAACAGCGGGCACGGTGGGTTCGAGGCCACGTCCGCCAGACCTTAGGCAGCACGCAGGTCTTTGGCTTCTGCCTGTCTCACGCCTGCTCTCTGCACGCCCGCGCCCAGATGCGAGGACAGCAGACGAAGGTGCTGCGGGGTCCTATGCTGGGGGCGACTGCCTCGGCACGGAGACGGGGGGCAGCGGGCATGGACTCCTGATTGGCAGCCCTTGGTCTGCGAGGCCTGCTTTTCCGGTACCTGGGCATGCCCAGAGGAGCCGGCTGGGAGCACCTGGGAACCAGAACCTTGCTCCTCCAGGGCTGGTGCAGGGAGCTCGTTAGCAGCTGCTCAGCCTCCGCTAAACAGCCTTGTTTGCATATTGCAGCCACAGAAAGGAGTGGTGTTAAAAGCAAGACTTGCCAGGCTGCTGCTGACTGACATGTCTATCTAGACTCTCGTGTTTACAAGAGAAGAGCGGGGCTGCCTCGAAGCCCCCACTGGGCCTGATTGCTATGCAGAAGCGTCTCAGATGATGTATAATTGATATCCTTTTTCCCTCCAGCTAACCAATGGCAGCTCTCAAGAGTCATGCTAATTCTCCCGCATCCTTCCATCCAAGCAAACACTGGAAATGGCCCTCTTTCTCGCTGCTTAATAATTTTTAAAGACCAAAAACAAGGGACATTTGCATTTTTCAGAAGCACAATGACGGCACGGCCAGTGTGGGTTCTTCCACTTAATAGCAGTCCTGGAATCAAACAGTGGGGAGACGCGTTCAGGACTTGCTCAGCCTCTGTGAGCGAGTGAGAGACAGAGAGGAGCTTAGGAGAAACGCCTCGAACAACAGGCGCTTTTTCTTCACAAGAACGCCCTGCCCCTTTTGGGGCCCCTGAGTGTGGAGCAGGGCTGGGGAGCAGCCTGCACAGACGAGCAAGGCCCTGCGTTGTCATCCCTGGAAACCCTGCCACATCTGAGCAGCCCCAGTGCCTTCACCTCGCCTTCCGCTGGGGCTGTTTAGGTCCCTTGAGTCTTGGAAGCGGACTTTGGAGGGGAAAAGTAAAGGCAGAGGATGGGGCCAGCATTAGGTCACAGCTGGTGAAGCCGTCACCTGAGACACTGTCCTCCCAGGTGGGCGCTGGTTCGAGTCCCCGCTGCTTCACTTCCAGTCCAGCTCCCTGCTAAGGCACTGGAGAAAGCGGCAGAGAATGGTCCAAGTGCTTGGGCCACCGCCACCCATGCAGGAGACCCGGATGGAGTTCCAGGTGCCTGGCTTGTTGTGGCCATCTGGTGAGTGAACCAGAGGATGGAAGACCGTGTGTGTGTGTGTGTGTATGTGTGTGTCCCTCTCTTTCTATAACTCCACTTTCCAAATAATACATACATCTTTTAAAAAGAGAATGCAGGGGGCCGGCGCCGCAGCTCACTAGGCTAATCCTCCGCCTTGCGGCGCCGGCACACCAGGTTCTAGTCCCGGTCAGGGCGCCAGATTCTGTCCCAGTTGCCCCTCTTCCAGGCCAGCTCTCTGCTGTGGCCCGGGAGTGCAGTGGAGGATGGCCCAAGTGCTTGGGCCCTGCACCCCATGGGAGACCAGGAAGAAGCACCTGGCTCCTGGCTTCGGATCAGCGCAGTGTGCCAGCCGTAGCGCGCCGGCTGCAGGGGCCATTGGAGGGTGAACCAACAGAAAAAGGAAGACCTTTCTCTCTGTCTGTCTCTCTCTCTCACTGTCCACTCTGTCAACAATAAAAAAAAAGAGAGAGAGAGAGAGAGAGAGAGAGAGGGAGAGGGAGAGAGAATGCAGGGGATGAAATTGAGCCAAGGGCCCTGCTTAGCTGCTAGGCGTCTCGCTCTGACAGTGGACGACTGGAAGAGAGCCACTTCGGGAAACCGCTCCACAAGTGCACACGGCGGGAGTGGGCGGGGCAACAAGAAGACGATGCGGAAGTGGGAGGGCCAAAAGCAAAGCCAATCCAGGCCCCTTACCATCTGGACACAGAGGAGGACTGAATGTGAGGTGCAACACCAGGGATGGCTCGATGCACCTGGTCGACAGTCGTGGAGGAAGAGCTGGGGTGAGGGCCGGTGTCCACAGGTACTCGAGGGTAGCTGCCATCTTGGTGTGGTTCTCAAACACAAGACAGACTGTCCCTGAGAAGTCACAGGACGGATTCAAGTGCCGGATGCGTGTGGGCGTCTGCCTGCACCGAGAGCATCAAAGCCCTTGTCTTTCCATCCTGGCGGCTGACAGGTGGCGGGGGGCTGGCTGGCTCTGCGCCCCACCAGCAGTGCCTGTCCTTGCTCTGAGACATCTGTGTAGCCCGTCTTCTGGAAGGGAACGATGGAAAAGCTCGCCTGTGCTCGCATCCGGCGGAAACAGCGAGGATCGCCGTGGTAGCCAGGATGCGCATTGCCCAGCATGGAGAGTTGCTTCCACCAGCAAAGAAATGAACCACCCGGAGCCCCTGCTCTGGCCTGAATGGCAAACACGGGAAGACCGGCTGGGAGTGCCCGGCGCCACAGCTGCCGGGACTGAAAGGGGTGGAGCTCCCGCCCTCCTGAAGTGGCCAGCCTGCTGGAGAGGAGAGAACTCTGCAAAGCAGCAAAATGGAGTGAGTGATGCCTACAGAGGAGCTGGAAGGCTGGAGGCGGCCCATGAGAGGAGGCTGACATTGCTGACTTTCCCCAAAATACCCAGCGTGGTGGGAAAGCCCAGCGATCGGCTACAGTGGATTTTCTTGGTTGGTGGACACCAGGGTTTTAAGGTTTTACAGCAGCAGAGTCAAAGTCCCAGTGAGGAAATCTGGACGCATACTAACAAGGGATGCTTCGTCCTCGGTCCTCGTGCCCATGCAGTGTCACTCAGAGGCTTTGCTACACACCGCCACGTCTGCTGCTGTCATCAGTGCTGGGTTTCTGAGAGACTGCCTGTCCCCAAACGCTGTCCAAACAGCTGTCCCCACCACGGCCCTCGGACGGGGCGCTGCTGGCCCCCGGGGCTACCTGGCAATGCCTCGACACATGCCTGGTTGCCACAACAGGAGGAGGCTCTGCCACTGGCCCCAAGGGGGGGGGGAAGCCAGGGCCTCTACAAAAGACCCAGCAGTGTACAGGACGCTCCTGACCCCGCAGCTGTCAACAGCCCCAGCGCTGGGAAATCCTGACTGCGATGTAAGGAGACGCTGCAGTCTCTGGGAATTCCCGTATTTACAATGCCCAATCTATTGCTTAAAGAAATGTATTAATACATGGGATTCTCAAGGTCACAGCAAATGCATGATAATTACAACACAATTCTTATTAATGCTGATGTTAATGTGCTATTAATAAAGAGAACAGATTCAGTATAGCTCATAGCTACAATTCTAATAAAATAATGATACTTCTCTACCTCTAGTTCATAGAAACAATTCTAATAACATAATGATACTTCTCTACCTCTAGTTCATAGCTACAATTCTAATAACATAATGATACTTCTCTACCTCTAGTTCATAGATACAATTCTAATAACATAATGATACTTCTCTACCTCCCTCCCACCCTCCCCCTTTTTTAAACGTTTGAGATAGCTTATTTTTAATTTACATTACAGTCAGAGGTTTAACACTCCACTAAATAAATAGTTCAATCAGTAAGAAATAAAATCAACAATAAAAAGGATTGATAGCTATACAGAGTTGTGTATACATTCTAATTGATGGCTAAAATAATACACTGCTTACCAAATGTTTATGCTTTTGTGGAAACACAAATCTGGGAGGCATGAGACAAGATGAACACGCCCGTCAGGTGAGTCGCCGTGGGGGTCCCAGCCCGGCTGGAGACAAGGCTGGTGCCTACTGAGTACACAGTGCTGTGTGCGTCCTAGGACGTGCGACAGCCTGCATGCAGACTGGTCATTAGTGACTAAAAGTGGCCCTTAGACCAGTAATGACCTACACAGCATGTAAATCATGTCACCAATTGACCAAACCCCGTGTGAGTAGGGTAACTGATCTAAGTAGAAGGGGTGGCTCCACCCACCCGCCCCCGAGGGAAAGGTCTCCAACTACTCCACGGTGGCTCACGAGGAACGGAAGCGGCCTACTTCTATGAATTTCTATTAGATTTAGAGAAACCTATCACACTCATCGGGCTCCAGCTTTTCAAAAATGAAAAACTGAGCTGTTCAAAGTACCTGCCAGAAAAAAGGAGTCAATTCTGGGATTATCATGATTAAAATATTTCAATATCTGTTGACTTTTTTTTATACAAATAAAGCCTCTGGAAGTACAGAAATGAGCCACTAATAGACTCTTTATGGGAGTTACACGTCCATCGGCAACAACTGTCACCAACAAATGCCCTGCTGAATTTACGTCTCCACTGATCACAAGACTATGCTTTCTGGTACAGGAAACGCAAGTACACAATTATACAAATATCCCAAACATACCAGTACCTCCATCACTTCAATCATGGCTGAGCTGCCCTCCTGGGAGGTACCCTCCATGGTACTAGATGAAAAGTGGCCCCAAGTGCAGGGAGGGGTGTTTAGCAGGTGCTCTAAGCCATAATGTGTCCCAGAAGCAATCTGATATGTGACCACGCTGTCGGAGCATGGGTGAGGTAGCCAACCTTCCAGATGCTTCCCAAATGACATCACAGCCAGCCAGTCTGGTGGCCTGCAGCCAAAGGTCATCTGATGCCGGCGTCACTGGACACCAGGAAACTACTGTGCTGGGGGACTGCCCTGCTATCCAGAAGGCCAGAGAGTGGCTAAAACACAGAGCACAAGAACTTCAGCTTTCATAAAGGCAGAGGCTACAGCCACGTAACCAGGATGAGCTGTTACAGATGGAGGCTACAGCCTGTCCCCTGCTGAGTCAGCACAGATGGAGGCTACAGCCTGTTCCCTATGAGTGACTACAGGTGGAGGCTACAGCCTGTACCCTGATGAGACTACCGATGAGGCTACAGCCTGTTCCCTGTGAGTCAGCACAGATGGAGGCTATAGCCTGTTCCCTGCTGAGTCACTAAGATGGAGGCTGCAGCCTGTCCCCTATGAGTGACTACAGATGAGGCTACAGCCTGTACCCTGCTGAGTGACTACAGATGAGGCTACAGCCTGTACCCTGCTGAGTGACTACAGATGAGGCTACAGCCTGTTCCCTGCTGAGTGACTACAGGTGAGGCTACAGCCTGTTCCCTATGAGTGACTACAGGTGAGGCTACAGCCTGTCCCCTGCTGAGTGACTACAGGTGAGGCTACAGCCTGTCCCCTGCTGAGTGACTACAGGTGAGGCTACAGCCTGTCCCCTGCTGAGTGACTACAGATGGAGGCTACAGCCTGTCCCCTGTGAGTCAGCACAGATGGAGGCTACAGCCTGTTCCCTGATGAGTGACTACAGGTGGAGGCTGCAGCCTGTTCCCTATGAGTGACTACAGATGGAGGCTGCAGCCTGTTCCCTATGAGTGACTACAGATGAGGCTATGCCTGTTCCCTGCTGAGTCACCATACATGGAGGCTACAGCCTGTACCTGGTTGAGTGACTACAGATGGAGGCTACAGCCTGTTCCCTATGAGTCAGCACAGATGGGGGCTACAGCCTGTACCTTGATGCTTCGTCTGCAGTCTCACGTCACCCTCTTCCCTAAAGTATGACGTAAAAGGTGAAAGAACAGTCCAATCTATCATCAGACTCCCCTCCCCTCTCCTGCTCAGAAGCTCCAATGAGGGGTGGACCTTTGACCCAGTGGCTGTGGTGCCACCTAAGACACCCACTGGAGGTGCTCAAGTCAACTCTGCTGACTCCAGATTCCTGATGATGCATACCCTGGAGACAGCTCAAGCAGCTGGGACCCTACCCCCACATGGGAGACCTGGACTGAGTTCCTGCCTCCCAGCGTGGACCTGGCTCTGCCTTGGCTGGAGGAAGCATTCGGTTAGAGAACTAGTAGATGGGAATATTCTCTCTCCACTCCTCTCTGTCTCTTAAAGAAATAAAGATAAGTAAATATTCTTTAGAAAAAAAAAGCCCCAGTAACATGACTATTATGTGCTGGATGAACTTATTTTTACTTCTCCTAATCTGATTCAGCAAGAGTTCTTGAAAGCACTTGTCTTTTATAATATATGCCTATATATATATATATATTTGTTGCAGAGAGAGAGGCAGAGACACACAAAGAGAGACAAAGATCCTCCATCCATTGGTTCACTCCCCAGATCGCCACAACAACAAGGTCTGGTTCAGGCTGAAGCCAGGAGCCTGGAGCTCCATCCATGTCTCCCACATGGGTGCAAGGGCTCATGGACTTGGGCCACCTTCCACTGCTTTCCCACGCACATCAGCAGGGAGCGGATTAGAAGTGGAGTAGCCAGGACTCGAACCTGGCCCACTGTGCCACAATGCTGGCCCCTATGTTCCTGTAACACGTCATCTTCTCAGATAAGAAAATCATTAGAAATAGAAATTTGTTCCAAATTAATAAAAAATGAGTCTTCCTTTTGTTAACATCCAACTAATTCCTCGTAAGGAATCTACATCTGGACGTGTGTGCTAGGCCCATTTGCACTCTCGTGTTTGCACGTGGACATGGAGCTTCACAGTCGTGGACAGGAGGGCCCGTGCTCCTGCGCAGCCGCTACTGATGGGGCAGTCATCTGGCATGGTGGTTAAGACTCCGCTCCGTCCAGGCACCTGGTTCAACTCCAGCTCTGCTTCCCACTCCAGCTTCCTGCTAATGTGCTAATGTGCTAATGTGCCCGGGGGCAGTGGCAATTGCCCAAGAAACTGGATCCCTGCCACCCACCTGGAGACCCAGAATCACTCCCAGGATTGAAGCAGCAGAGGTGAGCTCACTCTCTCTCGCTCTCTCGCTCTCTCTCTCTCCCTCCCTGTCTCTCCCCCTCTCCCTCTCCCTCTCGCTCCCTCCCTCCCTCCTTCTCTCTCTCCCGGCCCCACCTCTCTGTCTCCCTCTGTGTGTCTTTGCAATCTAATGAAAATAAGTAAATACACATTTCTAAAAAGAGTGGTCAAGTTGGATGTCCTTCCATTTCCACCCATTGCAAACCAAAGGCCCTTGATAAGCTGCAGCCACAGCACTGGTAACTTCGGGAATGTGAGGTAAAGCCAAGTCATCACTGGGTCACGGAGGCCTCGTGCCTCCTGCTTCCTCTTCTTTTTTTTTATTTTTTTTTTATTTTTTTGACAGGCAGGAGTGGACAGTGAGAGAGAGAGACAGAGAGAAAGGTCTTCCTTTACCGTTGGTTCACCCTCCAATGGCCGCCGCGGCCGGCGCGCTGCAGCCGGCGCACCGCGCTGATCCGAAGGCAGGAGCCAGGTACTTCCTCCTGGTCTCCCGTGGGGTGCAGGGCCCAAGCACTTGGGCCATCCTCCACTGCACTCCTGGGCCACAGCAGAGAGCTGGCCTGGAAGAGGAGCAACTGGGACAGAATCCGGCGCCCGGACTGGGACTAGAACCTGGTGTGCCGGAGCCGCAAGGTGGAGGATTAGCCTAGTAAGCCGCGGCGCCGGCCTCCTGCTTGCTCTTGTGTATGGATTTTGCTTCAGCAACTTGAAGGGAGCTCTCCCTGCCCTGCAAGTCTGTGGCATACAGAAACGGTAGCTTTCTTGAGGTAGCTTTTATTCCAATGTTGCAGCATTTTTCTGATTGCAGACGGAAGCTGGCATTCCGAGAGGTTAGGTGACTCACTGCTAAGCAACCACCGGATCCTCAGCTCTGTGCCTGGCTCCCACGCTGGGCGGGCCCCAGCAGAGCCCGCCTTCCATCCACAAGGTGAGTCAGTCTCTCAGATACAACCCCGCCCCCAATCCCAACACCCGGAGGACGGCAGGGTCCCGGGCTCCTCTGCAGAGCTGATGGGGAGGGAAGTCAGGGCATGCAGTCTGCCCACTTGGGACGAGTGACAGCTGTGACAGGTGTCAACAGTGTGTGTTGCAAATCTCCTGAGTGCAATGCACCTGAACCTCTGAAGTCACACTGTAGCCCACCAGGGGCCCCTCCTCCAGCCCTGGCTGCTGGGAGCAGGAGAGTGCCAGCAGTGGGCCCTGTGGGGAGGGGGAGGGGCAAAGGGCAAAGCCCCCAGACCTGCAGTACATCAAGGCAGCTGCCAGGACTGAGGGCCCGGGGCCGCCTGGGTGGGGTTTCCCAGCCCCTTAACCCTTCTGCCTCTGCAGCTTAGATACTATCCCCGTTTTAATGAACGTGACACAGACTCGGAGGGGTTAAGTCCAGTGCTCGCTGTGCCAACTCGGGCTTAAACCCAAGCCTGTGGCCTCCAGTGGTGGAGATTTTTATCCCATTCCTAAAGCGTCTTCAGCTGCCTAGCTCCAAGACAGGGTCACAGGGGGCTGGTTAATGCAAGAAAAGCCACGGATTTTCCCAGACAGTCCGCGCAGAACGCCGTTGTAGCCATGCGGAGGCCGCCCTGGGGCAGACACAACAGCTCGACACCTGGAACAACCGCTGGCATGGCTCCCCACAGCTGGGCTCTTGGCATCGGCTGTTTGTTTGGATTAAAACATGGAAAATGTAATGGGATCCTGTAAAGAGAAGAGTGACAGACATCACACCAGAAGCCGGGCTCCGTGAGCCACCTCTGGGATGTGGTGACAGATGGGACGGCGGCCTGCACCCGTTGACAAACAGGGTCCGAAACCAGAAGGCACTTCCTGCCAGAAGCCAGTGATCTTCCCTGGCCCCGGGCACGTGGGCATCTGTGTCGCTTCTCCGAGGGAGTCTGGTTCTGAGAGCTGAGGCCGTGGCTGCACCGTGTTCTCACGTGTGCCGTAGAAACCAGGCAGCAGGCACAGCGCGGAAAAGCATCGAAGCGGAGGCTTTCTCAGAAAAGACGCCATCGCAGGAGTCCCTGCTGCGGCTTCGTTTCTACCTGTGCGGCAGCGAAAGCGCACATCCAGGCGAAAACAGGTGCTTGGAAAGTTCTCGTTGGGGCCGGCGCTGTGGTGCAGTGGGTTAAGCTTCCACCTGTGATGCCAGCATCCCATATGGGCGCTGGTTTGAGTGCCAGCTGCTCCACGTCCGACCCAGCTCCCTGCTCATGCGCCTGGGAATGTGGCAGAAGATGGCTCAAGTGCTTGGGCCCCTGCACCCACCTAGGAGACCTGAATGAAGCTCCTGGCTCCTGGCTTCAGCCTGGTCCAGACCCAGGCATTGCAGCCATTTGGGGAGGGAACCAGCAGATGGAAGATCAATCTCTCTCTCTCTCTCTCTCTCTCTCTATCTATCTCTCTGCCTCTGCCTCTCCTTCTCTGTAACTCTGCTTTTCAAATAAATTAAAAAAGAAAGTCTGTGTGTGTGTGTGTGTGTGTGTGTGTGTGTGTTTTAAGGTACACAGGTACAATGGCATGGCCTTCTTCCCAGTGTGAAAAAGCTGACATCTTGGTCTGCATTCACCTGCCCTCCCTGGTCTCGCTCTCACTCAGCCTTGCCAGCTTTCCCCGAGCAGTGGCGAGATGGGCTTTATTTTTCTACCCACGTCTGCACCACACAGCCTGGTGGGAGCCTTTTGTGTTCTGGGCACGTCGTCTGCCTCTGGTGCGGCTTCCTTCTGCCTCGTGGCTAAGCAGAGAGTGCAGAAACACGGCGTCCACAGAGCCGGTGCCTGGGAGGTCTCTGCACCCCTCCAAGTGGTCATTTCCTGGCCTGGGGCTCCTGGGGCTGCTCCGGGGGAGCCCAGACACTTCTCTCAATCCCGAGCTTGATTTGCGCGAGCCCTGGAGATTAACCTGTTTCCCAGAAGGTACCACGTCTGTCTCCCATCGTTAAATAACAGGGAGTGTTTCTAACAGCACAGGGCGAGGTGCAGCATCATCTCAGTCGCAAAACCTTTACGTTCTTTATTTCAGCGAGCTCAGCAAGGGAGCCGGATTAGCCCCGGACGCAGCGTACACACAGCCCAGGCTTGCAATGAGGTGCAGTTTCTCCTCCTTGGCTCCTAGCTCCCCATGGCCACTTCCGCTCCCTCTGCGAAGAGCTCTGCTCCCAGTCACTACCTGGGAAGCTGGCTGTCCAGGCTTCCAGGGCCAAGCAGCGCATTCCTCCTGATGGAATTTCACACCCTGTGACAACTGAGCCTTGTTGGGCGGAGACAACTGCCTGCCGTCCGTCAGCCTCTCCCCACACAGGGTGGCACGGGGGGGGGGGGACCCAGGATGGGACGGGTGTGGCCCACAGTCTGACAGCGCCTGCAGTGGAGGAAGTGGGGACCACCCCGGGTCACCCAGGAGGTGCCTGACTCTTTCCAGCTCGTGGCCACACTCTTCGGCTGCGAGCAAAAGGCATGCGTCTGGACAGGACCAGCAGCCCCTGTGCACCCGGCCCCCGAGGGAGGGAAGGCTGTTGAGTCTGGCAGCCTCCCCCAGCTGTCCAGTGTCTCGCTCCCCAAACAGCTGAGGAAAGTCAATACCTCAGTGTGCACCCGGAGAATGCTACACACACGTGTTCTTCCACCCCTGCCCCCACCCCCACCCCGCCCCTGCACACACACAGAACCACGAGGCTTCGGTTTCCATTACACCACTGCCTCCGGTCAAAGGAGCTGCGTGCGGCATCTGACTCCAGATCTTGGGGGGCAGTCACCCAGACCCTGCTTGGGGAGCCGTGTGCCCCTCCCCCACATGCCCCAGGCTGAATTCCAGCCTGGCTGGGTACATGAGGGCCAAGCTCAGAGCAGCAGGGAGCCAGAACGGGAATCTTTTCCCAGACAGAGCCCAGCAGGGCTCCGATTTTCCCAGGCGTGGGGAAGATACGGACCTTCCCTCCATTCATCTGAGAGGCTATGGCTTGCCCAGTTGCCTTCCTAAACCCAGGGACCAGAGCCTCCCAGGTCATCACCAAGGATGGGGCGTCTCACTCCTATCTCGAGACAATAAATTTCAGATGCTGGGTGTCGTGGGGGTCCCCTGGCAGACGACTGGCCTGCTCCACACCATCCCCCTGGCAGAGCCAGCATGGCAGCCCGGGCGAGAGGAGGAGTGGAGACTGAGTGTGGTCACTGATTTTTAGGGTGCTTGGGGAGAAGAAAGGGCAGTGGGCAGACGACGTGCGGCTGTGCCTGGGTGATCCACCTCTCTCTGGAGAAAGGCACTCACCTGAGCAGGTCTGTAGTGCTCCCCCTGCCCTCGCTGCATCCACCCCTCCCCACCCAGCCCGTGCAAAGTCCAGGTTCTGTAACATTTGATCGATGCATCCATCGTCCGACCTTGATACACAAACAGAAGGCAGTCCCATGCGAAAGAGCACCTGCTGACAAGTGGTGTCCGCCCCGAAGATGTTGGGCAAAGCAGCCACGGGCGAATGGGCCGAGGGGTGGAAAGGCACACGTGGCCAGCCGCCCCCCCCCCCACAACGCCTCTCAGGCCACGCTCGCTGTCCTGATGCCCCCTGGCCTCCGCCCCACCCCCTGCCCCTCCAGACCTACTCCCCCACTCCCATGCGCAATTTCCCGGCCAGTGTCCCCTCTGATCGGAGCCCACGTCCCCACCTTGGCCAGCCTGCTTGCTCGGATTTCAGTGGCAGTTTGCTCGTCCCCAGGGGACGTTTCTGAAGGCCCAGGTGACGGCGTTTGCTCCGAGCCCTGGGACCCTGATGCACGTCTCTCACAGGACTCGCCGTCTGGTTTGGGTTCAGGCGTTAGTTTCCGTCCTCTGGTCTTTTCCTGTTCTGTGAAAGCCACATCTGGTGGCGCTCTGGGTGTCGTTGGCGGAACTCTCCAGTTCTCAGCACTAGTGCCAGGCCGACCAGACATGTGGAAAAGTGTCGCAATGCAGGGTCCTGGCCTTACGTAACTTGGACCCCCTCTTCAAGTTCTCCCGATCCACTTGGCCTGGCTCCACTTTCCTAGGATCACCTCTCAATTTCGCACCTGACGCACTAGAACTTGCTACTCTCCCTGCGACCAGAATACAAGCCACAAGGCAGGGTTTCTGACTCCTGAGCTGACTGACAGCTCCTGGGCCCCAGGTGGTGCCTGACCCCTGGGAGACACTCCCGACAGATGAGTCCAGCGAGGGAGTGAACCAGCTGGGCTGCCTGGTGTGCTCCGTGGGGCCCATCATAGAAGGAAGATGCAAAGCCCCTTGTTCAAGACGCACTACGAATTTGAAGATGGAAATGGTAGAATACTGGACCTGGCATAGGCCCTGCCTACACAGAGAAGCGTAGCCCACCACGCAGGTGTGCACACGCTGAAGGGGCGCACGGCACAGGTATGGGACAAAGCAGCGCTCAGAGAAAAGAGGTGGGCATTTCCAGGGCAGAAAACCCTCCACCCTCAGCGAGTCCGTGCACGCACGGGATCCTGCACTGATCCGGGCATCTCCGCTGGAGATCCTGGGGTCCGGAGGATTCTGGGAATCCTCTGCTGAAACGTCACGAGCTCATCCTCAGGGCGAGACCGTCGCCAACAGTGAGAAACTAGAAACCACGTCCCCTCCCTGGAAGCCAGCACACGAACAGTCCCCGCAGAGACGGCAGGGATAGGTCCTCTGTCAAAGCCGGTACAGGGGAGTGGGTGTGCGGCACAGTGTCACCACCCGGGATTCCAGATCACAATACCGGGCTCCAGGCCCCAGGTCCACTCCCGACCCCAGCTTTCTGCAAATGAACACCCCAGGAGGCAGCGGGCCGTGGACCATGTACGTGGGCCCCAGCCACCCACCTGGGAGACCGGGATGGAGTTCCAGGCTCCTGGCTTCAGCCTGGCCCGGCCTTGGCTGTTAGAAGCATTTGGGGAGTGAACCATCAAATGGAAGTTTTCTATCTCTGTCTCTGTGTATATGTGTGCCTTTTAAATAAAACAAAATTATTAAAGTTTAAAAACAGTAAGGATAATTAGGGGCCCTGATGCCACATCAATTCTCAGTGACTCAGTTATACCTAAAATTGGAAAACACATTTTTGTAAAGGGAGCGTTTTTGAAGGCAAACTTCAGCTGAGGAGTGTGCATCATTCAGTTGGAAGTTTAAGAGTAAGTCAAGGAGGCCGGCGCCGCGGCTCAATAGGCTAATCCTTCGCCTTGCAGCGCCGGCACACTGGGTTCTAGTCCTGGTCAGGGCGCCGGATTCTGTCCCGGTTGCCCCTCTTCCAGGCCAGCCCTCTGCTGTGGCCAGGGAGTGCAGTGGAGGATGGCCCAAGTGCTTGGGCCCTGCACCCCATGGGAGACCAGGAGAAGCACCTGGCTCCTGGCTCCTGCCATCGGATCAGCGCGGTGCGCCGGCCGCAGCATGCCGGCCGCAGCGGCCATTGGAGGGTGAACCAGCGGCAAAAGGAAGACCTTTCTCTCTCTCTCTCTCACTGTCCACTCTGCCTGTCAAAAAATAAATAAATAAATAAATAAATAAATAAATAAATAAAGAGTAAGTCAAGGAGACCAGATAATCATCGTTGAAGTTTTCTTGTTTTGAAACGCGGGACTTGGTGAGAGTTCTTTCTAGGCCAATTCCGTCCTCCAGATCCTTACAACAATCTAAATGGTTTAGCTGCACACTGATCGTTACAGAACCTGAAGCGGAGCCAGCAGACAGGAGACACTGTGGATGGAGCAGAGCGATGCCTTCCCCAGAGCGAGAGAGACCAAGGGCGGATCTCAATGATGGAGAAGTCACGAGACGAGTGGAGAGGGAATGAAGACCAAGAAAGCCAAGCCGGGAAACACACACACATAGCGGAGCTCACAGTCTCGCAAAACCCCCAGGGCCCCAGACCCCAGGTCTCCGTCCGCCTATAAATCAGCTCTGTAGTTAACCATCAGCTGCTTACGGGAGGCCAGCAGGGCTCAGGATGGGCAAGTCCACGCGCGCCGCCCCCCACCAAGCCAGAATCTTCTGTCCCCTGCTCAGCAGAGATGTGGCAGTTACAGTCCCAAAGGGCAGACAGGAAGTGGGTGCCTCCCTGGGCAGCGCCGGGTATAAGACGAGCACGAAGCAGAGGGGACCAGAAGTGACTTTTCTGAGCATCTCAGGAACAAAAAAACCCCGGGGGCAGGGGGGACATTAGCGTCACCCACACAGACACTCTCTTGAGGGCTAGCTCCTGGGTCCCACACAGCCGGGAGTCTGGGCACAGAGACAGTGGGAAGAGAAGCCAGCAGCCACAGAGAACACGGGTCAGGTGTCCAGCTGGGTGTGGCTGGCTCCAGGACCACGTGCAAGCCACCAGATACCCACGTGCCCTTCCTTGCCACTGGATGGGCTGCGAGCTCTGTCTGCTCTCCAGGTACTTACCCAGCGTGGTGGACTGACCTGGGCGTACTTGAAAATAGAGAAGACTGTTACGTTTGGGTTTTCCTGTGAGCAGCAAGCTTTTCCATAAAACACAAGGAAAAAAAAAACTGCACTCTTGTGGATTCCATAGCACTGCATTAAAAATATCTCAATCTTGAATAAATAAAGAATACTTTTTAAAATGTCTCTCAGAGCCAAATGATCGAAATACGCATACAGAAAGAGCTGAGCTCACAAATAAGGCAAGATGGGGGGGGGGGTGGAATCAAAGACTCAATGCAACATAACTCAGAGAGATGTTTGGCAAGCAGAAGGAAATGTGCAAGTGCTTTGTCTCTCACAGCCCAGCCCCAGGCTAGACATGAAAATCCGGCAGTGATAAATTAGGCTCACCCCATAGGTGGGTGTGTGTGCACCTGACGTTCGTGTCAATGGGATGCATGCTAGACACAAAGTATCCGGCTAATAGCTCTGCAAAGACAGTTTAGAGGAAAGATCAAAGCCCAGCTGGAAGTGAAACAATTGTAATTACAAAATTGGGGGCCGGAAGGACAGATGAACAGTTCCTCATGCCCACTCCACAAACCCCTCGGAGTCCCCACGACTCCCAGGATCAACCAGCAGAGCAACAGAAGGCAGGAGGCAGGTGGTCCGTTCAGCAGGGAAGGGGTTAAGGACGCGAGTTCTAGAGCTTCTGCCCCTGCACGGATACACCTCCCTCAGCATCCTGCCCATGACCAATTAATTAAGGAATTAGTTTATCAATAACTTAACTCGCCCGGAATGCGGGCATCCACGTGACTGACTGACTCACCCCAAAGCCAAGCCTCTCGCTTCCATCGGGATCTGGCAAAATCAGCAAAAGTGACCCAGCTGCCCCAGAGTTCCAAGCACCCCAGAAAGGTCCTCCTTGCTGGACCCCGGAGCAGCGTGTTCCGAGGTAAGGTGGAAGAGATGACGTGAGTGAGCCGACAGATGAGCCAACGAAGGAATGAATGCATGAACCCGTGAGACTCATCGATGGGTGGGGGTGCCGGGAGGTTCCCTCCACCCTCTGGCCTCCCTGGGTCCCCATTCTCGCCCACCTCTGCAGCCCCAGCTCAACCGCTCCACATTCCCTGGGTCATTCTGTCTCCTCATCAAGGAGAGACAGCCAAAAGAATAATGTCTGCTCCCACGGACTTCCTCAGGATTTTTTTTTTTTTTTTTTTTGACAGGCAGAGTGGACAGTGAGAGAGAGAGACAGAGAGAAAGGTCTTCCTTTTGCCATTGGTTCACCCTCCAATGGCCGCTGCGGCCGGCGCACCGCGCTGATCCGATGGCAGGAGCCAAGTGCTTCTCCTGGTCTCCCATGGGGTGCAGGGCCCAAGCACTTGGGCCATCCTCCACTGCACTCCTGGGCTACAGCAGAGAGCTGGCCTGGAAGAGGGGCAACCAGGACAGAATCCGGCGCCCCGACTGGGACTAGAACCCGGTGTGCTGGCGCCGCAAGGTGGAGGATTAGCCTAGTGAGCCACGGTGCTGGCTTCTTCCTCAGGTTTAAGACAGCCTGTCAGGCGGAGCTGGGGGCAGCAGTTCGACCCTGCTTGGAATCCCTGCATCCCCTATCAGAGGACCTGGGTTGGAGTCCCCACTTCTTGCTTTCAATCCAGCTTCCTGCTCCTGTGCACCCTGGGAGGCAGTGGGTGATGGCTCAGTGACATGGGTCCCTGCCACTTACATGACTACAAGATTGAGTTCCCAGCTCCCAGCTTCAGGAGAAAGTGGATTATCCAGTTCAGCCGCATGCGTGGCAGGGAGCCAAGTACTTGAGCTATCATCTCCCAGGGTTTGCATGAGCAGGAAGCTGGATCAGAAGCAGAATGAAGGGACTTAAATCAGGCACTTGAGTACAGGAAGTTGGCATCCCAAGCAGTGTCGTAACTGCTGTGCGAAAGGCTCACTCTAACCTGTTTCCTCTTTTTTACAATTTACTTATTTATTTACTTATTTGAAAGGCAGAGTGAGAATGAGAGAGTGGGAGTGAGAAAGACACAGAGAGAGTGATGGCCAATGCTGTGGCATAGCAGGTAAAGACGCCGGCTACAGTGCCGACATCCCATATGGGCACTGGTTCTAGTCCCGGCAGCTCCTCTTCCAATGCAGCTCTCTGCTGTAGCCTGGGAAAGCAGTAGGAGATGGTCCAACACCTTCAGCCCCTGCACCCATGTGGGAGACCTGGAAGAAGTTCCTGGCTCCTGGCTCCTGGCTCCTGGCTTCGGATTAGCACAGCTCTGGCTGTTGCAGCCATCTGGAGAGTGAACCAGTAGATGGAAGACCTCTCCCCCCCACTCCCCCTCTCTCTGCCTCTCCTCTCTCTGTGTAACTCTGACTTCCAAGTAAATAAATAAATCTTAGAGAGAGAGAGAGAGAGAGAAACTGAGAGAGAAAGAGAGAGAGAGAGAATCTTCTACCCACTGATTCACTCTTCAAATGGCCACAAGGGCCAGATCTTGGGTCAGACCAAAACCATGAGCCAGGAACTGCACCCGGTCTCCCACGTGGGCAGCAGAGGCCATGCGTGCACTTGAGCCATCTTCCGATGCCTTCTCCGGTACGTCAAGCAGCTGCATCGGAAGCAGAGCGGCCAGGACTTAGCCAGTGATCATGGGGACGCGGGGTTCTGGCATGCAAGCAGTGGCTTAGCCATCGCAACACAACGCCAGCCCCGTCTCTGTTTTCTAAGAGGAAGATTCTCTGTGTCCTAATCTGGCCCTGCAAAAATAACATCACACATCACAGCTTTCTAAGTCCACATCCCCAAAGCTACAAGGGTTGGCCATATCTATAAACCAATCAGAGTTCTCTCTCTTTCCAACAAAACTTGGACAACATTCCTGTCTCTATTATCTCATTCGTTTTGTCATTTTCCACTCATTGGCTTATTGATATATTCAATAACTACTTAATAAACACCTGTTTGGAAGACATTTTCAAAAATCATTTCTCCTTTTGGTAAAGTCTAGAAAACATCAGTAGGTTGGGAATGGCGCTGTTTGCTGTATGCAGGGTCTCCTAAGCAGAGATACGTCACAGAGAGGCGACTGCAGTGACACTGGCTCTGGGCCGTGGCTCTCAGCACCGCCCCTCCACTCTCATGCATCAGAGGAGCTGCCTTGGCTGAGCCTAGCCTGTTTCTGACATGGTGTGTGTACAGTGGCACGTCTTGCACCCGCATGTTTGCAAAACACCTTCAGTTAGGTCAATGAGGCACTGGTTTGCATCCGTGTCTGCCTTCTGATGGATAGAAAATGCCGCCTGTTAGCCACGCTATCTCACTGGGGAGAACCCCTCAGGTGCAGAGATTTGTGTGGCCACTGTGCCTCCCCTGCTGCCCTGCAGTCAGACGTGGTAAGGAGAGGAGGCAGGCGGGGCAGGGAGTGAGCTGGGAACAGGTGCTCTCTGCCCCTGAACGCTGCTTGAGTGGCTTCTTCATCCACTCATGTGTGTGCTTTCTCTTTTCATCTTTCCTCTTGTCTCTTTTTGAGGGTGGAGGTGCAGTCTGCAAGAGGAGAAATCCCACGCGGGACTTTCATGATCAGTGAGATTCCAGCCCTGGGGGAAGGGAGCAGGCAGCCAGGTCCAGTCCCGGCTCCGTCACAGATTAGCAAGGAAGCAATGGTGCAGGCAGAAGCTGCGGACATGGATCACGTAGTCGTCCACTTCATTCCCGCTTTTACAGCAAACCCAGAGAAAAACAAGGAACCACGCTGATTTGCAAATATATACACAGGAGTGAAATTGTAAAGAAAATATGAGAAAAGATGAACAAAAGTACACAAAACACGCCACTGTGACTGCGCTGAGGACTTAAGATTCCCAGCGGCCAAGACAAGCAAACTGACATCCATTATTTCAATTCTTTTCTGTAAGCTGGGGACAAGAACGCACAAAAATTATTAGACAATCACAGGTGCAGACATTTCACCAGCTGCCACACACGGACTAAACACTCAGAAACGCCTTACATCAAATCTCAGCATCTCTGGAGTACCTGTGACGGGAAGGCCATTTTAACAGTTTGAAACTCCATAGCCACTGTTGTGGCACAAACAGAAAAGCTTCTATCTGCAACTTCAGCATCCCATATGGGCACTGGTTCAAGGCCCAACTGCTCTACTTCCAATTCAGCTCCCGTTAATGTGCCCGGGAAAGCAGCAGAGGATGGCTCAAGTGCTGGGGTCGCTGCACCTACGTGGGAGACCCGGATGAAGCTCCTGGCTCAGCGTGGACCAGCCCCGGCCATTGCAATCACTTGGGGAGTCAACAGTGGATGGAAGATTCTCTCTCTCTCTCTCTCTCTCTCTCTCTGCCCCATGAACCTCTTTCAAATAAATAAATATTTTAAAAAGTGTGACACACTGTATAACCTTAAGATGCTCTTTCTCTAACCTTCGTCACAGTTATAATTTGCCAGTAATCGCATCACCAAGAGTGGAGACAAAACCCTCTCTCCAGGGATGTTTATTTCCCTGTGAAGAATTTGAAATTTGAAGTAGATACCATCACTTTTCCCGTACTTCTGCGAACAATTTGTTCCCCAAACATATCTTCAGCACAGGGTCTCCAGTGGTCCCACTGACTTCTCACTTGTTGTAAGAGTTGGAATATGTTTCATTTCACCGACAGCTTTTCTTACTTAGTGAACAGTAACTGATCATTGAATCCACTAACACTTCCTTCACACAGAAACACACCTGTACCAAGAAGCCACGCCCCTGCACACACACGTCTCACACAGCAGTACTCGGTGGTTGAGAGGGGAGGAATGAGACCAGTGGGTTAACAAGCAGTTCGCCTGGTCCACGCAAACCCAGGCATCCCACAGCAGCCTCATCACATCCGTGGGCACACGGTGGAGACTGCAGGGTTACCCTCTGGGGCTTTGCGAGGAAGCTTCGGGAATGATGAAGCCTTCTCCCCCTCCGCGCTGAGCGACTCTGCATCTCCTGGGAGGAGCAGGAACTGCGGGGCAGTCTGTGAGAGGTGACTGGGAGGATCTGTACCTGTCCCGCTGGGCGTCCGCAGGCTTGGGGACGTCCTCTGGTTCTGGGGCTGGTGCAAGGCCCCGGTGACGCAAGAGACAGCAGCAACCACACCAGACCCATCTGCCACCTGAGATTCCTGGAAGAAAGGCCTTGCACAGTCACTTGTTCCACTTCAACATCTGAACGCCTCCCAGGCTGCAGGTGACAGAGGAGAGCGTTCTCCTGGTCCCTCGGGAGTAGCTCACTGCCCAGCACGGCCACTTGCAAACGGTGAGAATTTGAGTGAAGAATTTGACCGCACTGAGCCTCGCTCTCCTCATTTTTTTAATTTTTTTTTTTGACAGGCAGAGTGGACAGTGAGAGAGAGAGAGAGACAGAGAGAAAGGTCTTCCTTTGCCGTTGGTTCACCCAACGGTGGCCACCGTGGCCGGCGTGCTGCGACTGGCGCACCGCACTGATCCGAAGGCAGGAGCCAGGTGCTTCTCCTGGTCTCCCATGGGGTGCAGGGCCCAAGTACTTGGGTCATCCTCCACTGCACTCCCGGGACACAGCAGAGAGCTGGCCTGGAAGAGGGGCAACCGGGACAGAATCCGGCACCCCGACCGGGACTAGCACCTGGTGTGCCGGCGCCTCAAGGTGGAGGATTAGCCTAGTGAGCCGCGGCACCTGGCCACGCCCTCCTCATTTTTAAAAGAGGGATAACTGGCACAGCCCTCGCGGGATGCACTTGGAAGTGGCCGGCTCACGACACCCTCCACGACATCCGATGTTTCGAAGCAACCATTTCAGGAACAACGACGTCTCCCCTGGACAAAGAGATTATTTTTGAATGCTCTGCTTTAGTGAATCATAGTGGGTCCTAGGAAAGATCAAGAAAGGCTTGAAACTAAAATACTTCATGCATAACAACATCGCTGTAAATTAATAACAGCATCTTCACCAGCTCTTCATTCCTGCCTCGCAGGAATCCCTCAGCTATTTATGGAATGAGAAATTAAAACGCGAGCCTACGGAGTTGGCTTTGTGGCATAGCAGGTTAAGCCGCTGCCTGTGATGTCAGCATCCCATGTGGGCGCCAGTTCGTGTCCCAGCTGCTCCCCCTCCGATCTAGTACTCGGCTATGGCCTGGGAAAGCAGTAGAAGATGGCCCGCGTGCTCAGGCCGCTGTAACTGCGTGGGAGACCTGGATGAAGCTCCTGGCTCCTGGCTTCAGATCAACCCACCTCCAGTTGTTGCTGGAAACCAGCTGATGAAAGACATGTGTGTGTGTGTGTGTGTGTGTGTTCTCTGGAACTCTTTCAAATAAATTTAAAGAGAGAGTGCGTAACTAGCTGCTCATCCATGTTCACTCGTTGGGAGTGAATAGCGTGGAAGTTTTCATCCAGTCCCCTACACAACAAAGTAAAGACACCGACAACACTGGCAGCCACACGGGTGGGTGGTGTCCAAGTGGTTCTGTGGACCTGGTCTGGGTCTGTAAAGATGCCTAGCGTCTACTCGAGGGATCCAACAGGACTTCTGAAGTCCACGACAAGGCCAAAGCCCACTCAGCCGACAGCCAGCTTCACACACCCACGGGCCTTCCACCAGTCGGTCAGCAGTGACGCCATCCTGTTTGCCTGCAACTCACCACTTCGATGATCGGATTTCCCACCCAACGTTCAGCCGACAATGAGCAGACTAAAAATGACCGTGCCAGACGCTCCCAATGCCCAGAGGGTGAAACAGCTCGGTGTACTTCCCACAGCGCTTCGCTCCGAACCGTGACTCACTCACCTGGTAAGCGGCTGGTGGGTGCCGGGCTGCTCAAAACCAGTTCTCGCCTTTTAACCTACCGTGTTTGCACGGATAGCCACATCCTTAACGCCAAGCACCCCGGGGAAAGTCCAGACTGCGGCTGTGTAGTCACACACGTGACCTCTGTATTTTCTACGTCACGCACAAGCACCCAGTCAAACAATCGCTGACAGGCAACTTTCCCGGGGTGATGTCGCCCAAGTCACATTGCAGACGCCACGAAAGGGGACGCATTCATTTAGCACCAGAAATGAAAAATGGGGTAAAAATCTGTTTGCTGTTCTTGGGGAAGTAGAGAATCCAGCTTAAGATGTTTCCCCAGATGCCATGGAAAAAAAGCCAACCAACGGTGACCAAAAAAAAAATCTGACTCCATCCAAGATAATCACTGTTAAGCAATGTCTCTGGGAACGTGTGCATTGCCTTGCAAAAATTAAAACCAGTGTGGACATTGCCCTGACTGCTTGTTGCACATTTCCTTTACTGGAAAAACTGGGCTGGTTTTGTTTCTATTCCTGTTGTTGAGATTTTTTTGTGTGTTCAGGAAAAAGAGATGAGAGAAGAGTAAAAAAAAATAACTTTTATTTCTGTCTTAATTCCATTTGAATATTCAGAATTCAGCCCACGGTACCTCCTAACACTCCAAGCCCAGCTCCTGCCTCTTCCCATTCCATCACAGTTTTCGACGTGTGCTCTTGTCCACAGGATGGCTCCCACCAAGGCAGGTGGCGGGAAGAACTGTGACTGCCCCGCCATCCATGAGGTACTGACCAAGAGTGCACCCCCAATACTCACACGGCATCCACGCCCAGGGGCTGGTGTTGTGATGCCAGCATCCAATACAGGCACCAGTTCTCCTCCCAGCTGCTCCTCTTCTAATACAGCTCTCTGCTATGGCCTGGGAAAGCAGTGGAAGATGACCCGAATGCTTGGGCTCCTGCACCCGTATGGCAGACCTGGAAGACTCTCCGGGCTCCTAGCTTCAGATTGGCCCAGCTCCAGCTGTTGTGGCTATTTGGGGAGTGAATCAGCAGATGGAAGAAACGTGTGTGTGCGTGTGTGTGCTTGTGTGTCTCCCTCGCTCTCTGCCTTTCAAATAAATAAATAATCTTTAAAAGAAATAAACGCAACAGCATGCCCCTCAGGCTGTCAGAGAGATCGGGAAGGAGATGGGGACTCCAGGTGTGTGCACTGACACCAGGCTCAACACAGCTGCCTGAGCCCCATGATGCCCTGGTGTGACAGTGCCCAGAAAACACCGCGAGGGAGAAGACTCACCACACATGCCCTACACTTCAGTAACTGCGCACCTGTCACCACTTTCTGGAACCCACAGGCAGTCAGCGTGGATGAGAATTGGCTGCTGACAGAAGCTACAAAGCTGCACACACACACAAGTTTGGGTACAAAAAGTCCTGCCATGGCTTTGTCATAGGACACACTTCCAGGCACTCTACGAGGGCCCCCTGCAGGCACCCCGTGCTCTCACACCCCTTCTGTGCAAAGTGGGCACACTCCCTGTGACTGTGGACCCGTGCAAGCTGAAAAAGCTCAGTGGAGAGCCCGCTGGCCATCGCCGGGAAAACCAGGAGGCAGGCTGTGGTATCCTCGAATCGTAAGAACTCTACGTCTGGGCCAGCACCGCGGCTCACTTGGCTAATCCTCCACCTTGCGGCGCCGGCACACGAGGTTCTAGTCCAGGTTGGGGCGCCGGATTCTGTCCCGGTTGCCCCTCTTCCAGTCCAGCTCTCTGCTGTGGCCCAGGAGTGCAGCGGAGGATGGCCCAGGTGCTTGGGCCCTGCACCCCATGGGAGACCAGGATAAGTACCTGGCTCCTGGCTCCTGCCATCAGATCAGCGCGGTGCGCCAGCCGCAGCGCGCCGGCTGCGGCGGCCATTGGAGGGTGAACCAACGGCAAAGGAAGACCTTTCTCTCTGTCTCTCTCTCTCACTGTCCACTCTGCCTGTCAAAAAAAAAAAAAAAAACTCTACGTCCGGTCTCTGCCCTGCTTGCCGGCACACACAGCTCCTACAACCCTGGGAAGCAGAAGGCGAGGAGAATCTTCTAACGTCTGGCCTCTGGTCCCCGGTTTCCCGGCACATGGACCCTGGAGCCCTTGTCCTCTCCAGAGTGACGTCAATGGCCTGACCAATGGCCGCTGGCCCCCAAGCAGCCTCAGGATGGGAGTGGTCACCAGGAAGAGCAGGGCCTGGTTAGGGGGTTGGCACTCGGAAGAGAAGAGGAGCTGATGGTGGGGCTGGTTGTAAGGCAGCCTTCCTAAAAGCCATCAGGGCCAGCTGCACAGCACAGAAGTCCCCCCTCCAGACTGTCCCAGATGTCACCTGCCGGCCGCCCCACCTGGCTGTGCGTCTGTGAGTGAAGCAGGTCCCTGGGTTCCACGATCTGAGCTGACCGATACTCCAGCCCGCGGACAGGACCCAGGGGCCCCCTCTGCCCCCACCTCACAGCTATCATCAGAAGCCCAGGGCCCAGACTCACAGCTGGCACTTCTTTCCTTTTGAAGTCTCTGAAATAACGTACTTCTAATCTACACTACGGCCAAGGGCCTAATGCTCAGCCACACCACCCTGGACGTGCCCGGTCTCGTCTAATTTTTCAAGAACATCTTGGGTGCATCAGTATCATGATCTCCAATGTCCACCTCCTCCCGCTGACCCCTCAGTGTCCAGTCCTGCCCACCTCGGAGAAGACACAGCACCCACCGTGACAGGCACACACACCTGCTCAAGCCAAGGAATGGAAGCTTCGACCCTGCGCTCCCTCAGCCCCATCGTTCTCCCATCCCCAGGCCTCCTGCACCCTTTTCTTTTTTTTAATTTTTTTTGACAGGCACAGTTAGAGAGAGAGAGACAGAGAGAAAGGTCTTCCTTCCATTGGTTCACTTCCCAAATGGCCGCTACGGCCGGTGCTGCGCTGATCCGAAGGCAGGAGCTAGGTGCTTCCTCCCGGTCTCCCATGCGGTGCAGGAGCCCAAATACCTGAGCCATCCTCCACTGCACTCCCGGGCCACAGCAGAGCTGGCCTGGAAGAGGGGCAACCGGGACTAGAACCCGGCACCCATATGGGATGCCAGCGCCGCAGGCGGAGGATTAACCAAGTGAGCCATGGCGCCAGCCACAACCTCCTGCACCCTTGAGGCTCTCACTCACCTGGGCTTCCCCCAAGCTTTTCACCTGCTACAGCCAAAAGGACTCCATGGAGACAGAAGTCTTGATCCCATCTCTCGTGCACACAACACACACTCCCATGGTCGTCCTCACTGCCAGCATAAACAAAGGCGACAGAGGGCGCCTCCATCTCCCCTCCGCCATGGCATCTCTGGACGGGGCTGTCAGACCTTCTGTCCTGGGTCCTCGGAGCCTGTCCTCGGCTCTGTGGCCCTGTCACACCTGGGACTCCCTGTGTTCACCTAGATGAGATGCAGGCTTCATGGAGCTCAGTCCACACCCACTTGGGGTCCCAGCTGTGGCTCGGACCCACCCTTGTTGAGTGCTCAGTAAATACCCACAGCACAGCGGACGCTGAGTGCCCTGTGCCCCTGCCCGTTCTCAGGGTGATAGGAGGACCACACCATGAATGGGAGTTCAGTATCTGTAGCAAGCTAGGGAATGGCCCAAGCGACAGAGGTGGGGTGGTCACTTCACAATCCCGACACCCCCGGGCCCTGTGGGGGCTATCCAGTCGTGGCCTTGTGCCAGCGCCTTTACAATCAGCTGCCCTGAACACGTCTAAGGAACAGAGCCTGCCCACGTAACCTAATGAGGAACATCTGCCTCCTAATAGAAGCGAAATGACCAAGTATCTAATGCGAAAAACCAGAAATTAAATATACATTGGGTACCACTGCATATGTCTTGGTGAGGGAAGAACTCACCATAAAAAATTATAGCAACGATGTCAAAAATAAGGGGAGAGGCAATAATCACCCCACATTTACCAAGGACAGCAGAGGATGTTTTTATTCTCCGTCCGGTTTCGATACAGAAATGATTACACAGCCTGTAACAGTCTGCTCACCTCTCAGAATGTGCAGGTCGGGGGTGGGGGCGGCAGCGGGCCCTGCACCTGTCAGTCACCCACGTCCTGGAGAAGTCCCGCTGAGAGCACTGACAGTAACCAGCATGTTCCACCCTGTGGAGTCCCTGGGGCTCCTGCAGGACAGAGCAGGGCGGCGGCGTGGCCTGGGGAAGCAGGACCAGCGCCACACACATGTTCAGAAGTGAAACAGCTCTTAACAGCTTCTATTCACTCTCATTTCTTGTGAAATTTTAAGACATGGAAAGAAAAGGGTCACTATTTGCCCTGAAGATCAGTCATCACCCTTAGCCTGCATGGTAAGTCCTATACATGTATTTTTAGAGAATGAAGCTCACACGGTCCTACCAGGCCTTGGGGAGCAACTACGTTGCCCTAAAATGATGTTACTTAAGGCCGGCACTATGGAGTAGCCAGGTTTTTTTTTTTGAGAGTTAGGGTTACAGACAGTGAGAGGGAGAGGCAGACAGAAAGGTCTTCCTTCCATTGGATCACTCTCCTAATGGCCGCTACGGCCGGAGCTGCGCCGATCTGAAGCCAGGAGCCAAGCGCTTCTTCCTGGTCTCCCACGTGGGTGCAGGGGCCCAAGGACTTGGGCCATCTTCTACTGCTTTCCCAGGCCATAGCAGAGAGCTGGACTGGAAGTGGAGCAGCTGGGACTAGAACTGGCGCCCATATGGGATGCTGGCGCGACAGGCAGAGGATTAACCTGCCGGCCCCATATGGAGTAGCCAGTTAAGCCACCGCCTGTGACTCTGGCGTCCCATACGGTTGCCTGTTGATGACCTGGCCACTTCACTTTCGACCCAGCTCCCAGCTAATGTGCCTGGGAAGGCAGCAGAAGATGGCCCAAGTCCTTGGGCCCCTGCACCCACATGCGAGACCCGGATAAACTCCTGGTTCCTGGCTTTGGCCTGCCCAAGCACCAGAGGTTGTAGCCATTTGGAGAGTGAACTACTGGACGGAAGACCTCTGTCTCTCTGTCTCTGCCAGGCAGATGCCCTGGCTCTTTAGCCAGAAGCCCTCCCTGGCGCTTGGACCACTGCCGGCACTGGAGGAGCGAGGAGCGGGCTGGGTTGTATTTGCCTTGGAGCAAATCTTGAAAATAAGCAACACAGCGAGCCTGGAGCAGAAGCGACCTCTACCAATCATTCCCTGTTTCTGAACGGTTCCGGGCAACTTGCGTCATTCACAAGCAAACGTCACGATCCACACTGGCCTGAAGTTAAGAGCGACAGGACCAACCTCCCTCCTCCAGGATGCCCTGCTGTGAAGGCCTTCATCCCAGTGAATACAAATGCTCGGTTAACCAGAACCACACATTAGCAGACCAGGCTGAGTCACAGTGTTGAGTCAACGCAATTTCAGTTTATTTAAAAATAAACTAAGGGGTCGGCGTCGTGGTGCGGCAAGTTAGGCCGCTGCTTGAGACACTGGGATCCTGTGAAAACAGGCTGCTCTGCCTCTGATCCAGCTTCCTGCTCATGTGCAGACAACGGCCCAAGCACATGCGTCTCTGCCGCCACGTGGGAGACCTGATGGAACTCCTGGATGTGTCACAAAAGGAAAAAAGGCTGCAAATGTAATTTCAGCCGAGTGATCCTCAGAGAAGTAGAATTTTCCAAATGGATGCATGTAGTTGAAAGGCACAGTGTCAGAGACAGGGAAGATCTCTCATCTGCTGGTTCGCTCCCTAAATGGCCTCAACAGCCAGGGCTGGGCCAGGTTGAAGCCAGGAGCCAGGAGCTTCATCTGGGTCTCCCGTGTGGGTGGCAGGGATCCAAGGACTTGGGCCACCATCTTCTGCCTTTCCAGGTGCATTATCAGGAAACTGGATTGCAAGGAAAGCAGCCAGGACTGACACCGGCACTCCGGTACGGGCTGCCAGTGCTGCGGGCAGATTAATCGCTGCCCCGCAGGGCCGGCCCCGGGAGGTTGGTTTCCGGTGTTTAGACAGCCCGATTTCTCACGCACTGTTAGGAAGCCGACTGTTGTTCTGCTGATTAGCTGTCATTTCTGTGTTTTTAGATTCTTTTTTTTTTTTTTTTTTTTGACAGGCTGAGTGGACAGTGAGAGAGAGACAGAGAGAAAGGTCTTCCTTTTGCCATTGGTTCACCCTCCAATGGCCGCCGTGGCCAGTGCACTGCGGCCGGCGCACTGCGCTGATCCGAAGCCAGGAGCCAGGTGCTTCCTCCTGGTCTCCCATGGGGTGCAGGGCCCAAGCACTTGGGCCATCCTCCACTGCACTCCCGGGCCACAGCAGAGAGCTGGCCTGGAAGAGGAGCAACCGGGACAGAATCCGGTGCCCCGACCTGGACTAGAACCCGGTGTGCCGGCGCCGCAAGGTGGATGATTAGCCTAGTGAGCCGCGGCGCCGGCCAGATTCTTAACCTCTAAAAGCCATTTATAGCTCCCCGGGAGGAGACAGGACAAACGTGTGTTGGGATCATGGCAGCTAACCATGGCCATCGTAATGACTTCCAGGTCTTTTCATTTTCATTTATTTATCTTCCTTTTATTTGAAAGGCAGAGAGACACAGAGAAAGGGACAAAGAGAGATCTTCCATCTGCTGGTTCACTCCCCGCATGCTCACAACAGCCAAAGTAGGGCACTGGAACTCAATCCGGATCTCCCACAAACACAGAGCTGGCAGGGGCCCAAGCCCTTGAGCCAACCCTGCTGCTACCCAGGGTGCACATCAGCGGGGGCTGGACAGGAAGTGCAGGACTCCAGCCAGGCACTGCCATGTGGGATGTGGGCATCCACGCAGCAACTTAACCGCTGTACTCCCACACCCAGGCCTCTCAAACACGACAGACATCGCCACGTCCACTGCCTTGGCCTGTGAACACAAGTGGCCAGGCCCTCATGGGGAAGTTTCTTAAATAGGACACAGGATAAAAAGGCCCACGCCTCACTGGGCCTGGCAGGTCGAGCACCTCAAGGGGCAGGTGCTTGTGGGTGTCTGGGACGAGAACAAGCTGTGTGTAGAGAGGGCTGTGGCAAGCGTTTACAGCCAGCCCTCCGAGTAGCACGCGGGAGTCCTAACGCCACCTCACATCCTGGGGGCAGGGATGCCCAGCACGGCCAAAATAAGGTGCCTCACCCCTGCGGCTGGCAGTCGGCACTGTGAAAAGACGCAATTCCTTCATTTAAAAAAAAAAAAAAAAAAAAAAAAAAAAAAACAGCACGTCCACTTACGTAAGGCCAGCAGAGCCTGCAAGAGTGTTTTTGAAAGCTGTGCAGAGAACCACATTGTCAGGAAACTGGAGCTGGCAGGTCTGGGTCCACCCCAGGGAGAGGGGTTACAGAAATAAAGGCAGGTGCTACGGGAGCTGGGATAAGTGAGATAAGCGGCAGGTATTCTTAGCACCTGCCTAGCGCACTGTTCCCCAGGGGCCGTAGGGAGCGCTTAGTAGAGGAGCAAATGTGCTCAGAGGCCTTGGGAAGGAGCTGGTGGGGCAGCCCACTGACCACACCGCTGCCCTCCCTCATGCCGAGCCTTCTCCACTCCAGACTCCGGTCCCACAGGTGGGCGCTCCCTGCCTCTCCCCTGGGACCCGGCCTGCCTCCCTCACTTGTTCCTCCTTCCCTCCAGTCTCCCACCCGACCTTGTGGCTGTGGGCACTGGAGTGCTCAGTCTCACAGATGACCTGGTCCGCCTCCCCGTCCAAGGGCCTCCAGCCTCACGTGGCTTTCCCGCTGCCCAAAGCCCTCCCAGCGCCAAGATCTTCCCCGGTCAGACCCCAGCCCCTCCCTCTGGCCTGCCTGCCTTCACCTCTGACTCTGGCTCCAACCAGGGACCTGCTCTCACATCATCTGGGTGAAGAACAACCCCAATACTGGCTGCGGGGATTGCTGTAGGACCCCTGGACTGGGCCCACTCACCTGACACAGGTGGAGGGAGAAACTAGGTGTTTGCTGCAACACACAGCACAAGGGGTCGGGCAGCTGGGCCCTCATTCCAGGCTCCCTGAGGGACCGGGGTCATTGTCCTTATAGATTGACCTTGGAGCTGAGTGTTTCCCTGGCTGGTCTGCAGAGCCCAAAGCCTTCCTTCAACTGCACACCGATATCAGGTCCTTTAGGGGAGGTTGACGATGACAGAGTGGGTATGGGCAGGGGGCCGTTCTGGGGTTCCCGGGAAAGACATCGCTCAAGATGAGATCGGGCACCATGCTGTTACCGGGGAAGCAGACAGCCTCAGGAGTCTGATCGATCGTTAGAATCCTGCAGGGCTGGCTGTACCTCCCCTTCAGGCCTCCAAGTTGATTCTAGTGAGCGGTTGATTTGCTAACACAAAGGCAGGGCAAGGACACTTTAAGCCGAGGGAGGGAGGTGGGGGACCAGGGCCTGACGGTACCTAGCGCCTCTGCATTCCAAGCGTGGCGCAGGCGACTCCTCCTCCAGCCATCAACCTTCGTGACCTTTGGGGCTGGAAACTACCCGGTCGCACAGAATGCAGCCCCTGGAGTATTCCCTCGGCTGCGGAAAACTCCACGTGGGACACTTCCTGGGAAAAGGTTAGGAAGACGGCAAGAGCATCACCAAGTCCCGCAACACAGGTGCCGCGGAGCTGCCGCCTGATCCCATGGCTCGCTCGAGCCTGTGACAGCCACACAGCCACACAGCCACACAGCCAGGACGCCGGCTCCAGTCTGCAGACGCAGAAGGAAGGACCCTATGGGAAGTCCAGCCCCAACCCAGACACCGAAACAGAAGGTCGTGGTTTTGAGGGCCTGTGAGTCAGGGCGCAGGGAGCTTTCTGCTGGGTCGTCAGGAACCAAATCGGAAGCTCAGAGTTCCAGTAGGGACTGAGCACCTGGACACAGAGGACCGAGGGGGGCAGGCAGGGAGGGAGGGAGGGGGCTGTACCCCCTCAGCATCAAAGCTGTGACTGAGTTAGTCTCAGAGCAACTGAGGGACTCAGTGGACGTTTCCAGAACCTTGCTCAGCCTGCCCCACCAAGTAGAATGTTAGCTTGAGATGAACAAAGCACAAGGCGTGCCCATGACCTTGACTGTCACCCGCGTCAGTGTCAGATGGCAGTCACGGTTCTTCAGGTATCTCCGGGGCCCCGGCAGAAGGAAGTGAAAACCTACAGACAAGAAGCTCACACTCAGTAATTCAAGTCCACAGCTGTCGCTCCCCGTCTTCGTGGAGGAACCACACAGGACCCTGCGTTGTTCTTTCGTCTGCTCGGCCCTCCCCAGGTTTGCTGCTGGTTCTTCCCGGGTTGGCTACCGACCCTTCCACCTCCGTGGAAGGGCGGTTCCCCCTAGCCACTTTCCCCACTTCCGCGGGGAAGCAGCACACCGCCGGCCGGCTCTCTCGGGGGCTGCACAGGTGTTCCTTCTAGATGTTCCCCTTAGATGTTCCTGGTGCATGCCGTCTCTCTCCTCCTTTATAGTCCTCTTCCACCAATCCCAACTCTGCTACCCACACGCCGAGTATGCTGCTCTCCTCCAATCAGGAGCAGCTCCTGCAGTTTATTGGTTGAACTGGAGGCAGCTGTGTAGAAGCTGTTACTTCCTTCTCAGCGCCATATTGTGGGAGAGCAGATGCATAGAATAAGTCTTAATTCCAGTAACTTAGTCTAGTCCGAGTTGCTCCCAGTTGCTCCCCACACACAGCCAAAGAGAGTTTGATGAAAAGAGCCCAAGAAACCCACACTTTCCCATGTAAGCACACTGAAAGATAATTATATAAACAAGTGTCCGGTATGTTGAAGGAAGCAGTGAGAAATGTCCAGTCTGCTGTCCTATTGTCATCTTGGAAAACGTACAGAATGGCCGCTCACCCACTGACTTGTTCCATCAGTCACCAAGCACGCACGGAGCCCTCGGACGAGGCTACGCCCAGGGAGGAGGTCAGGCCCCTCCCCTGGGTAAGCCCCAGCACGTGACACAGGGATGGACAGAGTGCAGTGGCTCTGATGCAACTTGAGTCGTGGGGTGCGTCAGCAAAGGGGTCCACCCACAGCGAGCACCTTTGCAAACCTCAGTAACTGGGTACGAAGCCCAGTTGTGGGGTCCCACTGCGGCGCAGTGGGTTAAGCTGCTGCCTGCAACACTGGCATCCCACGGTGGAACACCGGTTCTAGCCCTGGCAGCTCCACTTCCAATGCAGCTCGCTGCTAAAGCACCCAGGAAAGCAGAAGAGGGTGCAAGGACGTGGGTCCCCGCCATCCGTATGCGAGACCCAGATGGAGCTCTGAGCTCCTGACTCTGGCCTGGCCCAGCCCTGCTCTTTGAACACGCACAGTCTCTTTCTCCAGGTAGGAACTATGCCTGTGAGGAGATCCACGTTAATACATGAAAATGGAGATAAGAGCTGAGCACGCCAAGAGCAGACGGAAATGAGGACTCGTTAGGGACCTGCACCATCGTCGGTACACGTGCTGGGGTGGGGAAGGCATTTTGGCCTGAGTACAGAGGCTGGCGTGAGCTCCCATTCAGGCACGCAAGCGTGTGAAGGAACAGAAGACATTCCCCAACAGGGGCAGGCGCGTGGCACAGCAGCTAAGTTGCTGCTGGGATGCCCACTTCCTGTAAGGGAGTGCCTGGTTCAAGTCCTGGCTCCTCTGCTTCGGATCCCAGGATCCCGATCCCGACAACGTGCACCCTGGGAGGCGGCAGGTGAGGGCTCACGTTACTTGGTCCCTGCCACCCAGGTGGGAGACCTGGAAGGGGTTCTAGGTTCCTGGTTTCAGTGTGGCCCCAGCCTTGGCTGCTCAGGCATTTGGGGAGTGAACCAGAAGAAGGAAACTCACACTCGCTCATTCTCTCTCTCTCTCTCTCTCTGTCTGTCTCTGTCTCTCTCTCTGTCTCTCTGTCTCCCTCTGTAGGTGTGTCTCTGCTTTTCAAATAAAACACCGGGGCTGGTGCTGTGGCGCAGTAGGTTAACACCCTGGCCTGAAGCACCGGCATCCCATGTGGGCGCCGGTTTTAGTCCCGGCTGCTCCTCTTCTGATCCAGCTCTCTGCTGTGGCCTGGGATAGCATTAGAAGATGGCCCAAGTCCTTGGGCCCCTGCACCCACGTGAGAGACCTGGAAGAAGCTCCTGGCTTCGGATCAGCACAGCTCCGGCCATTGCAGCCATCTGGGGAGTGAACCAGCGGATGGAAGACCTCTCTCTCTGTCTCTACCTCTCTCTGTAACTCCATCTTTCAAATAAATAAAAATAAATCTTAAAAAAAAAAAGAAATGGTCTGGGTTTGTTAGATATGGAAAACAAAGGCAAACTCTAAAAAAAAATTTTTTTAAATACTTTTTTTAAAAAGTCCATGAACAAAAGGCAGATGACAGAGGGCCCCGATGGCCACGGGGTTTCCAAGCTCAAGACCTCACTCTGCACGCAAGAGGAAGGTATGGACATGCACAGCCACACAGCGCCTTCATGAACGCTCAGGTACCCTGGCCACGGGTGACACATGCACACGCATGCTCGGTCACCTGTCGGGAGACCGCCACCTCCCCTCCTGTGACACGCCCCGCGCCCCAGCCCTTCCAAAGTGCCATTTCTGTCTCTCCTAGCCTACTCTGGTGATGACGCACACTCCCGTGCTGGGGGCCAGTTCCCAGCGCTCTCAGCGGAGTGGATGGGCCAGTTCCATCACCAAGCCCGCTGACAGCCGCTTCCTGGACACCCAAGGGGGGCTGCTGACCACCGGCTGTACACGGTGCCGTACACGGTGTCATCAGCTCCCCCTTGCCGGCCGGTCCCATCCTATGGTGTGTGCTGCAGGTGCAGACACGTCCAAGGGTTCCCAGCTTGGAGACGTCCCTGGCTTCTGGAAGGGAGGATCTCTGCTAACAGTGACACGGAGCTTTTATCTTCAAAGCACTGGGAAAACATTATGTAATTATCCCTCCTTGCATACCTGGGAGGCAAGGATGCAGCACTAACCCTGGACTTCAGGGGACGAGGCTCCCGAGAGGCCCAGCCCCTGCCCCCAGGCCGGAGAGCAACATCAACACAGAGGTCAAGCACCACAAGCTCCTCCCCGCTCTGTCCAGGGCAAGTTCCTCCAAGAACAGGGAAACAGGTCGTGTTTGTGCAGGGCAGCTGGGTGGGAGGCTGGGTTTGCGCTGTCTGGGCCCCATACCTCGAATTCCGCACCTGTCAGAGGAGCCCTGCCTGTCCCTGACCCCCAGGTTCAGAAAAGCAGCTCTGACAAAGGCCTAGGATTCTGGCCCTTTGAGGAGCTGGGGAGACGGTGACACAGGCGAGACCCACACACACCCCTCTGCTATCAACTCGGCCCCAGAAGCAAGGGCCCTTGTGACCTCGACACCCAGCCCCTGGACACTGCCCCCTCCTCCTTGACACCTGCCCCCAGAGAAGGCCTCTGGGCTCCAAGGTTAGGAGCAAGTTGAAGTTTAACAGAAACCCCAGGAGGCTTTGCATTCTACCAGGGGAGCAAAGTCCCTTTCTGTACCAGCCAGTCCTCAGTGCAGAGGAAGCCCCTGGGCTCGGCCCTGGTGTCACAGCTCTGCAATTCCTCCAGGGCCCCCAATTCCTCCGGGGCAGCTGGCACTCCCAGAGTCCTCCCCACAGCCAAGCTCAGGGCTAAAGGGAATGGAGGGGCAGCTGCATGATACGGAGGTTAAGTCGCCAATGGTGATGCCCACACCAGAGTGCCCGGTCCAAGTCCCGGCTCCACCGCCGACTCCAGCTTCCTGCTATTGCACACCCTGGGAGGCAGCAGCTGATGGACCAAACACTTGGGTCCCTGCCACCCTTGTGGGAGACCTGGATATTGTTCCAGGCTCCTGGCTGTAGCCTGGCACAGCCCCCAGCCGTTGTGGGCATTTGGGGAATGAACCAACAGATGGAAGATATCTCTCTCTCTCTCTCTCTCTCTCTCTCTCTCTCTCTCTCTCTGCCTTTCAAATAAAGCATAAAGGAAAGCCGGCACTATGGCTAGGAACAGGGTCCTTGGTCTTTCTGCTGCTCATAGGTTACTTCCTTTCTCAAAGCCTCCGCTTCTCCATCTCTGAAATGAAGTAGCACGTGTGTCTCTGCCCAGAGTTATTATGATCCTGAGAATTAACGGACACACAGAGCCCAGCGGCACCAGGCCCCAGCCCCCAACATGCTTGTTCTTGTTAGAGGCCCCATGCTGTGCTCAAGAAAGCCCTGGAGGCTGAGCCCCAGTCCCACTTTACAGACACAGAGACTGGGGCATCCCCCTCCCAGTTCACAATCAAGTCAGCTGTGGAGTCGGGTCGCCCCCAGGGGCAGCCTGGTCACTCGGTTCTCCAGGCCTCACAGGCAGCCACCTTGGGCTGCCAGCGACCAGCCCAGCCTCGAGTCACAACTTGTCCACCTCAAACACTGGGCAAAGCTCCTGTCTCTTCTCCAGCCCCGGTCTCCAACAGAGAGGCGCCCCTACCACACGGCTTGCACACAGGGCCCCGGGGATGCTCCAGGGCTCTCCTCAGAGGTGAGGAGTGACCAGGACACGGTGCAGGGTGAGCAGAGGTGGGGCGGCCACCAGCAGGGGTGAGAGGCTGTGGGCCCCTCAGTTCCTTGTTTGCCTGGGAATCTTCCCAGGTACCCAGTGTGCTCTCGCAGCGCGAGTTCTTTTATGAAATAAAATCAGACTGGTGCTGTGGCACAGCCGGAGAGGCTGCTGCCTGTGATGCTGGCATCCCATACGGATGCTGGTTCAAGTCTCAGTCGCCCCACTTCTGATCCAGCTCCCAGCTAACGCACTTGGGAAAAGCAGCAGCGCACCTGCCCCTACACTGGAGACCTGGAGGAAGCTCCTGGCTCCTGGCTTTGGCCTGGCCCAGCCCTGGCTGTTGCAGCCATTTAGGGAGTGATCCAGCAAATGGAAGGCTTCTTTCTCTCCCTCCCCCTCCCTCCTCCTCCCTCCCTCTCCCTCCCCCTCCTTCCTCCTCCCTCCCTCTCCCTCCCCCTCCCCCTCCTTCTCTTCTTCTCCCTCCCTCTCCCCCCCTCTCTCTTTCCCACACACAAAGGTGAGAGCAGCCCTGGAAAGATGGACCCAGCCTTCAGAGACTTCAACCTTCTGCCCGCAGCTGCTACCAAGGTGCCAGGCTGGCTGAGGGGACGTGGTCCCAGGTACTTCGGAGCTGCCTGTGGGATCGGTCCCCCCTCCCCCCAGCAGCGAGGCCATCACCGGCTGCCGCCCCGCAGAGCTCCTCTGATGGGCATCTGCTGTCCTCCCATCTTGATGTCACCCACCCCTGTTCCAACCGGCCACAGGATGCAGCAGGGGCTGCAAAGGCCCAGGCTTGCACAGGGGATAGATGCTGTCAAATTCCTCCTCCCCCCGACCCCGGTTTTCCCACGGCTGCCCCCAGCTCACACACGGTTTGCCTGATGTCACGGCGACAGCCATTTCACAAGAATCAAGTGGGCCCCTCCCGCCTGGAGCTCTGGCAAACGAGGCAGAAACACAATGCTCCTGCCGGAGACCTGTTGTTGACCCGGAGTGGGCAAGAGGAGGAACAGAACAGGGAGCGGCGGAGGGCAGTGAGACTGGGCCACCTGCCTCGGTGGCCAGCCTGTGGTCCCCCAGCAGACCTCGGCTGCCCATTGTGGGGCGAGCGCCCAGGGCTTTTTTTTTTTCTACCTTGAAATAAGGCTGCCACTCTAAGTGGGACACCCTCCGGATGGTCAGGATCCAGGCGTGCTCCAGGCAGCCCGGCCCACCTGCAGTGAGCAGACCCCACGACCGCTGCCTCTCCGTCCTGTCTTTAACCAGGACAGAAGGGCAGGAGTGTGTCTGGGTCCTCACCTCCAAAAGTAAGCCAGTGCCACCTGCCTTCTGCCTCTCTCTCCTCCGCTGACAAGCAGGTGGGTCAGCCCTCTGCACGGTGAGCTAAGGACGAGGCGCAGGAGGAGGGAGAAGGGCTCCAGCAGGCGAGATCTCCCCTTGGACACCTGCTCCGCCGGGGGACAGCGGGGAGTGCTCCACGTGGCACACTTCCAGGGAGGAGTAGGCGCTTCCCCAGCCAGACCAGAACCCAGGTTCCTGGCTCTCGACCCCACACCCGCAGAGCTCCTGTGCCCGAGCGGAGTGCGACCCCTTTCCGTGGAGACGCTGGCTGACCCTGCAGTCCTCAGGAAACCTATGTGGTTTTAGGTCACCACCTCGGGTGCTCGGTCTCACCTCCTCAAGAGGTGAGGTGAGTCTACACGTAGGACCTGTCTACATGCACCCACGTGGGAGACCTGGAAGAAGCTCCTGGCTCCTGGCTTCGGATGGGCCCAGCTCTGGCCCATCTGAACCAGTGGATGGAAGATCTCTCTCTCTCTCTCTCTCTCTCTCTCTCTCTCTCTCTCTCTCTCTCTCTTCTCCTCTCTGTAACTCTGCCTTTCAAATAAATGAATCTTAAAAAAATACTAAAGTGGAAACTGTACTCCATAGAACCAAAGAGAAAAGACTCAGAATGAAAAAATAAAGAAGTGCCATCATCGTCGTCCTCCTCGCACCCCTCGGCGACGCGGTACGAGCTCCCGCCACCGCCAGGGAGCTCCCATTAGCTCCCACCTGGGCCAGCGTGGAGGCGGCCCCGTCACACTCCCAGTTACAGAGAGCAAAGCCGCCCGGATCTGACAAGGGCTCAGCTTCTCCCTTCTGCAAGTGTGCTCAGTCCCAAGGGATTGTTCTGTGAGTCCCCAGATCTCGCACAGGGTGGGGTGATGCCGCTGGCTTCTGATTCTGAGATGTGGCTGTGCACAGGCCCTGCCTCCGCTAACGAAGGCCCGTCCCCCCAGGGAGCAGCGTGTTCCTTCAGGACGGCCTCGGGAGACTGAATGTCCCACTTCTGCAGAGCCCAAGAGGTACGGCCGCCCATCCCCACCAGCGATTCTGCCCCGCACACTCTGTCTCTGATAAAGACGTGGAGCCGGAGTCGCTGGTCTCTGCCCATTTCTCAAGAGCTGCTCCGAGAACCCAAATGGCCCCCCTTCTGCTGTCTGCTCCCGTGGTCACCGCTGGTCCCCAAGAACCCGGCTGGAGTGCTCTTAGCTACTATAATTCAGCAAGAAGGAAGGACTTCCTAGAAGCTACATTCATACCACAGAGCACTGCTACAGGCAAAGCAAATGCAAATATTCCTAGGTTTTTTCCCCCGTATAAACCAAAAGATACTCTTTTTTTTTTTTTTGGATAGGCAGAGTTAGACAGTGAGAGAGAGAGAGAGAGAGAGAAAGGTCTTCCTTCTGTTGGTTCACCCCCCCCCCCAAATGGCCGCTACAGCCGGCGCTGCGCTGATCCGAAGCCAGGAGCCGGGTGCTTCTCCTGGTCTCCCATGGGGTGCAGGGCCCAAGCACTTGGGCCATCCTCCACTGCCTTCCCGGGCCACAGCAGAGAGCTGGCCTGGAAGAGGAGCAACGGGGACAGAATCCGGCACCCCAACCGGGACTAGAACCCGGGGTGCCGACACCACAGGCAGAGGATTAGCCAAGTGAGCCAGCGGTGCCAACTCAAAAAGATACTCTTGATAATGCCCCACAAGGCCCAGTTCTTAAGCTTGCCTGGAAATTTATTCCTAAAATAAAGTGTTGGGGCCAGCATCTTGGAATAGCAGGTTAAGCTACTGCTTGTGACACCAGCATCCCATATGGGCACCAGATCAAGTCCCACTGCTCCACTTCTGATCCAGCTCTCTGCTATGGCCTGGGAAAGCAGCAGAAGATGGCCCAAGTGCTTGGGCCCCTGCACCTGCACGGGGAACCCAGATGGAGTTCCTGGCTCCTGGCTTCAGCCTGGCCCAGAGTTGGCTCCTGTGGGCATCTGGGGAGTGAACCAGCAAATGTGAGATCTCTCTCTCTCTCTCTCTCTCTCTCTCTCCATCTGTCATTCTACCTTTCAAATAAATAAATCTTAAAAATAAAGCTTATTGCATAAGGCTGGCGCCGCGGCTCACTAGGCTAATCCTCCACCTAGCGGCGCCGGCACACCGGGTTCTAGTTCCCATCGGGGCGCCGGAGTCTGTCCCGGTTGCCCCTCTTCCAGGCCAGCTCTCTGCTGTGGCCCGGGAGTGCAGTGGAGGATGGCCCAAGTGCTTGGGCCCTGCACCCCATGGGAGACCAGGAAGAAGCACCTGGCTCCTGGCTCCTGCCATCGGATCAGCGCGGTGCGCCGGCCGCAGCACACCAGCCACGGCTCTCTCTCTCACTGTCCACTCTGCCTGTCCAAAAAAAAAAAAAAAAAAAAAAAAGCTTATTGCATAAAGAGAAAAAGGAATGCTTTTAAAGAGTTGACATTTTATAGAGTTTTAACTATTAAAACTGAAGCACAGACGATGGGCCAGCAGGTTATGAATTCAGTGAACACTAGAATGCTGGTGTGTCTCGTGTCCATCACAAACAACCTCATGCTCCTTTCTTTACAGTCAGCCAGGGAAGGCGTCACTGCCACTCACGTCCCACCTGCACACACTGTCCCCTGCTGAGCTCAGTAACATAAAGTGGTCAGCGGCTGCAGAGCCAAAGAAGAATTTGGGGGTGGGTGCCTGCATTTGGCACAGGGGCTGTCACTGCTCGCAGCACCTACAGCCCACATCAGAGGGCTGGGTTTGAGTCCCAGCTCCGCCTCTGATTCCAGCTTCCTGCTAATGCACACCCAGGGAAGCAGTAGGTGAGGGCTCAAGGATTTGGGGCCCTGCCACCCACATGAAGATGTAGATTGGGTCCAGGGTCCTGGGCTTTGGCTTAGGATGCTGGCTTTGGATGTGGTGGGCCTTTGGAGAGTGAACCCGTGGCTGAAAGCTCTCTCTCCTCTCTCTCTATCCTACTCTGTCTTTCAAATAAAAGTGAGAAATAAAAAGTTTTTTTGAGGGGCCAGCACTGTGGCATAGTGAGTGAAGCCACCGCCTGTGACGACAGCATCCCATATGGGTGCCAGTTCGAGACCCAGCTGCTCCACTTCTGATCCAGCTCCCTGCTGACGTTCCTGGGAAAGCAGTGGAAGACGGCCCAAGTGCTTGGGCCCCTGCACCTGTGTGGGACATTCGGCAGAAGCTCCTGGCTCCTGGCTTCAGATCAGCCATCTGGGGAGTGAACCAGTGCATGGAAGGTCTCTCTATCTCTGACTCTCCCTCTTTTTCTCTCTAACTCTGCCTCTCAAATAAATTGGAAAAAAAAAAAACTTTTTGAAAAAGAATTTTCAGTTGAACTGGGGCTGTCACAGAAATAGCCACTCACTCAAGCATCCATCATCCTTACCTCTCAGTCATTTTTCCTGACAGACTAGAGATTTCTAATCCAAAACTTATCTCGTCTTTCTTAGTGTCCATCTGAGAGTGGCGTGGGAGTGGGTGAGAAGCCATGGCCTGGGGTTTGGCCTCAGCCCGCTGTCCAGCACCAGTCGCCTGTGGGATCCCTTTGGTAACTGACCAATCTCACTGACAGGCTTCCCACAGAAGCAGGCTGCCCGGAACGATTTCTGCTCCCGTGCTGTGCACACACGGACTCCCTGGGCCACCGTCAGCTACTCAGGGAGGGGCGGGGGGGAGGGGTGGGGGGTTGGGACTGGGGGAGGGTTTAGAGGACTGTGTTGTCAGGAGGCTGACCAAACAAACCTCACAGTACCTAGCCAAACCCAACCAGAAAGAAACTTCTCAGGGTCCAGCCAGGGGACACAGGCTGGGGAGCAGAGAGAGTGGCAAGCATCCTCGCAGGGTGCAGAACGCCTCGCGCGCTGCCGCGAGGATGGCCACCTTTCAAGTGCTCCGAGGGCATCCGTCAGCATGCGACTGGGTCCCGTTTCACTCCCTCCACACTGGCTCCAACTGGGCAGTCACGGGCGACTTCGCCCGCTGATGAAGATCCTTCGTCTGGTCACAATTAGCCCTGTCTCCTTGGGAAGTCAAAGCTTCGCAAACTCGTCTGTATGTGTAATGCCGGTCTCCCGAGAGGCCATCCGGAGATGATGGGTCGCTGGCCAGATATTTGGTCGAAGGTGGTGTCCATTCCTTTGATTTACAAAGTGGGAAAGCCATCGGGGAGAGGGGTCCTGGCAGCTGCGTGCTGGCCCTCATTCTGATAACAATGTTTCTATCCCTTCCACTCACAGCTTCTGGAAGGAGCCGCGAGTTATTTATTTCCCCCTCACTCCTCGGGCTCTGCGCACAGGCTCTATTCATTCCTGGGTCTCCCCGTCAGAAGCCAGGTCACCTCTGAACTAACTGGAATCACGGCTGCTCAGCGCTGCCTGCTTTATGGGTCTGCGCGGCCTACTTTGTAGTGTTTGCACTTCCCTGGAGCTGTGTGCTGGTCTAAGATTGGATACCTGCCTTACCCCGGGAACCCTCATGAAAACGAGAGGGTTGGCTCATAAAACTATCCCGCTGTGCAAAACTGCAAATAGACAAGGCTGAGACTGTAGAAAAGCCAGAGCTGGTGCAGGGAGCTGCATCGCCCCCCGGAGCACCCATGCCCGCGGCTCAGGTGCAGTCCCCACAGGCCCCCACCCGTGGGCCTACGCGTGCTTTGCAACTCAGCACCATTTCCTCGTCCAAATTCCCTCCCTGCTCCCCACCCCACCCCATTTCCACTTTGCCTCCGGGTGTAGACCCAGGTAGAAGCCAGCAGGCTCGGATGAGGACAGGGCCCCTGCCAAAGCCCAGTCGGGGGGACAGGCCAAGCGCTAGGCTGTGCTGGGCCCTCTGGGCAGCTGCTGTCTCTGAGGTTTGCACGATGTGGAAAGATGAACCAGAAGAAGCGGATTCTGACCTTCATGCCCCGGGCAGAGGTGAACCTGGAGGTCATGTCGAGGCCCCTACACGTGGGGGAAGAGTAAGACCCAGGTGACTTCCCAGCTGTGGACACAGGCCGGGCGCGGGAGGCTGCTCTGTCAACAGGGAGCACAAACGGTGTGGCAAAGGAACTGCAAGGTGTGTTCCCCTTCCTCAAGCAGCGGGCTTGCGGGAGGCTGAGAGAGGGCAGGCCAGCCTGCAGCGTGGATCTCCTCGGCGGTCCAGGTTAGCATCATCCGGGAGCTTGTTAAAAATGCATGTTCTCACCAGCGCCGCGGCTCACTAGGCTAACCCTCCCCCTTGTGGCGCCGGCACACCAGGTTCTAGTCCCGGTCGGGGCGCTGGATTCTGTCCCGGTTGCCCCTCTTCCAGGCCAGCTCTCTGCTGTGGCCAGGGAGTGCAGTGGAGGATGGCCCAGGTGCTTGGGCCCTGCACCCCATGGGAGACCAGGAAAAGCACCTGGCTCCTGCCATCGGATCAGCGCGGTGCGCCGGCTGTAGCAGCCATTTGGGGGGTGAACCAACGGAAGGAAGGCCTTTCTCTCTGTCTCTCTCTCTCTCACTGTCTAACTGTGCCTGTCAAAAAAAAAAAAATGCACGCACTCAGGCTGAGAGCCAGAGACACTGCAAGCAGGGCCTGCCTGCACATGCATGGTTTGTTCAAGTCTTCCAGGCAACTTTGGTGCAGCTAAAGCTAGACCTGCACCTAGAAGGACCAGCAGCAGGCCACTGTCAGTGCCGCAGCCAGTCCCGGCCCTGCTGACCTCGGGAAGGCGTCGTGCGCCTTCAACCGGCGTTTCCACCTGGGAAGCGGGCAGCACTGCTCGTGCTGGGGAAACATTTAGGGAATGCGTTTCACCTGTTAAACACCTAAGTGCATGGCCTCCAACAGGAAATACTAAATAAATACTGCTCTCATTCTTCCGGAGAGTGTGGGACTGAAGCAAGTGCATGCTCCAGAAATGCAGTGGGGTCCAGCACCGTGGCATAGTGGGCCAAGATCCAGGAGCCGGCATCCCACATGGGCGCTGGTTCATGTTCCAGCTGCTCCTCCTCTGATCCAGCTCTCTGCTGTGGCCTGGGAAAGCAGTGGAAGATGGCCCAAGTCCTAGGGCCCCTGCACCTGCGTGGGAGACCCGGAAGAAGCTCCTGGTTCCTGGCTTCAGATTGCTCCACCCTCAGCCATTGTAGCCATTTGGGGAGTGAACCAATGGATGGAAGACCTGTCTCTGAAACTCCCTCTCTCTGACTGTAACTCTGCCTCTCAAATAAATAAATAAAACATAAAAAAAAAAAAAAACGCAATGAACAAACACATCCATGAATGAATGTCGGGACCCTAGGGGGTCAGCTTGTGTGTTTCTTGCTGGCAGTAGATACTCAGACTTCTGCTTTTTAGGGAACTAATTAGAAAGGCAAAGCCATCTTCTCTGAGGTCTAATGAGCATGACTGCATTCAGCAAACGGGAAAGGTAGGAGCAGAAGGAGGGATGGTGAAGATGGACGAAATTAAAGTGGCTAGTCATTCGTTTATTCCCTTGAGAGGCACAAAGAGTCAGAGACCAAGACAGACAGAAAGAGCTCCCAGGCACTGGCTGGCTCCCCCAGACACCAGGGCTGGGCCAGCAGTGGGATCTGGGAACTCAACCCAGGTCTCCCATGTGGGAGGCAGGGACCCGAGTACCTGAGGCCCGCCTGCTGCCTCCCAGGGTGAGCATCAGCAGGAAGCCTGAGTCAGGAGTCAGAGCTGGGCCCGGATGCAGGCAGGTGGATGTGGGACACGGGAGTCAATCACTGGGCCACACGCCCACGGATCTGCCATCGCTTTCTCTAGAGCTGGGAGGTGCAGGAAGCCATGAGAATCTTTACTCTTTTTAATGTTTATTTATTCATTTTCATTTATCTGAAAGGCAGAGCAACAAAGATGGGGGGAGAGAGAGACAGAGAATCTTCCATCCGGGGGTTCCCTCTGCAGATGCCCACAACTGCAAGGGCTGGGCCAGGCTGAAGCCCAGCCAGCAACTCCTTTTGGTTCTCCCACAAGGGTGGCAGGGCCCCAGGGACTTCAGCCAACAGCTGCTGCCGCCCAGGGAGCACATTAGCAGGGGGCTGGGGTGGAAGCAGAGTGGGGAGGCGGGACCCAAACCAAGCACTCTAACACAGGGTGCAGCTGTTGCACACTGCAGCCTAAGCACAGGCAGATGCCCCTCTGCACTCCCCCATCCGCTCCTGGGGCCCTAGGGGAAGTCCCATCACCCTCCCGGGACCCTTCCTCTTCCTCCCAGATGAGGCTCATACGAGAGGTCAAAGCACCAGGGAACAGAGTTCTTCCATGTCAGCATCATGTGACCTCAACTGGGAGGCAGAGACACTTCCTGCAAGTCAGGAGCCCAGCTCAGAGGAAGAGAGACTGCGGACTGGCAGCCCACCCTCCCCAGCCTGCCCACAGCACCTCCCCAGCCAGACTGCCCGACCACCCTCCCCAGCCTGCCCATAGCACCTCCCTAGCCAGACTGCCAGACCACCCTCCCCAGCCTGCCCAAAGCCCCCTCCCCAGCCTGACCATAGCACCTCCCCAGCCTGCCCTCAGCCCCTCCCCAGCCTGCCCATAGCCCCCTCCTCAGCCTGCCCGCAGCCCTCCCCAGTCTGCCCATAGCCCCCTCCCCAGCCTGCCCTCAGCCCCTCCCCAGCCTGCCCATAGCCCCCTCCCCAGTCTGCCCTCAGCCCCTCCCCACTGTCTCTCCACCAGAAGCGCCTGGGTTCTGATTGGACTCCCTAAGGGATGTGTCAGCCTTCCTGCAGGGTCATCACATGCCCATGGAGTGGGGGGGGCACAGGGTGGTGGGGAGTCCTGGGAGCCTCCTGTCCTCTGGCCACCACCACTGTCCAGCATCTGAAATGAAGCCACCGATGACCGTTCTCTGTGGAGCAGAGTCCTGCTCTCGTTCCCTGAAAGGCGGGTCTTCTGCCCCAAGGAGCAGCATGCGCCCCTCCCCCTGCAGCACCATCACTGGCCACTTAGCTGCCCAGTGGCCAGTGAGCATCAGCCAGAGGCTGAGAACTGACGGGCTTCAGGAAAGGCGGGCTGGTAATGACCCCCAGCCATTCCTGACCTCCCTCCAGCCTCCCATTCAACATCTACAGGATTCCCTGGGCAGCCATCAGTGTGGCTTCACACAGAAGCCATGGGTCACACAGCAAGTGTGACATCATCAGGACAATGACACACTTCCCCACCAACAGTTACCACCCAACAACCAAACCAGGTCCCACGGACAAACTGACCTGGTCACCCAGCACCTGCCAGGTATCACAGGATCTCACCTTCTGTGTTAATGTCTGATTCTTTCATAATCAGCACGAAGCAGTGCTACTTGATCCTAACAGTGGCCACATGAGAAGTGGGGCAGGCATCATGTTCATGATCGCACGCCTGGGAAAACCACACAGGAGCAAAGGCTAGCTCCAGGCACTCAGCCGGGTGACGGCAGCTGAACCCGGGCCTGTGGCTCGCAGCCTAGTTCTCTTTCTGCTAAAACAGCCAACCCCTCGGAAAGAAGAAATAAGCTCTTCCTCAAACACAGTCAAGTCTCTCCGTGAGTTACATAAGCTACTCTAACAACGCTCAAACCTAACCGCTTTGGGGCCGATGTGAGGCACCGCAGATCCAGCAGCCTACACCGGCGCACGGGTTTGTGTCCTGGCTGTGCCACTTCCGGTCCAGCTCCCTGCTGGGAAAAGCAGAGAAAGATGGCCCAAGTGCTTGGGCCCCTGCCACCCACAAGGGAGACCTGGGTGGAGCTCCTGGCTTCTGCCTGGCCCGGCCCTGACATTGTGTGGCCCCTTGGGGACTGAACCAGCAAATGGAAGATGGATCTCTCTCTCTCTCTCTCTCTCTCTCTCTCTGTTAATCTGCCTTTCAAATAAATAAATCTGCTTTAAAAATTACCTGATTTCTTGCTTTCAATCTGCAGAAGGTGCTTCCAGCAAATCACTTCAAGCAAAGTTAACCTGGTACAACTTTTAAAAGTTTGGTTTCAGGGGCTGGCGCTGTGGTATAGCATATTAAGCCTCTGCCTGGTTTGAGTCCTGGCTGTTCCACTTTTGATTTAGCTCCCTGATAGTGGCTTGGGAAAGCAGTAGAAGATGGCCCAAGTGGTTGGGTCCCTGCACCGGTGTGGGAGACCAGGGAGAAGCACCTGGTTCCTGGCTTTGGGTCAGGCCAGTTCTAGCCATTTAGGGGGTAAACCAGTGGATGAAGGACCTCTCTCTTGGTCTCTCCCTCTCCCTGTCTGTAACTCTGCCTCTCACATAAATAAATTTTAAAAAAAGGATGGTTTCTAAACAAAGGTAGGAAAGAGAAGCTACACAATAAAGGTGAGATTCCACCTGCCCCCGGGCCCTCACTCTGCAGACCCTGGCGATGTGGGTGGAGGCGTGGGGAGGTGCACGGCTTGTGTTCCCTGAGCCACCCGTGCTGTCAAGGGCAGGGCTCTAGTCTGGCTGTGGCCTCCCGAGCCTGGCCCTGCCAGCAGGTGCTCCGGGGCCTCCATTTGCAGAGGGAGCAGGCGCTGTTCAGTGGGCAAGCCCGGGGGAGGAGAGACTGTGCTCTGTGGGGGCACTTGTAATTTTGTAACCAGCAAATGAAAGGGCAGAGAAAAATCACCAGGCAACCTTTCATTCGAGGCTCTCTAATTTGTGCAATTAAGTAAACGCATCAGGAGCTCCGGGGATGGCAGATCCCAAAACTGCCCGACAGCGCTCGCCTGCACTGGTTTTTATGGCCTTACTGGGGCCCTGAGAGGCTGGGAGAGGGTCTTCTTCCATTCAGACATTTCATACCTTGAGAGTTTTTATCTGGGCTCCATTTTCTGTATCACAGGAGCGCAGCTAGCGCCCAGCTGTGCGATATATTTTATATGGCCCAGCCATCCCCGAATAGAACAAAGGAGCAAGCCAGGGAGCAGAGGGCTTGACAATCACGGGGCAGGGCCAGGACCCCTGCACTAGGAAGGAGGTCCAGCACTGGAGTGTGTGTCCGAGGGGGAACCCCACCACCAACCCCCAGCCACCGTGGACACCCAACAGTACTCAGTACCCTCTCACCTGTGAGTGACCGTGGGAAAACGTCAGCCAGGTGAGGCTCGGCTGTTCACCTACCTTGAGCGGCTGTGCCTCCGGACACCCAGTTATCTGACCTAACGACCTTGCGAGGGGGTGTGTGCTTGGTGCAGCCGTTAGGCTGCTGCCTGGGACGCCCACATCCTACATCGGAGAGCCTGGGCTGGAGTCCTGCCTGGGACGCCCACATCCTACATCGGAGAGCCTGGGCTGGAGTCCTGCCTCTGCTTTCCACTCCAGGCTCCTGCTAGTGCACACCCTGGGAGGCAGTGGACGATGGCCCACCCAGATGGAGCTCCTGACTCCTGACTTGAGCCTGGCCCACACCTGGTCATGGCAGGCATTTGGGGAATGAGCCAGTAGATCAAAGATCCACCCTCTCCTTCTATTTCTCTCTTTCAAATAATTTTTTAAAACAAAAGCAAGCATTTCTGTATGTTTGGCATGTAAACCCAACACAGATACCACCCCATCCACACAGGTGAAGACCGACACAGCAGGCAGACATGATCCTGTCTGAATCCCCAGTCAGCCTGCTGGGCTGTGGCCCAGAGGCAAGACCTGGGCCACCCTACACGACCTAGGCAGCCACGGTCGGGGTGGTTTTAGGGTTTCAGCCCACACCAAACCGCCGTCCCAGTTCTGTCAGCTGTTAGCGTCAGACCTGGTGGCAGGTGTAGCTTGCGGCTCCCTGCACTGGGATACCCGTGACTCCGGAGTCGTGGGTAATGCGATTTTGTGACGGCAGCCACGGTTCCCATTTGAGGCCTTCGAAGGGTTCATTTGTTTCCAAGTAACCTGTGCTAAACCTTCTCTTGTAAAACTTTCGTTACAGCGAAGAATTCTCTTTAAAGCAAATAAACACATTCTTGACATGTGCTCAGATATATAAATTCCTGGTTTTACCTACAAACATTTCCTAAAACAGGACGTAGCTTTATAAATCCAGTCTCTTGACGTTACATTATTCAGTCAAGAAAACATTTATTGCCTGTGTGATATTTCAAGACATTTTCCAGGTAATCTAAGGTCAAAAAGTTCTCCTTTTTTTTTTTTTTTCAAAGTTGAAAAATGGATCCAGGATCTAAACCTCAGACCTGAAGCCACAAAACTCCTACAGGAGAAACCTGGAAGACACTGGCCTCAGCAAAGACGTCCTGGATAGGGCCCCAGCAGCACCGGCAATCAAAGCAAAGGGAGACGAAAGGGACTGCATCAAGCTAGGAAGCTCTGCACAGCAAAGGAAACAAAGACAACCGACAGAATGGAATACTCTACATCTGATCCAGGGTTCATATCCAGGATATTCAGGCAGCTCAAGAAACTCAACCACAGCAAAGCAAACAATCTAGCAAACAAACGAGCAAAGGATACGAACAGATGTTTTTTCAACGGATGAAATGCAAACGCCCAACAGAAACATGAAGAAAATGCTCAGGACCACCAGCCCTCCAGCAAATGCAAATGCAAACCACAATGAGGTTTCACGTCACTCCAGTCAGAATGGCTGCCATCCCGAACCACCACATAACACCTGCTGGCAAGGCTGTACAGAAAATGGTACCCTAACCCACTGCTGGTGGGAACACGATCGGTACAACCATTATGGAAAACAGTTCGCAGGTTCCTCAGGAAACTAACAATGGGGCAGCTCTGTAGCACAGTGGGGTAAGTCCCTGCCTGCAGCACTGGCATCCCACATGGGTACTGATTCAAGTCGGGCCACTTCGCTTCTGATCCAGCTCCCCGCTAATACCGGGGAAAGCAGAGGAAGATGGCCCAGGCGTTTGGGCCCCTGCACCCAAGCGCAGGACCAGGAAGAAACTCCTGGCTTCAGTCTGGCCCAGCCCTGGCCACTGCGGCCATCTGAGCCGGCAGATGGAAGACTCTCTGTCTCTACCTCTCTCTGTCACTCTGCCTTTCAAATAAATAAAAAACAGATTTTAAAAAACTCACCCAGGTGTGGAGCTTACTGGGCCTGAAAGCCCCTTCCTGCCGTTCTAATTCCACCCCCCTCGTTCTCTCCCCATCAAAGATCTCCATTTGTGTGCACCAGGCGGTGCTTGTCTTCCTCTGTCTCCCTCCCGTCTGGGGAGGCTTGGGGGTGGGGCTGACGTCCGCGGCACCAGCGCCAGTGTCAGTGCAGCTCCAGTTCCCACCTGCGAAGCTCTTGGATTTTCAGCCACGCCCTCCGCACCTGGGCCAGGGCCCTCCGTCAAGTCCCCTGCGGAAAGAGCCAGACAAGCACAGGCCTGCCCAGGCTTCCTGAGCCCTTCAGGTCTCCTGGGTGCAAACCTCCTTATTTCCCCTCCCTCTTCTCCAAGCGCCCACCTGGAGATACGGATAACTGGCACAGTAAACCATCCAGTTATCACTGGTGGGAAATTTCCCCAATTCTCCAAAAGACTTTAACTATATATAACATGTAAAGCAAGACCAAACACTCTGGAGACACACCTGTACATATATGCAGAGATGTGTTAGGGAGAGAATCCTTCTTCATATTCTCTCTCTCTCTCTCTCTCTCTCATGCACACACACACACACACACACACAAACACACATACGGGTACTTTGAAAGTTCAAGGAAAATGAGGGCCTGTATTGTGGCACCCAGCACCTGTGACACCTGCATTCCAAATCAGAGTGCAGGTTCGAGTCCTGGCTGCTCCACTTCTGATCCAGCTCCCGTTACTCCACCTGGGAAAGCAGCAGGTGATGGCCCGAGTACCTGGACCCCTGCCCCCATATGCGAGATGCAGATGGAGTTCCTGGCCCCTGGCTTCATCGGAGAAGTGATTCAGCAGACAGAAGACCTTCCTTTGTCTCTCCTTCTTTCTTTTACAATGCTTTCCAAATTAATAAACTGTTTTTTTTTAAAAAAAAAAAGGTCATGGAAAATGGAAGTAAAATGTAAGTTTATTTTAATGCAAAAAATATTTGAAGTCCATCACACAGTGCATTTTTCACGCACTTGTTGAAGACCTCTGTGTGCGTGGATATATATGCACGCGGGCAGGACGTGACCCTATCTACGTGTCAGAGAGAGGGCGTGTAGTCCTACTTCACCACAGGCTCCGAGGAGACCAGAGACCCTGCCCTGGGAGCTCAGAGCCCAGCAAGCAAGCAGGCAGCGGATGAAGTGAGGACCACTTATCCACCGAGGGTGCACACCGGGGAGAGGGCACAGCCAGGGAGGAGCAGGGGCAGCCAGGTGCCCAAAGGACTGGAGAGCAGACCTGGGAGCCGACCTCCAGCTACAGTCAGAAAAAGCAGATGGGATCATCCGCCCCGGTCAGCAGCGCCGGAACACGGGCTGCACAGACACCTCGCTTCCTTCACTCCGACCCCAAGCACTGACAGCCTCTATGCCTCCCACTGCCCCTAAGTGGGCACCGTTGTCCCTGTAACCACCCCACCTGTGCCCTTCCCGGAGTCTGCAGGCACCTAGACCTGAGCTTCCTGGTCGGCGAAACAGGAGTGTAGAAGCCGGACGCGGCTGTGCTGGGGCTGGGCACACGGCCGCCAGTAAGTGTGTCTGTCACCGCCATGGCTTCCAAGGTGAGGCTGCCCCTCCCCCATCCCCCTTTTGGGGAGCCCCGCCTGCTTCAGACTCCCAGAGCGTCCCTGGACGTTCCCTGGGACACCCACAGCCGGTCACGGAGCACCTAGGGTGGAGTCTTGGCTCACTCCGATTCCAGCTCCCTGCTAACGGACGGCCTGGGGGGCAGCAGGTTCAATACTCGCATCCCTGCCACCCACGGGGGAGACCTGGGTAGAGCTCCCACTGCTGGCTCTGGCTTGACTTAGCTGTGGCTGCTGCAGGCAAGGGGGAGTGAACCCACGGAGAGACGAGCACTTTCTGTCTCTCTGTCTCCCTCTATGTGTGTATCTGCCCTTCAAATATATATATATATAGATATATAGATATATAGATATATTTTTAACAGGCAGAGTGGACAGTGAGAGAGAGACAGGGAGAAAGGTCTTCCTTTGCCGTTGGTTCACACTCCAATGGCCGCTGCGGCGGACACACTGCGCTGATCCAAAGCCAGGAGCCAGGTGCTCCTCCTGGTCTCCCATGGGGTGCAGGGCCCAAGCACCTGGATCATCCTCCACTGCACTCCTGGGCCACAGCAGAGAGCTGGCCTGGAAGAGGGGCAACCAGGACAGAATCCAGCGCCCCGACCAGGACTAGAACCTAGTGTGCCGGCGCCGCTAGGCGGAGGATTAGCCTATTGAGCCGCGGCACCGGCCCAGGTATATTTTTTAAGATCTTATTTATTTATTTGAGAAGCAGAGTTACAGAGCGAGAGAGACAGAGACAGAGAGAAAGATCTTCCATCTGCTGGTTTACTCCTCAAATGGCTACAATGGCTGGAACTGGGCTGATCCAAAGCCAGGAGTTTCTTCCGAGTTTCCCAAATGGGTACAGAGATCCAAGCACTTGGGCCATCTTCCAATGCTTTCTCAGGTCATAGCAGAGAGCTGGATCAGAAGAGGAGCAGCCGGGACTCGAAACAGCGCCCATATGAGATGCCGGCACCACAGCTGGAAGTTTATCCCACTACGCCACAGTGCGGGCTCCCACATACATTTTTTACAAAAGCAGTCAGCTGTGACTCATTTCTCCTAAGCAGTGACGTGTTTTAGTTCCCTAAGCACACCTGTCAGTGTGTTACCACAACCAACATTTACATTTTAAAACTTCAGCCTCCTTTGGAAGGTGTCCAGGCTCCATGAGCAGGTAAAGTGTTTCAGAGGGAGCCGCCAGGTCCTCTCCCCCGGCCCCTCCGAGACAGCTGACCTAAGAGCTTGCTCACCTGCCCCTGCCCGCCTGTGCCTCCACAGCACAGAACACGGTCATCCAGGACCCGCCATCCACCCCTGAGAGCCCTCCTCCTTCTCCCCTCCGTCACAAGCCAGCTGTGCACAGGCTCAGCCGAGGAGACGGGTCCTCCTGGAGAAACACACATGGGGCACTGCCCACGAGAGGGGCCACGAACATGTCCACAGAGTGCCCACGAGACGGCCCCTGGATGCAGCTGTTCCAGACAGTACCCCATCTCACGCAGTCAGCTGCCGCAGCATAGGTGGGCATTTAGCATCCGTTGGATCAGTTCCCCTTTTTGGTGTGAATTTACGTAGCCTGAATTGAGACCCAGGAGCTGACACTCACCCCTGGAACCTGCCTTGGTCAGGCCAGCACTGACGGCACAGGTGGGTTTCCTGTAAACTGTGTCCCCCCACCAGTCCTTGGCACCTGTCCAAGATGCAGGTTCTGGCCACAATAATCCACGGAGGACACCCAGACCCAAAAGCAGCCTTGCTTCGCCCACCCCAGCCACTGCACGAGGGAGGGACATCCGCAGCTTCAGTCACACACGGGACAGGCATGCGACCACCTCACCCCCGGCTGAGAAGGGGGCATCAGATGCCAACAACGGCCAGAAAGAAACAGTCCGATCGGGTCCCCAGGGGAGCAGTGGGGACGAGGTTGTCACGAAAAGCACGAGTGGGAGCTTTCTAGTGGCCACCACGGATCACGAGGGTGTAGGTTGCCACAAGCTGAGAGGGGCCCCGACCACCAACCCTGGGGTGATGGTGCCGAGACCCCCAGGTGGGCGGCTGAGCCCCCCAAGATGTCGTTCACAGTGAACCTGATTCCGGGAGGGAAGAGACGTTCCTAGCAGACGTACCAGCTACCCAGGCAAGGAAAGCGAATGCCCGGGAAAGCACAGGAACTGTTTGCCAGAATAATTTCTGGTTTCGTTTCTGCCGCTTTCACGGCGGCTGAGACGAGCCCCGCGCAGCCACCCCCATCACGCTCCGCGGCATCTGATCTCGCACCTGTTCAGACTCCTGACGTCTGCTGGCGGTTCCACAGCTCCCACAGACCCAGGAACTTTCTGCTCATCGCGGTCATTAGCTGTGTGGGGCAGGCGGCTGCTGCAAAACCAGCGAGTGTCCGGCGGTGCAGGCTGCCCGCATCCCCGGGGGCCCAGGGCTGGAGAGGCCCTTTCTGTCCAGCACCCAGAGGCCCGAGTCCAGTGTCACTTACTCTTCCAACAGAACTCTCTCTCGTGGACCTTACTTAGAGACGGCTCACTCGCCCGCTACGGCGTTCTCTCCCACGCGGACAGCAATCACGCTCGGTCTGGTGTCCAGATTCATCGGCACCTGAGGATTCCAAATCAGTCTCATAAACGGCTGGTACCCAAATCAAAATTATACAACACACGATATTCACGGCCCTGCGAGGTATTTGGCAAGGGGTTTGGTAAGGGTGGGTCTGGAGGCAGAAAGCCAATAAAAGTTATCCCCAAAGGGGCGTGTGCTGTGGCTCAGCAGGTTAGGCCTCCACCTGGGACACGGGCGTCCCATGTCAGACTCTGGTTCAAGTCCCAGCTGCTCCACTTCGAGTCCGGCTTCCTGCTAACGCACCTGGGAGACAGCAGGTGGTGGCTTAAGTACCTGGGCCCCCGCCACCCACATAGGAGACCCAGATGGAGCTCCTGGCTCCTGGCTTTGGCCTGGCCCAGCCCTGGCTGTTGCTGGCACTCACTCTCAGTCTCTTTCACTTTGCCCTTCAAATAAATTAATTTTTAAGTTGTCCCACAATGTCCTTGCAATTGCCCTCACTCACTCCACGCTTCTGAAGGACCTATGTCACACTAATGCTAGTCTTATCTAGTTCCTGGTCAGAGGTCTCACTGCCCCATTGGTGGTGACTTCTGGAAAAAGGCTGAGCAGGCGAGGAGCACCCAAGGCCCAGGCTGGGGCTCAGTAGATGTCGTCTGTGCCTGGGGTTGAGCCCCAGTCTCTGGGGGCTCAATGTCCTGGAGGCCTCTGCCCTCCCTCCCCTTCCTCCTTCCCGTCCCACCTGTGACAGAGAGGAACAGCAGGCCGAGGCCTCTGGGCTGACAGCCAAAAGCAGAGGGAATGACTTGGGACGCTCTCATGAGGACGTGGGAAGCCGACCCAGGGACACAGAACCAGAGCCAGCTACTGAACCCATGTACCCACGCACTCAAATATAGGACACAGGTGTCTGTTAACCAGCATCCCAAGTGCTAGGCTAATGCCTGCCCCCAATGCATGCATGTTTAAATAAAAAACCAATCTGTTAGAGCAAATTTAATACCAGGCAACAAAACAAAATAAATTGGATAAGAAGGGATAGAAGCAGGATGCAGTAAAATTGCATTCATGCACAGCTGTAAGTCCCCAGAGGACTAAAAATCTACATGCAAAGTGCCAAACCTTTAAAAATGCAGAAAGTAATATGAGAGAGAACTTACAATATCAATTAGAGTAATAGTCTCTCAGACTAGACCATGAAAAGTACAAGCTGTAAATAAAACTATGTAATGTTTTCACTGAATTCAAAATCAAAACTTAGTTTGTGCCAAAAAAAAATCATCAACGAGTGCCCACAAGTCAGGCTGCAAGATAACCCACTGCCTGGCGGGGGGGGGGGGGGTCACTCACTGTGCATTCAACCTACAATCAGAATCAACCTACAGTCAATCCATGCAGAAAAACCCTACAACCAGAGGAGGGAGGGGCACACAGACAGCAAGATGCCCGGGCAAAGGACAGGAACAGCGAACCGACACTCACCCCTGAGCTCCGACAGGACAAGGACTTGCCGGGTCACAGACCCAGAGCCCTTGTGAGGCTGTGGCATGTGCAGTGAGCAATGAGCCCGCCAGACAGTGAGCAGCAACTTCCTGGAGGCTGTGCCTGTCAGTCAACCCGACAATCCCAGTGCTAGGCACGTTTCCTAGAAAACACTTATGTACACAGCGGGCCAGCAGTAGAGAGCTCTAGCCAGCACTGCCTGTATCAGCAAACAGCTGGGCCAACCCCCATGTGTCTGTTAACAGGGGCATGCATAAATAACTCTTGGCATATTGATGTCACACTCATGCACTTAAATATCACGTGGCAGATAAAATAAATAACCTGGGGGCAGGCATTTGGGGCAGCAGCTATGACACCTCTGGGATGTCTGCGTCCCACGTTGGGTACCTGAGTCTCAGTCCCAGCTCTGCTCCCAAGTCCAGGTTTAGGCTAATGCACACCCTGGGAGGCAACAAACAATGGCTCCAGTGGTTGGGTCCTTGCTGCCCATGTAGGAGACCCAGATGGAGTTCCCAGCTCCTGGCCTCAGCTTAGCTCAGCTCCAGTTATTGTAGGTATTTGGAGAATGAACCAGCACAAGACAGACAGTCTCAGGGCACCTCTGTCTCTGTCTCTGTCTCTCTCTCTTCCCCCCTTTCAAACAGATAGATACATAGATATGGATATATAGATAAAAACCTTATATAAAGCAATAACCTGACATGGCAAAGTACATAAAATAAAGTTTTGTGCAAAAACCATATGATCATACAGAGAGGATAGGATATTGATTGAATAATGTTTTAACCCTTGCAAAACCATGTTGTATGTTGCCTATGGCTACGTAAAATGGTAGTGGGTGACAGAAGGCTGAGTGTGAGGCGTGGGCACACCCTCTGCAGGATGACGGGCTGATGGACAGAGGACTGACTGCCTCAGGAGGAAGAGCGAGAGCCCAGGGAGGCGCCCACAGAGCGCATCTCAACACGACTGTGCGTCATGGGGAAGTCACGGCAAACCGTCCGAATCCAGGGAGGCCAGCGGCACACACAGCGCGTCTGTTCACTGCGTCCTATGACCTTCGGTGGGTTTGGAAGACTGTGTCTCAACACAGCTGTTTTCCAGATCACTCCGCTGCTGCTCCCTGCTCTTGGACTCTGGGACGCAAACCCTGGTTTGAGGCACAGCAGCCACGCTCCCCAGCTCTTCTCTGCCCAGCCTGGTTCCATTCCCCGCTGTCCTCACTTTTCCTGCTCCAGGGCCTTCCTCGCCTCCCCTCCCAGGGCTAACTCCTCTCCCTCACCCAGCTCTCTCGTGCCACCCCTGCTGGGAACACTCCTCAGCCACCTGGCACGCACGAGGGTCCCGGTTATGCACTCTCTCACACCCCTGCCTCTCGTTCAGCGTCGTAAACACCACGACTGATTACTCGTGGGTTTTCTTCTTTTTAAGCATCTGTCTCTTCTGTTCACCACTTAATCTAGCACAAGGCTTGACACCCAGTGGGTGCCCAACTGATGTACTGGAAGAAGGGGAAAGAGGAGAGGGCCATGACGGATGGCAGGTTGGGGGTGGCGAGGTTGGGAGGGCAGACACATTCACAGCCAGCATACCCCCAAGGAAGGGATGGTGAGGTTGGGGAGCAGACACAGATACAGCCAGTGTACCCCCAAGGCTGGGGATGGTGAGGGTGGGGAGCAGACACAGACACAGCCAGCGTACCCCCAAGGCTGGGGATGGTGAGGTTGGGGGGTAGACACAGGCACAGCCAGCGTACCCCCAAGGTAGGGGATGGTGAGGATGGGAGGGCAGACACAGGCACAGCCAGGGTACCCCCAAGGCTGGGGATGGCAAGGTTGGGGGGCAGACACAGACACAGCCAGCGTACCCCCAAGGGAGCCTCCACGCCCTGCACCCTGTGCTGAAGGCAGCCGGGCGCCAGCTACTCGGGGTTGCACTGGATTTTCTAGTGTTCTGCTGTCTGCAGTGACTGATCTGTCATTGCTGCAGGAGGCTGTGGCTAAGGATTCCTGCTGCACGGGCCCCTGGTGAATCCATCAGGACTTTAACATACACTGCAACCTGGAACGGCAGATTCAGGAGTGTGTCCCAGCACCTCCCAGTGCCGGGAGGCGTTAGTCTTCATTGTAGCAGGCACTGATTCGGTGATCCAAGCAAATAATTAAGGGCGGCCGAGCAGTTTTCAAGAACTGGCTATGTTAAAACACACTCACACTCACCCCCACTCTGAGGCTGTACTGTCCACTGCTCACACTGTACACACACACGTGTTAACACAGGAAACATCTATTTAGGAGGTAATCTAGAGAAGAAAAGTATTCCTACAGGATTAAAATCAATTGTGGGGCCAGCGCTGTGGTGTAGCAGGAAAAGCCACCACCTACGGTGCCTGCATCCCATATGGTTCAAGTCCTGGCTGCTCCACTTCCGATCCAGCTCTATGCTGTGGCCTGGGAAAGCAGCAGAAGATGGTCCAAGTGCTTGGGCCCCTGTACTCCACGTGGGAGACCTGGATGGGGCTCTTGGCTCCTGGCTGGAGCCTGCGCCAGCACTGGCCATTGTGATCATCTGGGGAGTGAACCAGTGGATGGAAGACCTCTCTCTCTCCCTCTCTCTCTCTCTCTCTCCCCTCCTTTCTCTCTGTAACTCTTTCAAAATGCATAAATAAATCTTTGTTAAAAAATCTATTGTATATTTTGAAATCAGATGACAAAGACGCTGGTGGTGATGATGATGAAGATGATAAAGGAGAATAATTAGCAAAAGTGGATATTTACGATGTGCCAGGCATTGTGCTAAGTGCACTGACTACCTTACGTCATCCTTATAAACCCCATGAAATGGGCAATTTTATTACTCTTTTTACAGTCGAGAAAAGTGGCTATTCCCACCCAAAAGTCACCCAACATTTTTTTTAAAAAAGATTTATTTATTTGAAAGGCAGAGAGAGAGAGGGAGAGGGAGAGAGGGAGAGACAAAGAGAGAGAGAGAGATCATCCATCTACTGGCTCACTCCTCATTTAGCCGCAATGGCTGGGGCAGGGCCAGGCTGAAGTCAGGAACCAGGAGCTTCCTCCACGTCTCCCATGTGGGTGCAGGGGCCCAAGCACTGAGGCATCTTCTGCTGCCTTCCCAGGTGCATTAGCAGGGAGCTGGATAAGCCAAAGTGCTGGTCCCTGTCATCCAAATTTGAAGCCCATATGCCTAGCTATTTTGCCAACAGCCTCCTCTGACCCACCTGCTCCTCCCCAAATCATCTTCTCCCCCTCTCTCTCCCTCTCTCTTTCTCTCCCTCTCTCTCCCTCTCCCTCTCTCTGCCTCTCTTCCTCTCTCTTTCTCTCTCTCTCTCTCTCTCTCTCTCTCTCACACACACACACCCCTTCAAGTTCATCTTCTCCGCTGTATCAAAGAACCAGATTTAACCAACGTTCCTTCAGTGTTTGAGAATGAAGGCAGACACAGGAACAATAGGTCCGCATTCTGAATCCTCCAGGCTCAGGATGATTAATTTAACATCTCCTCCACATTTCCGTTCCAAGCAGATGGCCACTCAAGCTGCCTGGCCCAGGAGGCTAGTATCTCTCACCCAGACAATCCCAAGACCCAGCAGACGCTTGAGCCCAAACATCGCGGTTCTTAACGTGGCCAGAGCCTCACACCCCTGGTTTTTGTGCACTACAAAGTGCCGCATCCGACACCCTCGGTCCACCCATCTTAAAATAAGTGCAGGCGGCCAGCTCCGCGGCTCACTAGGCTAATCCTCCACCTGTGGCGCTGGCACACGGGGTTCTAGTCCTGGCCGGGGCGCCGGATTCTATCCCAGTTGCTCCTCTCTCTCTGCTATGGCCCGGGAGTGCAGTGGAGGATGGCCCAAGTGCTTGGGCTCCTGCATCTGCATGGGAGACCAGGAGGAAGCACCTGGCTCCTGGCTTCGGATCAGCACAGCACTGGCTGTAGCAGCCATTTGGGGGGTGAACCAACGGAAGGAAGACCTTTCTCTGTCTCTGTCTCACTGTCTAACTCTGCCCTGTTGTCCACGGCAGTGGCATGCTAAATGGCACGTTTTCAGTTGCCATGAGCACATGACTAATAAAAATGAATGAAGGCACCGAAGTCTGTATCTGAGAGGAGACGCTAATTTCATACATCGTCTATGAGCATTGAGAAGCCATCGCTGGAAGACAGCCTGCTCGCTCACAGTGGGTAGGAAGTCTGGGGCCATACTTGTGCCCTCCCTGGTCATAAGATACCCAACCTGGAAGGCATGCTGAGATCAGGTGGGTTTTACAATCAAGGCAGGCGCCTCTCCTTGCACATCAAAACAGAACTTTAGAAGGGCAAATGAAGTTTCTTCTTGCCTTACGGAGAATTGGAGCAAGCAAATAATGGCAGTAAACTTGTAGAGGAAACAAGTGCAAATAGATGGAAGAAAAATGTAAATCCTGCCATGGTTTTTCTTTTTTTTTTAAAGATTTATTTATTTTACTTGAAAGTCGCAGTTACGCACAGAGAGGAGAGACAGAGAGAGAGAGACAGAGAGGTCTTCCATCCGCTGGTTCACTCCCCAGATGGCCGCAACAGCCAGAGCTGCACCGATCCAAAGCCAGGAGCCAGGAGCTTCTTCCAGGTCTCCCACGCACGTGCAGGGGCCCAAGGCCTTGGGCTATCTTGTACTGCTTTCCCAGGCCATAGCAGAGAGCTGGATGGGCAGTGGAGCAGCCGGGTCTCAAACCGGTGCCCACATGGGATGCTAGCACTGCAGGCGGTGGATTTACCCACTACACCACAGCACCAGCTCCTCCATGATTTTTCAAGAATGTCTTTTCCTTTTGCTTTTCCCTCCCACCAGGAAAAAAAAAAATTTTATTTAGGGAGGGAAGAAGGTAACCAGGATTCCTTCCTCTAAGCTCGGATCTCGGGTACAAGAATCCACATGTCCGAGCCAGCAGAGGATTCTGGGATCCAACAAAGAAAGCCATTGCCAGCGTCATTTTCTGGGAGCTTCTGATCTCACAAGGGTAGCACAGCGCTCTGCTGCAGGTCAGGCAGCCACAGGGACCACTCTTCCCTGCGCCCCTGGACAAGTTAGCACCCCGTCTGGGACCCAGCCTCCTGAGCTACCAAATAAGACGACGTCGCAACCTGCCTGCCGGCGGCGAGCAGACCCGCAGGGCAGTGGACACGGGCACACAGTGCGCCGCCAACCAGAGAGACAGGCTCCTGCAACCCGAGTCAGTCCCAGCACTGGAGTTCTTAGCTCCCTCAGGGGGAGCACAGGCCGGCTCTGCAGGAGGGGCCTGCCCCGCTGCCCAGGCGCCAGTGCGCGCCGGGAAAGGCAAGGGCCCAGTCTATTTCTGTCACAGGATGACCTCACAGGAAGCCTTGCCAGGGCTAACTTAGAGCCCCCAGGTTCTCAGGAGGACTCAAGGTCAATCCATTGTTTTTGACCCAGGCCTCTGGCTTCCCCTTGATTGGCACCTAAATGGGGGCTCTCTTTCCGGTGGCTGGCTTCCACTCCTCCCCACCAGTGCCCCCAGATATAACAAGTATGTAAAAAAAAAAAAACCAGCATTTGTTCCCAGCGCTAAATCTTAATCTTTCAGAGTTGGTCCCTTCGAACGCAAAGAGAAGACAGTTGGCATTCGATCTGCTTCCCGGTACCCACGGCACCACGGACTCTGGTGGTACCTCATGCCCACCGCCCACTCGCTGAAGCAGTCCCACCTACGACACGCGTGGGCTGCCCGTCCCATCTCACATCGCACCTGGGTTCAGCTGTTCTCAGCGTGGCAGTTTTAGATGGCTCTATTTCATAGAGAGGTTTTTTTTTCTTCCCTGTAAAATCTGTCTTCCTGAGGTTTCTCCCCATGGTTCCTGGTTTCTCCCCAGGAGCTTGTACCTGATGTATTAATCATATTTTTTCTATATTTTATGATGTTTTGACATCTTGAGGGACCCAGCTGGCTGAGACACTGCCCTTGCCAGGGTTGGTGAATTCCTGAGACAATAAGCAACGTGCCTATGATGCACCTTCCTTTTCTTATGCAAACCAGCTAATCCGGAGTCCACCTGACGCCTGTCACCCCAAACCTGACTCTCACAAACCAGCCAGATTTCTCCTGCCCCAAATCAAATCAGGACCAGGCACCAGACAACGAGGGACAGCCCCTGCTCCCTGACCCCTGCTGGAACCACTCAAACTCGCCAATCCCAGCCTGTCGCCCTTCCCAACCTGCCCAGGATTGCCTGTGGGTCCTTCCTGCCTCCTTCCAACACTGGCGGCTCCCACGGGGGGCCTGTGTGGGAGCCGTGCCCCTCCACCCAGGGAGCGCGAGACGTGGAGAGATTCTCTCGCGGCATGAGCCCGTCCATCACTAGGTCACCTCTCTGAGTTAAACATGTGAGCAACATTCAAGATGTCTGATGACCCATTCAGAGCCGTGACCCTGCCCCTTCCAAGCTTCTGCTCCACGCCCATGACCTTTGCCCTTCACCACCCTCCACAAGGCTGGAGGCATCTTTTACCACCCAGCTCAGAGCCGGCTCCTGGGAGCTGTGCACAGTCCCACACGCGGGCTCTGACCAAGCAAAGGCAGCCGTGTGCCGTCAACAACTCCACCATTACCACTGTCAGTAGCTCATTTACACTGCTGGTGAAAACGAAGCTTTGCTGTTAACAAAAACCTTCAACTCCATTTCATGTGAACGTTTGTTAAACCAAGCTTCCCCGTGATCCTTTCTTGCATGACTTGTTTAATTTAAATGTTCAAATTCATCATCGTCACCATACGACATGCAGTTTCCTAGCAGGACCACGTGGCTCTACCATAGAGTTTACAATTCTTTACATACGGACCTAATGATTCACCCGTTCATTCATTTCAAAGGCAGAGTGGCAGAGAGGGAGAGATCTTTTACCGCTGGTTCACTTCCCAAATGGCTGCAACGGCCAGGAGCCAGGAGCTGCATCTGTGTCTTCCACGTGGGCGGCAGGGCCCCAGAACTTGGGCCATCTTCAGCTACGTTCCCGGGTGCATTAGCAGGTGCCTGATTTGGAAGCAGAGCAGCCAGGACTCAACCTGGTGCTCCCGTATGGGAGGACAGCGTTGCACACAACACCATAACACCACCTTCATATGGGGTCAGTGTTGTGGATTTTTTTTTTAGGAGCTGTTTTTTAATTTATTTTAAAAGAAGAGTGAGTGAGACAGAGAGGGAAAGAAGAGGAGAGGAGACACAGAGAAAGAAAAAGAGAATCTTCCACCCACTGGCTTACACCCCAGATGGCCAAGATAGTCAGGGCTAGGCCAGGCTGAAGCTAAGAACCAGGAACTCCATGCTGGTCTCCCGTGCGGGTGGCAGTGACCCAGGTACTTGCACCATCCTCCTCTGCCTTACCAGTTGCATTTAGCAGGGAGCTGGATCAGAAGTGGAGCAGGCCAGCGCTGCGGCTCACTAGGCTAATCCTCCACCTTGCGGCGCTGGCACACCAGGTTCTAGTCCCGGTCGGGGTGCCGGATTCTGTCCCGGTTGCCCCTCTTCCAGGCCAGCTCTCTGCTGTGGCCTGGAAGTGCAGTGGAGGATGGCCCAAGTGCTTGGGCCCTGCACCCCATGGGAGACCAGGAGAAGCACCTGGCTCCTGCAATCGGATCAGCGCGGTGCGCCGGCCGTGGCGGCCATTGAGGGTGAACCAACGGCAAAGGAAGACCTTTCTCTCTGTCTCTCTCTCTCACTGTCCACTCTGCCTGTCAAAAAAATAAAAAATAAAAAAAAGTGGAGCAGCTGGGGCAGAAACAAGCACTCCTGGCATTGCAGGCAGGGGCTACTGTGCCAGAACACTGGCCCCGTATGATTCTTTGTAACAATTAGGATGTTAAGGACAATGAGGGCTCCTCTACCAAATATCCCACATGCACACCCCATGAAGTCCTGTCACAGGTACTGGCATTGTCCCCCTGTGCAGGGAAGAACATCAAGACTTTGAGAGACTAACTGCACCTGGATGGGGTACACGCCCGGGCTTCAGTGCACATCCTGTGGGTCACATCTGACTTCAGTCCCTCATGCTCATCATGAGAACCCCATCTCTCCGGCTCTGCACACCGCGCCTGGAATCAGAATTGCGAGCGCTCAGATACTTGTCTGGACGGTTTCTTCAACCCTGGGGGCTTCCAAATGCAGTTGGGTAGCCCCCCTCCTTCCCCCACGCAGCACTGCTGCAGATCTCGAAGGACACAGGACTCTAGCTTCCTGAGCTTCTCTTCCTTTGGGAGGGAGAGTCCCCTGACAGATGGCTGCTCAGAAGCCGTGGGTTTCTCTAGCTAGATTCCTTCCCTCAGCGAGTATCCCCGCAGGGAACAGGTGCTTTCGGACATCAGCTATCATTGCTATCGGCATTTGCACCTGAACACTCACATGCTGCCGTGAGAGAGTGCTGCAAATGAGTTTTTCAGCATTTAATTTAAGTATGTATTTGAAAGTCAGAGTTACAGTGAGAGAGCGAGAGACAGAGAGGGTTTCCATATGCTGGTTCACACCCCAGTTGGCTGCAACAGCCTGGGCTGATCCAGGCCAAAGCCAGGAGCCTGGAGCTCCATCCAGGTCTCCCACGTGGGTGCAGCGGCCCAAGTGCTCGGGCCATCTTCTGCTGCTTTTCCCAGGCCACAGCAGGGAGCTGGATCAGAAGTGGAGCAGCCGGGACACAGATAGACGCCCCTGTGGGATGCCGGCGTTGCATTGTCAGTGGCAGCTTTACCCGATACTCTGGCCTCCGAAATGGCCTCTGAAGCCATGACTGTAGCTTACAGCCAAGGAATAAACTGACAGTAATCACTTTGTAAAAAAAAAATAATAATAACAGGAAATGACTGTGCTTCCTCTGCTTGGTGTAACACAAACTCCAGGCCCAGCCGGTTTTACCCGCCACGCTGTCCTCCACACTCACTGAATGGAGCCGTAGACTCTCAGCGTGACCAAGTTCACACACTCACCCTGTGCTCCCAAAGCACTGTGCAGTTTACAGTTTTTCCACAAAACGTGAGGGGGCAGAGAATCCTCCGCTCGCTGGGTCACCTGGAGAAGGCACAGCCCAGGGAAAGGCAGGGCTGCAGCCGGACCCCCGACTCAGGGTGCACACACCATTGCACCCTGCAAAGGTTCTGGGCGTTCCTTGGAAGCTGATGGAGGCCACTGGCAGAAATGGAGATGGAATCCACAGTCGCCTCTCACCCTTCTCGTGTTGCCATCTTCTCTCTACTTCTGAGTGCAGAGGTCGCCATCCTTGATTCAAAATTGACAACAATAAGATTAAAAGTCCGTGGGGTCCCTGCCTACAGGATCCCAGTGGTCAGCGCTCCTTCCTTCCCCAGCCGTCAAACTAGCACACTTTCACCTTTATGCACCAAAGTACACGTCTCTCTAAATTTTGTTATTTATTTGCAAAGCAGAAGCAGAGAGGGAGACAGAGGGAGAGACAGAGACAGAGCGAGAGCTCCCATCCACTGCTTCACTCCCCAAATGCTCACAGCAGCCAGGACAAAGCCAGGAGCCCGGGGCTCAATCCAGGTCTCCCAGGTGGGTTGCGTGCAGCCGGCTACTCTAGCCGTCAGCTGCTGCTCCCCCAGGCCAGGCATCTGCAGGAAGCTAGAATCAGAAGCAGGGTCTGGACACGAATTCAGGTGCCTTGCTGTGGGACATGGACATCCCAGCGGCATCTGACCTGCTGTGCCAAACACCTGCCCCAAACTTGTCTTTCCACTCCACGTTCCCGCAGGCTTCCTGAAGAGCCCCTGCAGCCCTCAGTATTCTTATACCTGCACCTTTCAGCCGGGAAAGTCCCCCCAAAAGGCCTCCAAGGTGGCAGAGCTGGCAGCTTCTGTAGCATCTGGGGTGCAGGCAGGGCTGCGTGTCTACCAGCTTTAAGGCGGGGCTGCATCTTCGCACGGGGCACAGGTTCAAAGCCCTTCCTCCCTGAGCTCCCTCACCCTGGTGACAACCATCTCTCTCCTCCGCGGCACTTGCCACAGGTAGTGACGTGTGAATAGCAAGGACCGAAAGAAGACGCAACACTAAATTCCCATCACTCAAGAAGAACTCAAGCTACCCTCTGGGAGAGACGCTCCCAGGATTAATTATATTGTCGGGGTTGATATCTTCCTTCATTGCCCTCCCCAGTAGTTTCGCAAATACATTTTTCCACAGTTTGAAAGAAAACCTAAGAACTCCCAAGTTCCACCGCCAGGAAACACTGACAGCCTGTGATAGCTGAATAATGGATGAAGCTCCACTGTTTACTTAGCAGTGGGAGAAAAAAAAAAAAAAGGAGGAGGGGGGAGATAGAGAGGTGCAGATAAGCAAGAGGAGGAGCCGACATTCTCCCAATGGAACAGCCATGAGTACCCTGGCCCTGTTCTTTTGTTTTCTGTGCACAAAATGCGTGTGGGAGCCACCAGGCTGCAGGCAGCTCCTTATCGGCTCATGCCTGCTCCGTGGAGTTGTGGAGTTTGTGAGCCCTCTCCCCTGGCCTGGGGCACTCTGTCCTTCCGGAGAAGGGCATGAGACCAGCATTCTCATCCTGACAACATGGAGTCCCCCACTGCACAGTCCCTAGAGAGAACGCTCTCCAGGAGCCTGCAGCATGTCCCCGGCTCGGAGCCACTCCCAATCCAGTCCCATGCTGGAATGCTGGTGGAAACGCTCCGATGTCATTAGCAAGGTTTACGGTTTTCTTTTCAACACTATTCTGGATTTCGCTGCTAATTACCTCGCATTCCCACATTCCTCTGTGGGGCCACCCAGACCAAGTCAGTCAAGTGGGAGGCTGCCGGAGAAATCTCCCACCATGCCCGTCCCTGGGAGCCCAGGTTTCACCATTAGAGATTCACTCTTTGGGTTCGGGAGGCATTTGAATCCCTGGAGGTCCCATTAAAATGCAACAGCTCCGAGAAGAATAACATGGAAAGCTATTATTAACTGACAGCAAGGAGGCCCTTGGGAGTTGGACACAGGATATAGCCTGAGGAACGACCACAGGAAACCGGGACACGGCAGAGAGGGAAGGTAAGGCGGCAGCAAAAATAAACTCTATCTACTTGGCGAATTTTCAGGGGGCAAGCGTGCACTCCTTCGTGTATCCCTCGCACAGAGAGTGTCTCCTTCCAGACGGGGTGATGGGCACGGAGCCATCTGCCTCATTTGTACTCACAGACAAAATCAACAGCGACACCACACCGGCCTGTGTGCCAAGCTCTGCCCCAAGCCGGGGCTGTTTGATCAGGACTTTGCCCCTGGACTTGCTCCTCCAGCGCCTCCAACGAGCCACCAGGGCTGCCAGGGAGGGCTGCATCTACATCACGCGTGTGCATGCTCTCCTACCCTCCCCTGCCTGGAGACGCAATCTGGGTGCTTCCCTTCCCTGCTTTTATTTTCTTTTTCTTTCTTTATTTTTTTTTTTTTTTTTGACAGGGAGAGTGGACAGTGAGAGAGAGAGAGACAGAGAGAAAGGTCTTCCTTTGCCGTTGGTTCACCCTCCAATGGCCGCTGCGGCTGGCGCGCTGTGGCTGGCGCACCGCGCTGATCCGAAGCCAGGAGCCAGGTGCTTATCCTGGTCTCCCATGGGGTGCAGGGCCCAAGCACTTGGGCCATCCTCCACTGCCCTCCCTGGCCACAGCAGAGAGCTAGACTGGAAGAGGAGCAACCGGGACAGAATCCGGCGCCCCGACCGGGACTAGAACCCGGTGTGCTGGCGCCACAAGGCGGAGGATTAGCCTAGTGAGCCACAGTGCCGGCCCCCTTCCCCGCTTGTAACACTGCAAACTTTCCATACAGCTGGAGAGTACCCGCAGAAAACACAAGGTGGCTTAATGAATACGGGAAGTGTCTCTGGAAGAGAGGAGGCACCCACAGAAGCAGATTGCTAGATTCCAGGAGCCCCGGCCTCTGCTCCGCAGGTTTCTGACTTGCACTGGCAGGAACTGGTCCTGCAGCAGTCTTTGCACCCCTTCAAAGAGTAAACTGGACACAAAGAGTTAAAGAGACGCCTGAGTGTGTGACAGTCGTGTGGTGGTTGTTTGTGTGTGTGTTGATGGTCGTATGTACAGATGGTTGTGTGTGCTTGTACATGCATGTGTGTTCCAAGGCTGTGTGTCTACGTGTTGATGGTTGTGTGCATACAAGCATGTATGCATTGATGGTTGTGTGTACACACACATGTGTGCGTGTTTATAGGCATGTGTGTGCATGTGTTCATTGATGGTTGTGTGTATGTGCACATGTGTGCATGCGTATGTTGATAGGCATGTGTGTGTGCATGCATGTGTTGATGGTTGTGTATACGTGTGCATAGGTGTGTGTTGATAATTGTGTGTGCATTGCATGCATGCCAGTGTTGATGGCTGTGTTGTGCCTGTGTGCATGTCTGTGTGTGTGTCTACTGAAGGACGTGTGGTGGGAAGAGTTGAAGTATCTTTCCCCAGAGGCTGGCCAAGTCGCGGAATCAAGTAATGAGACCAGGAAAAGAGAAGGTGGTCTGGAAAATAAATTCCAGGGGAATTAAACTGAGTAAGCCTCCAATAGAGCTGTAGATTTGAGAAGAGAGGGTAGTTTATTTCTTTAAATCTGGCTTCCAATGGCATCTTCACAGTTAGTGAACAATGATGCAACTGCGGTGAATTAGGGGCTGGCTGACCAAAACACTGTTGCAGCACAGAGTTCTCCATCCATAAAGAAAGCCTGGGCAAGGGGCCCGTCCGTCTCTCACCCGACATGAGGCTGTGCACCGGCCCCTCTGCACCACGTCAGGCCTCCAGCAGCCAGGAGTGCTCCTCCCTGACCCACCAGGAGAAGAACACACAAAATCCACACGCATCCGAGAGAAGTCCAGGGGATCCCTGGCAGACACAAAGCCTGGGAAGGCTGCACACTGCAGGAGAGCCCAAGGAGGAATGCCCTCTGACCACAGAGCAGCAGGTGTCAGCCGCGCACATCTACAAGATGGCAGCCATTTCCGGCAAGATGGCAGCCATTTCCGGCAAGATGGCAGCCATTTCCGGCAAGATGGTAGCCATTTCCGGTGTGGGAGAAGGCGCAAGGACTCACGGGAGTCTGCTGCCCTCAAGGCCCCTTCAGAAAGGAGCAAAGGACAAATCCAGCATCTGGGAACACTGGCCTTTCTCTTTTATCAGGGATATGGACACACGTGAGTGTGCACATCCACGCTGCCTTACAACAAGAGGTTTCACTCGCTGCAAACACTCACCACCGTCCCATCCATCAACAAAGACAGAGTAGCTGTTGGGTGCCTAGGCACATGCGAGGTATAGGAAGAAAAAAGCAAACAAGGGAGTTTCTACCATTTGATCTATGCTAGGAAACAACCCAATACATATAATTACCATTTGAAAGATGGAGGGCTGTAATGGGTATACTTAGCAAGTGCTTCGCGTTCTGAAAGTTGCTACTGTAAGAATTATGATGATACATTGTGGCTCATTTGTAAAAAAATATGAGTAATTACTATCGGATGCAGACAGAGACATAACATCTCTTTCACTCCTCCCATCACCACTGGCCCTGAAGTAAGTACTGTGTCAGAGCCGAAGACACGGAGGTTCAGTGGGTGAGCTGGCTTTTCACGACCACGTGGCCACTGCTCACCGCAGCCGGGGTGGCTGAAACCGGGAGCTCCTGGTGGAAGAGTGAGCAGAGTTGTTCATCCAGGAGGGGTAAGTGCTGGGATCCACCGCACAGCACGACGGCCACAGCTGGTAACAATAACGGAATGCATGTTTTGCAACTGCCTAGACGGTAGATTTCAGATGTTCACACCACAAACAAAAAGAGGAAGTACATTGGTTTATCAGTTTGACTTCATTGTTCCCCAATGTATACATCTACGAAAACACCCCACTGTACGTAAATAATACAGCTATTATTTGTCAGCTCATAATCAAATTAGAAGTGACACAGCTGTGGCAGAGCCGATGTCTAAACCCAGGTCCAGCAGGTCCACCTACTTCCAAGCCCTAAAATTCACTCTGTCTTGTCGTGGTCAGCACCAGCACCCGTGGCTCCAGTCTTCCGGAACTTGCCTCTGCAGCTTGTCTCACTGTCTGAGGGACTTTTTTTAAAACCCTATTCGAATCGGGTACAGTATATTCCCAAAGAGATACCTCTGCTATCTTGGCAATGAAGCCATCTCAAGCAACAAAAATAAAAAGTCAGCAAACATCAGCCGAGTGTCCCAGCGGCGCGCCACGGGCAGGGAGATACTCCGAGGTCACGAAGGAGACAGCAATCTTTGTCTGGGGGCCAAAACACACTTCCCCAGTGAGGCTGCAGGATGCACATAAATATCGCAGCCTGCAGAAAGGCCGCCACAGAGGCCAGAGCCAGGGTCAGCAGCCACAGCTTGAAAACCAATCGTTCTGGCTGGGTACCACGGGGAGGGTGGCGCTGACAGAAGATGATAAGACCTCACGCCTGGGCAGGAGGGGCTGACCTTGACCCCTACTGTTGCTCAGCCAGCTTTATGAGGCTGCACACGGCATCCCCTGCAGCACGGGAAACCGTGGAGCAGACACGTGTGCTCGCGTAGGGGCAGGAAACACAGGGCAGGGGGCATTCGGGGTGGGGGGCAGTCACAAGAGCAGGGGCGGCAGGCAGGAAAAGAGCTCCGGCTGTGTCCAGGAGGGGTGGCGACCAGTGAGCCCCGGACCCCGCGCCAGGGGCGCACTCCTGATGAGTGAGCCTGGGCCGCACCCGGGGCTGCCCAGCCAGTAGCAGCCACAGCTTCTCGTCTGGAGATAATGAGGGCCAGCGGCGAGAGGCGCCTCTGCATCATGTGAGCTCCCAGACAGGCTGCCTGGCAAACACAGCCCACCTGCTTGCTCCCGCGTGAGCTGAGGGGCCCAGGAAAGCCTTCTGCCCTGCCGTCTCAGCACCTGAAGTCCCCCCCATCCACAGGGGTATTTGCAAATGGTTACGGTAAATGGAATTGAAAGATAAGTTCATTTTGATGCAAAAAAAAAAAAAAAAAAAAAAACTGAAATCCATGCATGCAAGAGGCTTCCAAAAAGTTACGGAAAAATACATATTGTTAACAAAAAATTAAAGCTATGCTTGGATTTCATTCTTTGGACCAAAATAAACATCTTCTAATTCCATTTCTACACAAACGTTTGGAAGTACCCGCATATTCTCTGGGTTAAATTGTTCTCCCTTCCTTTGTTAATCTATTTGTAGTTGTTGTATTATGAACATTTCACAGATACGCCGAATCAGAGAGAATGGTCTAATAAACCAAACACGCATCACCCAACCTCAACACTGATCCTCTCCACCCACACACACGACACTGAATTCTTATGGGAAGAACGCTAGACACAGATAGCTTAGTTTGTTAATACCTCTGCTTGAATCTCTAATAGAAGCCTTTTCTACAAAGAGAAATTTATTTATTTATTTGAAAGGCACAGTGACAAAGGAAGGAAGAAGGAAGAGGGGGGAGAGAGGGAAGGGAGAGGAGAGAAAGAGAGAGCGGAGGGAGAGGAGGGAGAGGGGAGACAGAGGGGAGAGAGGACAAGGAGAGATCTTCCATCTGTTAGTTCACTCCCCAGATGGCCACAACAGCTAAGATAGGCCAGGCAGAAGCCAGGAGCCTGGATCCCCAACTGGGTCTCCCACATGGGTGCAGGGGCCCAAGCACTTGGACATCTTCTGCTGCCTTCCCAGGTGCATTAGCAGGGAGCTGGATCAGAAGTGGACCAGGGCCAGCACCGCGGCTCACTAGGCTAATCCTCCGCCTTGCAGCGCTGGCACACCGGGTTCTAGTCCCAGTCGGGGCACCGGATTCTGTCCCGGTTGCCCCTCTTCCAGGCCAGCTCTCTGCTGTGGCCAGGGAGTGCAGTGGAGGATGGCCCAAGTACTTGGGCCCTGCACCCCATGGGAGACCAGGAGAAGCACCTGGCTCCTGCCATCGGATCAGTGTGGTGCGCCGGCCGCAGCGCGCCGGCCGCGGCGGCCATTGGAGGGTGAATCAATGGCAAAGGAAGACCTTTCTCTCTGTCTCTCTCTCTCACTGTCCACTCTGTCAAAAAAAAAAAAAAAAAAAAAAAAAGTGGAGCAGCCAGAGCTCAAAGTCTCTCTCATATGGGATGCCAGTATTGCAAGCAGTGGCCTAACCTGCTGTGCCACAATGCCAGCACCCAATAGACTCCATTTCAAACTGTACTATTATCTCACTAAAAATAAACTGAACAGGCCCAGGAGTATACCAAACTCAGCAGGGAAAAGAATCTATGAGCTTAAGGACAGGACAACTGAAACTTCTAAAACTGAAAAGCCAAGGGGGAAATACTGAAAGTCACACAGCACCAAGTAAGAGAAAAGTCCCCCAAATCACACACTGACACATCGTATTCTAACTCCATAAACTGAAAATAAAGAGAAGATCTTGAGGGGTAAGAGCTTTGGCTGCTTGGGATGCCTGCATTTGGTATCAGAGCCAGGTTCAGTCCTGGCTGCTCCATGTCCAATCCAAGTTCCTGCTAATGTGTCTGGAAGTAGAGGATGATGGCCCAAGTATTTGAGTCCCTGTCACTCATATCAGAGACGAGGACGGAGTTCCTGGCTCCTGACTGCAGTGTGGCACATCCAGGCTATTGTGGCTGTTTGGAGAATGATTGCACACGCTTTCTCTCTCTCTCTCTCTCTCTCTCTCTCTCTCTCTCAAATAAATAAAATTCTTTTAAAGGAAAGACAATGCTAAGAAAAGTAAGACAGGGGGAAAAAAAAGGCTAAATTCTAGAGGAACAAAGATGAGAATTACATCTGACTTCCCCCCAAAAAAAAGCAAGAAGAGCATGGAGTGAAATTCTATAGCTCAGAGGGGCAGAAACAGCCAGCCTAGCATTCTGTACTCTGGGAAGCCACCTGTTGAAAGCAAAGCAGAGGAACCGGCTAACGGCCACAATGCCCACACCCTACACCAGAGAGCCTGGGTTTAATTCCCAGTTCCGACTCCAGCTTCCTGCAAAAATCCCCAACACAGAACTGGCAAATCAAATCCAATTTACCCAGGTATGAGAGATTGGTTCAACTTTCAAAAATCAATTAACGTAATTCACTACATAAACCGCTAAAGAAAAACCACATAATCCTATCACCAGAAGCAGGAAAAGCATTTGACAAAATCCAATGACCACTCATGAGAAAACCTCTCAGCAAACTAGGACTGGAGGAGAGTGTCCGCTTTGTGTACCCAGACACACACACACACACACACACACACACGATTTACTGAAAGCCTAGAGCTGACATCATATTTAATGGCGAGAAATTCAAAACTTTCCCACTGAGACCTGGAACAAGGCAAGGATGTCTATTACCACACTCCTTTTCAACATCTGACTAGAAATCCTAGCTAACGCAACAAGATTTTTTTAAAGCAGATAAAAGTGATACACATCCAGGAAGAAAGAAATAAAACGGTCTTTGTTTCAGACGACATGCTCATCGATGCAGAAAATCTGAAAATATCAACAAAGAGACTTCCGAACTAATTGTGTGAATATTGGCCAACTGCAAAATGTCAGGTTAAATTACAAAAAGCCAATCACTTTCCCACAAATCAGCAATGAGTGAGTAGAATCTGAAATCACAAACACATTACTGCTGGGGCAGGCACTGTGGCGCAGTAGCCCAAGCCTCTGCCTGTGGCATCAGCGTCTCACATGGGCACCAGTTCATGTCCTGGCTGCTCTACTTCTGACCCAGCTCTCTGCTGTGGCCTGGGAAAGCAATGGAAGATGGCCCAATTCCTTGGGCCCCTGCACCCACATGGGAGACCCAGAGAAGGCTCCTGGCTCCTGACTTCAACCTGGCCCAACCCCGGGCACTATGGCCTTAGTGAACCAGCAGATGGAAGACCTTTCTCTCTATCTCTCCCTCTGTCTGTGACTCTGCCTCTCAAATAAATAAAGTGTTAAAGAAAAAAAGAAATAAAATACATTATTGTTGTCATTATCTCCCCACACACACAAAATGCACTACTTAGGTGTAAATCAAAGGAAATATGTATAGGAACTGTATGGGAGAAACTAGAAAATTCTGATCAAAGATGCCAAAGAAGGAATAGGAAAATGGGGAGATATTCCATGTTCAGGGATAGGAAATACAATACTGCCCAGAGTACAGTTCTTCCCAATTGAGCTGTAGATTCAACACCATCCCAGTCAAAACCCCAGTGGATTTTTTTGAATTTTGACAAATTGACCCTAAAGTTTATAAGGAGAGGCAGCTCAATACTGATGGAGAAAAGCAAAGTTGGAGCACCAGCACTATTCGACTTTAGTGCTAACACTAAAGCTATAGTCACCAAGACAGATGTCAGCAAAAGAACAGACAGTTATGTCACTGAAACAGAGTAGAAGGTTCAGAAACAGAACCACATAAATACAGTCAATTTTTTTTAACAAAGGAGCAAAGGTAAAAAAAAAAAAAAGGAAGGAGAAGAGAAAATATTGTGGTGAACTGGAACAACTGGAAAGCACACAAAAAGAAAGAAGAAAAACCACACTCAGATCTTACACCTTTCAGAAAAGTGAACTCAAGATGGATTGCAGACCTAAAGGAAAATACAGAACTGTAAAATGCCTAGAAAGCACATAGGAAAAAAATCTAGGTGATCTTAGTTATGGTGACAAGATCTGGGTACAGTAAGGTACGGTCCATGAAAGAAATGAATGGTCAGCTCAGATTTGTTTAAAAATTATAAACTTCTCTGTCAAAGACACCTCCAAAAGACAAACTGCAGACCTGGAAAAAATACCTGCAAAAAAACATATCTGACAAAGGACTGTTAGCTGAATATACAAAGAACCCCTGAAACTCACCAACAGGAAAACAAACAACTAAATATAAAAAAATAATAGTAATAAAAAAAAAAAAAAACAGGAAAAGACCTGGACAGGCATTCCACATCACCAAAGAAGATGTGTGCATGATACATAATAATATGAAAAATATTCAATATCACAAGTCAGTGAATTTCAAATTCAAATAACAACATGGGACTACTACACACTTATAGGAATGGCCAAAATCCAAAAACACTGATAACAAGTCCTGACAAGTGTGTGGAAATAACAGGAACTCTAATTCATTGCTGTTGGGAATATAAAAGAACGCAGCCTCTTTGGAAAACAGTTTGGCATTTTCTTAAAAACCTGAATACTCTTGCAGTCCAATCTATCAACAACTCTCCCTTGCACTTCCCCAAAAGAAGCAAAAGCCATGTCTACACTGGAGCTGGCAGGCAGACTTAGAGCATTTTTATAAAAACTGTCAAAACCTAGAAGCAGCCAAGATGTTCTTCAGCAGGTGAGGGATAAACAAACTCTAAAAATAAACGGGGGGAGTGGGCTTTGGGGCACAGTGAGTGACGTCACTGCACATCCCATATTGGAGTGGCTGGTTTAAATCCCCACTGCTCTGCCTCCTACCCAGCTTCCTGTTAGGAGGCAGCGGATGAGGGCCCGAGTGGTTTTTCCCCCATCACTCACATGGGAGACCTGGATGGAATCTGGCTTGGCTCCTGACTGTTCCAGACATTTGGAGGATAAACCACCAGATGAAATATTCTCATTCATTCTCTCTCTCCACCCCCTCCACACTCCCTCTCCATCTCCATCTCTGTCTCTCTGCCTTTCAAGAAGATGAACATAATAAACATTTTACATGTTTAATCAAAATTTAAAATGTTATTCTAAAATGAGCTATCACCCATGAAAAGACATGGAGGAAATTTAAATGCTTATTACCAAGTGAAAGAAGTCAATCTGAAAAGGCCATCTAATAGAACTCCATCTATATGACATCCTGGGAGAGGGAGAACTCTGGATTCAGTAAAGCTATCAGCAGTTGGTAGTGCTGAGGGGGGAGGAACAGGTCCTGGGGACTCTCAGGGCGGAGCAGCGCCTCTGCACGCGATGGCGATGGTCACTAGGCACTGGTCGAAGCCTGCAGACTGTTCAGCACCACGGATGGAAATAACAGGAACTCTAATTCATCACCATGGTGATGACCAGGTGTCAGTGTGGGTCCACTGGCTGACTCACACACCACCCCAGTGCCCGCCAGGGAAGCTGTGAGTGTGGGGACACAGGTGCACGGCAACACTCTTCTTGCTGCCTGAAACTGTTCTGAAACAAAGTTTCTGAACTTAAACATTTTTTAAATAATTCTTCAATAACATCAAAGACTCAATTTGTGTTTGTGGGGCAGGTGCTGAGGCTTAGCGGGTAAAGCCACTGCCTGCAGTGCAGGCATCCCTCTTCCGGCTGCTCCTCTTCCAATCCAGCTCTCTTATGGCCTGGGAAAGCAGTGAAAGATGGCCCAAGTTCTTGGGCTCCTGCACCCACATGGGAGACCTGGAAGATACTCCTGGATTCTGGGTTCGGATCAGCCCAAGTCTGGCTGTAGTGGCCACTTGGGGAGTGAACCAGCAGGTGGAAGACTTCTCTTTCTCTCAACCTCTGCCTCTGCCTCTGGCTCTCTGTAACTTGGCCTTTCAAATAAATAAATCATTTAAAAAAACTGTGTTCAAATTTCCTTGAGATTGTGAAACAGCAGGTTAAGCCGCTGCCTGCTGTGCCAGAAACCCTTATAGACACTGGGTCAAGTCCCGGCTGCTCCACTTCCGATCCAGCTCCCTGCGAACATGTTTGGGAAAGCAGTGGAAGATGGCCCAAGTGCTTGGATCCCTGCACCCACGTGGGAGACCTGGATGGAATCTGATCTGGCCCAGCCCCAGCCATGACAGCCATTTGGGGAGTGAAGTGACTGATGGAAGCGCTGTCTCTCTGTAACTCTTTCAAATAAATACATTTTTTTATAAAAAGTTTTCTTGATGAGCTCAAATCACTATTTAAATTTTTTTTGAAATTATGATTTCAATGAGGACCATTCAGTAAAAATAGTTGATACATCTCAAGTAACTTTCATTTATTTATTTATTTGTGAGAAAGGGAAAGAGAAAGCGCCCACCCACTGGTTCTCTCCCCCGAATCCCCACCAGAGCCAGGGCTGGGCTGGGCTGAAGCCAGGGGCCCAGAACTCTACCCAAGTCTCCCCCATCGGTGGCAGGGACTCAGGCACTCGGCCATCATCCAGTGCTTCCCAGGCACATTAGCAGGGAGCGGGAGGAGGGCGGAGCAGCCAGAACGTGAGCGGGCTGGCCTATCAGAGACTAAGTTGTCCCTCAGTTACCTGCTCATCCTTCTATTTTCTGCCTCTCTGACATGAGGCGTGATGTTAGAGACCAGAGACATCCTAACAGCACATAAAATGCTTAGCTTCCCTTTCCAGCCCTCGATACCTCATCAGGGGGCCGTGTCACAGTGCGCACCTGCTCCATCTGGACCGACGGATATCTGAGCCACGTCCAGTCTTTTGCTCCTGCAAATAATACTCCAGTGCTTAGCTTTAACCTGTCTTTCCTTCATTCCTCCTTTCTTCTAACTTTGTCTTTTGTTGTTGTTCTTCGACTATTTCTAGCACATAAACAGCCCACAGCGACACACTGCTACTGACACTCCTAGGTGAGCCAGCTCCTCAGACCACCCAACTCCAAACACGCACTCCACTATGGATGAAATAAACGACGAGTCATTCGCTTCCCTGCGCCACAGCACTTGGCACAGAAAAGGAAGTCAGCACTGACGTCTGGGGGCCGGGTGCACGCAGGAGATGTGAGGGGCATGTGACAAGCCCCCTTAATAACTGCACCTTCACCCGTCGGGGGATGCTCACCTGAGACCAAAATGCTCACGTCAGTTTTCAGACAGAAGATAGTTTACTTCAAATTCATTTTCTTTCAAAACCAACAGTAGCCAGGGGTGTGTTTCTTTTGGTAATCATTTAATACAGTAACATAGACTGGTGAGAGTGACAGCCAAGACTTACGGCATGCTGGGTTTGCATTTTCAGTTTTTTTCCATTGATTTTATCTGATTGATGTGAAAGGTAGTGAGACAGACAGAATTCACTCTCAAATTGCCCACGACAGCCAGGGCTGAGCCAGGCCAAAGCCAGAAGAGAACTCGGTCTGGGTGGCCTGTGTGGGTGGCAGGGACCAAGGGACTTGAGCCATCACCTGCTGCCTGCCTGGGTCTGCGTTAGCAGGAAGCTGGAGTCGGCAGCAGAGTTGGGACTTGACCCTGGGCACTCCAGTGGTGAGGCAGGTGTCCTGGGCAGCAACATGGTCAACCTCTGGGCCACAGGTCCACCCCACGGCATGGATGCCCCCTCCCGGCTGCTACCAACAGCTCTACAGCCTGCACACATGGCATCACCCCTCTAGAAAAGAACCCCAGGTCACCCAGAGGTGCACAGAAACACAGCACGACCACTGGGATCAGATGGACCGGTTCCCACTTCCATATGAGCCCTCCAGGTCCCCAAGGGAGCCGCGAAGGCAGAGAACTTTAAGGGCAAGGCCCTGGCGGTTGTGAATGACAGGAGGAGAGAAAGGGGACCTGCAAGGGGACAGGGAAATGACCCCCCCAACTTTGTGTCTTTCTTCCCACACTTCTGGTCCGAGGCTCCCACACGTCTCTCCTAAAGCAGGAGCCGAGGGAGGGGGTCCCAGTTACTCCTGCTGGCCTCTGCTGGCAATGACAGCGGCTTTGGAAACTGAACTGTGGAGTGAAATCCATCCCAGGAAACATCGCAGTACCCAGCGCAGGCCCGTGCACGGCAGAAGGTGGTGTCTACAGCGAGGAAGATGAGGGTGCAGCCTTTACTGCTGAGTGAGAAAAAGCCAGGGAATAAACCGAATTCCTGAGCAAGGCCAGCCAGACCCCAGGGGCCGGCCTGGTGCTGCACCTGTGCCTACATCCCATCGGGCAGCGACTCCTATCTCCAAGACCCACCCAAGCACAAGACTGGCCTCTGTCGCTGGCTGAGGGACCTTGGAGACCAGGCTCCTCCTCTCGCAGCGGGGAGCGGCTGCTGTGCCGTTGTCATGGCAACCTCCCATGGTCCACCTGGGCCCTTCTCATCTGGAAGGAGGCGCGCATTGGCTGCAGGCAGATGGGGACCAGGGACCACAGGAGGGACACAGAGAGTCCCCAGAGCCCCTCTCACAGACAACACGATTCTGAGCTCCGCCAAGGTGCTTGGCTGCCTGGCCCACAGCGCACACAGGAGTCATCTCAGCCTGGGATTCCTTCCCTCCTACCAGCAGCCCCTGCTCCCTGAGCGTCAGCCACGTCGGGGCCCCAGTCAGCTCCAAGCTTCCTTCTCAGCCTCTCTCTCCCCTTTCTAAACACAGAGGACGATGCACCCCCCCCTGGAGAAGCCCAACCCAGCCCGTTACAGCAGCTGAGGCTCCACTCGGCACGACCACGGCTGCACCTGCCACGCCACGGTGTGACTGCAGCTCTGCCACGGCTCCGTGTCCATGTACAGGAGGACCAGGAGGTGAGGGTCAAGTCTGGACTTGGGAGATGTGAGCGTGACCAACCCTGGGTGATGGACACATGTACCTTCCAGGGGTGTCTCGCTAACAATAGGTTCAAGGGCAAATGTGAATCTCTCCTGAATGAGCCACCAATGGAGGACACCGTGTCAGCGTTTCTGTCCATGGGCACAGACCTCCCCCAAGCCTGCTGCCCCTCCTGGGGGTGAGGCCCTTCCCCGCTCCCAGCACCGCTGGCCCTTCTCATTCCGGTGAGAGTGAGTGTCAGAGACTCACAGCAGCTTTCACACACGCACACTTTCCACCCCACAGAGCCCGCGTCAAGCCGCTGGCATCGTCCTGCTTTGCTTTCGTCATAATGCCAAGAATTTCTCATGTGCTGTTGCACTATGCTTTTGTTTTTAATTTTTTTCTTAGCTTGGCCAAACTGTTACTTATTTATTGCTTTTTTGAAAGGCAGACACATACCCCAAGAGACACAGAGATCTTCTGTCCACTGGTTCACTCCTTAAATGCCTTCAATAGCCAGGACTAAGCCAGGAGCCTGGGGTTCAGTCTGGGTCCCCCAAGTTGGTGACAAGGATCCAAATAGTTGAACCGTCACCTGCTGCTTCCCAGGGTGCACAATAGCAGGAAGCTGGACGTGGGGGTGGAGCTGGGACTCAGACCCAGGCACTCGGATACTGGATGCAGGCATCCCAAGCAGCCTTAGCCCCCACACCAAACATCTGCCCCATATTAGCTGTTCATGGTCTGTTTCCCCACCAAGCTGTAAGACCCATAAGGGAAAGGAACCTGCGTATCCCACTTGGAACACGCTCCTGGAATCCTGCTGGTTGCATTTCACATAATGGCTATTGGCTGCTGAGTCAGTTCACATGCTAAGAAAGCAGCTGTGACTTCATTTTAACATTTTGTTTATTTATTTGAAAGGCGTGATGACAGAGACAGAGAGATCTCCCAGACACGGGCTCACTCCCCAGTGCCCTTGAAAACCAGCCCTGGGGCCGGCGCTGCGGCTCACTAGGCTAATCCTCCGCCTTGTGGCGCCAGCACACCGGGTTCTAGTCACGGTCGGGGAGCCGGATTCTGTCCCGGTTGCCCCTCTTCCAGGCCAGCTCTCTGCTGTGGCCCGGGAGTGCAGTGGAGGATGGCCCAAGTGCTTGGGCCCTGCACCCGCATGGGAGACCAGGAGAAGCACCTGGCTCCTGCCATCTGATCAGCGCGGTGCGCCGGCCACAGCGTGCTGGCCGCGGCGGCCATTGGAGGGTGAACCAGCGGCAAAGGAAGACCTTTCTCTCTGTCTCTCTGTCTCACTGTCCACTCTGCCTGTCAAAAAATTAAAAAAAAAAAAAAAAAAAAAAGCCAGCCCTGGGCTGTGCTGAAGCCAGGAGCCAGGAACTCCCTCCAGGTCTCCCAGGTGGGCGCAAGGGCCCAAGCACTTGAGCCATCTTCTGCTGCCTTCCCAGGTGCATGAGCAGGGAGCTGGATTGGAGGCAGTGCAGCTGGGCCTTGAACCGGCGCTGTGATGCAGGATGCCGGCTCCACAGGCGGCCCCAGCAGTTGTGAGCTGTCTGTCATCATCCCGCCCACACACGGTGGGAGCTTTGCTGATTCACTGTGCTAAGCTTCTGCTCCCTGGCATTGCTGTGAAGGTCAAGACCGAGGCAGGAGCATTCTCAGAGCTCTCGACCTGGGTGTTCCTCCTCCAGCCTCGTCAGCCTGCCCCTTGCCCGGACAGAGCCTAATTAACGAACTTTGCAGGTAGGACATGCAGCCAGCTCCCGAACTTTTCATAGCCTGGTGAGTTTCAGCAGGAATACGGGGGTCTTTAGAAGTCATCGCTATGCATTTTCCATCCGATTCCCGGCTGTTGTCTGAAGCAGAGCTGACGTTCCGGCAGGGGTCAGAGGGCTTCATGCTCAGGCCCTGCGAACCGGCAGGGACCAGACCTGCCTTTAGTCCCAGGTCTTCGGACTGCATGTCAGCCCTGTGTCCCACCTGATCTCCTGACACCAGCTCCCAGGAGGTGGCCTCGGGTGGTGAAAGCAGCCATAAAATCTCCTTGCTCAGGGCTTCCTTCTGCTGGCCTGGTGACCTCGTGAATCTGGGGTGGCCAAAGACACCTGCACGAGTGGGCTTGTCATCACTGCCACAGGAGAGCTAAAACAAGCTCTGTGGAGTCAGCAGGTTCCCTTTAGCTGGTGGTTCTGCAGGGCCACAGCCCAGGCCCCGGGACCCCATGCATTGGTTTGGTGTCTGGGGACGGGCAGTGGATGGCCAGGGTGGAGGCTGCGCAGGAAAGATCATATGGCGAGGCAGGAAGGAGAGAGAGAGGCTGGGCCAAACTCAGCCTTTGTACCCACCCTCTCCTGAGAATGTCCTCAAGGGGCACAGCCCCGATGACCCTAGGACCCCCCTTTGGTCCCCTCTTGGATCTCATAAGGGGACCAAGCCTCCACCTCCTGGCACCACCCATGTACACCTGCTGGGCCCGAGCCTGGGAACCACTGAAACCCCAGCACCCAAGCTTCCTGCCAGCCCCTGCAGCGGTGGCGAGGGGCACCCAGAGGACGGGCACCTGTCCACACGCCACTCCGGCCAGGCCTGGTCCTAACCACCCGTCCTCCAGCTATGCTCTGAATCCACTCCAGCAAGGGAGAAGCCACAGGGAGGAACTGGGGGCCATCACAACTCTGGCAGGGCCAGCCAAGGGAGGGGAGAAAGAGGATGGAGGCGGCAGGCTCCAGGGGAAGACTCGCACCTGACCGTCACAGGAGACAAAGCCATCCTCACGCCACCCTGATTACGTGTTCCCGAGAAGCCGGAGAGAGAGCAAAAGCCAACACCCTGAAGAATCGCACACAGAGCGCTCCCTGAGACTGCCACGAAGGAAAACAAAGCCAATTAGAAACATAAAAGCCCAAAGTGTCTCCAGGATCCGTGCTCTGACCCAAGAACAGGCCGTGGCGCGCTTTCCTGTGCTTTGCACGTACGATGCTGTTACAGCAAGACTCGAGACGCCCCACCATGACAAGCCGGGGACAAACTGTAATCCACGCTGTGGCCTCTGAGGCTCACCTGAACGGCGCGCCAGCCTGCCTAGGCTCCGCGGAGGAATCCCTGAAACGCTTCCCATTACCGGAAACGGAACCTTTCACTCTCCGTATTTATACAAGGGCTTCTTTGATTTCCTGTGTGTGACACTTGGCGATGGAAACCGGTGGCTGCATTAATTAAAGGCAGCGAGGAGCCGCCTCGCTTTATGTTCTCCCCTGAAAACCCTCATCCCAGCCCTGCACCCCTCACACCGTGTGAGCCTGCAGCCACACAGGGGCTCGGCTTCCTGTCATTTGCTCTGTTCCGAGTTCAAGTCCCTGATGGGAGCGGTCACTAAGTGGGGGGTGAGAGGAAGCTGAGCCAGACCAGGCGGGAGTTAGATCGCACATCTCAAAATCTACAGAGAAAAGGCGCCGTGCTTCCTCCTGCTGCAGTCTGCTGCCCCAGAATCCCAGGCTCCCCTCCCCTCACTGAGGGACGAGGTCTCGGGCATCAGGGAGGGTCTTCGGTAGGCCCTAGTTCACACCTGTGTAGAGGGGCCTGCTCACACAGCAGGTGAGGGTGGCGGGGCAGCCACTCCCTCCACCCCCAGTGTAAACAATCCAGAGAGAGCCTGATCAATACCAGGAACTTTGCAGCTGGCGCTGTGGTGCAAGGGTTAAGCTGCAGCCTGTGATGCCAGCGCCCCATAGGAACACTGGTTCAAGTCCTGGCTGTGCCTCTTCCTACCCAGCTCCCTGTTAATGTGGCTGGGAAGGCAGCAGACGATGGCCTACATGACTGGACCTCTGCCACCCACGAGGGAGACCTGGATGGAGTTCCTGGCTCCGGACTGCAGCCCCAGCTGTTGCCACCATCTGGGGAGCGAACCACTAGATAGAAGATATCTCTCTCTCTCTCTCTCTCTCTCTGTAACTCTGGGAGAAGTGGGCAGTGCCAGTGTCTGTGTGGGCATAGTCACTCTGCAGCACGGGGCCATCCAATGCCATGGGGGCGGCAGAGACAACACGGCAACCACTGGTCTTTCCCGCTGAGCGTCACAGTGCACTGCTGCACCCTCCGCTTTTCCCCACTGCAAAGCCATGCGGCATGCCCCCAGCCCCTGCCAACACAGCCATCGCTGCGCGTTGGTCTGGGAAGGAACCCCTGAGGGCTGCCCTTTCCTGTCTTGCTGGCTGCTCCAGGTCCTTCAAGGTCAAGGTCACACCCTCTTGTCTCTGGCTATGTCTGTGGGGCACATCCCTGTGCAGGCGGGAGGGAGGGAGGTGCCAGCCTGGCCTCCCTCGCTTTGTGATCTCCTTTGGTTCAGGCTGCCAAGGGCTCTACAGGAGCTCCAAGATGCAATCCCGTCCTTTTTTTTTTTTTTTTTTTTTTTTTTTTTGTGCCCTCAGCCACTGAATATTCATCCACTGATGGATTCTACCCCTGCTATCCACCAAGGGGATAAAAATAGTTTGCAGCCTGCGCTCTGCCACAGCCGGAGCCGCGAGCTGTGGGAGCGAGCGCTCGCCCCACTGGGTGAGGTGGGGATGGATGAGCGCCTGTGATTTCCCCAGACACAGCCCAGCGCTCGCAGCCCGCGCCTGTCAAACCAGCCCCCAGTCAGAGGCAAAAATGATCTCACTTCCTCTCCCGAAAAGGTAACCAAGCGTCCTCATTACTCGCGTCGCCGAGCTGAATGAACCTTGGGCGCATAATAGGACTCCCCTTGAAATATTCATCCCCTGACAGCTGATGTCCCAGCTGCGTCTACGTCGGGAGAGGGACTGAGCAGCGCTGCTCAATTAGCTCCACGTTCCGCTCACCTTCTGAAAGCATCTTTCAAGTCCCAGTCATTAAAATTCCACGGGCCCTGAGCCGGCCTCTCTCCCCGCCCCCGAGCTGTCGGTGCAGGACGCCTGTCTCCTCGTCGTCCCCACCTTCCTGCCCTCCACAGGCACATGGGCTGGTGCCCAAGGGAAGCCACGCCACCGCCGGAGCCCCGCATGTGTCGTCCAAGGGGGCCGACCAGCTTTCCTGTGGCTTCCAGGAGAAGCCTGGCAGGGGGCAGGTGGGACGAGCTGGGTGGACACACTGGGATTCCCAAGAGCTCTGGGCCTCGGTTTCCCTGTCTGTGAAATGCACACAGAGTGGCAGGGCGAGACCCGGGAGGAGCTCTGGAGTGACGGCCACACCGCTGACACCTCGCACATGGCCTCCTGCTTCCCTACAGCTCTACACCCAGTGGTACAGAACTTGCTGCAGGGTGACCTCACAGACCAGGGGTCACCGCTGACCCGACTCTGTCCATGGTGTTCAGTGAGTACCCAGTGTGTACCTAACAGGCACCCAAGGATCTTTGATGAGGTCACTATAACTGGATGCAATTACAGCTATCCCATTACAATGTTACTACTCCATGTAACGATTACAGTTATTCATGATTAACCCCTTAATGGTTATAACTTTTTTTTTGACAGGCAGAGTGGACAGTGAGAGAGAGAGAGACAGAGAGAAAGGTCTTCCTTTGCAGTTGGTTCACCCTCCAATGGCCGCCATGGCTGGCGCACTGCAGCCGGCGCACCGCGCTGATCCGATGGCAGGAGCCAGGTACTTCTCCTGGTCTCCCATGGGGTGCAGGGCCCAAGCACCTGGGCCATCCTCCACTGCACTCCCAGGCCACAGCAGAGAGCTGGCCTGGAAGAGGGGCAACCGGGACAGAATCTGGCGCCCCGACCGGGACTAGAACCCAGTGTGCCGGCGCCGCAGGGTGGAGGATTAGCCTACTGAGCTGCGGTGCCAGCCGGTTATAACTTCTTAAAAACCCTTTTTTGGCATGTTTGAAAGGCAGAGAAGCAGAAATGTCCCATCCACTGCTTCACTCCCCAAACGCCTCCGGTGGCCAGGTCAGAGCTGGGCTAGGCTGACGTCAGCAGCTAGGAACCCAGTCTGAGTCTCCCACGTGGGCAGCAGGGACCCAACCATGTGAGCCATCACCGGCTGCCTCCCAGGGCGTGCGGCCACAGGAAGCTGGAACTGGGAAGAGAGCCAGGACTCGACCCCAGGCACTCGGATACGGGGTGCCGGTGTCCCAGACAGCATTGTAACTGCTGTGCCCCAACACCTGTCCCTGCGGCAACTTGCAAATATATGAGAATTATGAAGCAAGCGCGTGCCAATACCTGCTCATTTTTAAGCAAATTTTAACAGGAAGTCGACAAACCTCAGCCACTTTCCTGATGACTGCGGGGTCCTGGGCAAACAGGAATTGCTCTTCCAAGAAGAGCGACTGCAGACAAAACCAGGGAAAAGCTGGCCAGGCAACGCATCCTTGCGGCTCAGGGACACTCACCCAGGTCCCCACCCCATCCCACCTCCGCTGGAAAAGGCTCCGTTTGTCTGTCACCTCTCGGTTTTGTCTCTGCAGCCCTGTGGTCTGAGTCCTGCTCAGCCCGATCCAAACCACACCGCTCTAAACAGACCCCGACCTGAAGCCAGCGGGGTTTACGCAATGCTTCCAGGACTTCCGCTGGCAAAACGAGGTGCTGGGGAGAAACTGCTGGACAAGCCCTTCTTTGGGATTCCAGAACTTTCCCAGGTCAGCTTGGACACGTCAGTCTTCCCAGGGAACGGAGGTGAGAGGCTACCAAGACAAATCAAGACGCCCCTGCTCTACCTTTGTTTGATATCTGCACAGCTGGCAATTCCCCGGTGCCTTCTCGGACCCTTCCCAGTAACCCAGGCTAAGCACCAAGTCCAGGGGCCTGGTTGCTTTCTGGAAGCACCCACGGGGCAATCTCCTTCAGTCATCAGAGAGCAGGGACAAGAGGCCATGTAGCTCAGTGGTGCAGGAGCAAGGTTGGCCACTCAAGGAGTGGAGGAGCTGGGACCAGAACTCAGGATCGGATTCCCAGATCTGTGGTCTCCCCTGTTTCCGACGAAGTGGTACACAAGGGTCCTTCAGTCTATGGAAAAGTGCAATCAGAATACAGGTTGGGGGCCAGCATTGTGCCGCAGTGGGTTAAGCCCATATTAGCACTGATTAGAATCCTGGCTGCTGGGGCCGGCGCCGCGGCTCACTAGGCTAATCCTCCGCCTTTCGGCGCCGGCACACCGGGTTCTAGTCCTGGTCGGGGCGCCGGATTCTGTCCCAGTTGCCCCTCTTCCAGGCCAGCTCTCTGCTATGGCCCAGGAGTGCAGTGGAGGATAGTCCAAGTGCTTGGGCCCTGCACCCCATGGGAGACCAGGAGAAGCACCTGGCTCCTGCCATCGGATCAGCACGGTGCGCTGGCCGCAGTGCGCTGGCCACAGCCATTGGAGGGTGAACCAACAGCAAAGGAAGACCTTTCTCTCTGTCTCTCTCTCTCTCACTGTCCACTCTGCCTGTCAAAAAATAAAAAAAATCAAAAAAAAAAGAATCCTGGCTGCTCCACTTCTGATGCAGCTCCCTGCTAACACACTGAGAAAACAGCAGGGGACAGCCCAAGTGCATCCACGTGGGAGACACGATGGACCTCCAGGCTCCCAGCCTCAGCCTGGCCCCAGCTCTGACCACTGCAGCCATCTAGGGAGTGAACCAGTGGATGGAAGGTAACTCCCTCTCTGTCTGCTTTCCAAATAAATAATTCTTAAAATAAATAAACATTTCAGTGCACAAAAACTTCTGAAATCCATGCATAGTTTGTTTTTTGTTTTGTTTTGTTTTGTTTAACAGGCAGAGTGGACAGTGAGAGAGAGAGACAGAGAGAAAGGTCTTCCTTTGCCGTTGGTTCACCCTCCAATGGCCGCTGCGGCTGGCGCACCGTGCTGATCCGATGGCAGGAGCCAGGTTCTTCTCCTGGTCTCCCATGGGGTGCAGGGCCCAAGCACTTGGGCCATCCTCCACTGCACTCCTGGGCCACAGCAGAGAGCTGGCCTGGAAGAGGGGCAACCGGGACAGAATCCGGCGCCCCGACCGGGACTAGAACCCGGTGTGCCGGCGCCGCAAGGCGGAGGATTAGCCTAGTGAGCCACGGTGCCGGCCTCATGCATAGCTTTTTCATAACATGTTTTTTCCATGAAATTTTTGAAGACCCCTCATACATAGGCTACAAATACTACTATACTGAAAACATCATCATGCTAAAAATAATTCATCATTTAAATTAAAGTATAGGTACACGTTAGGTCACCAAAGTAAGTGGCCTGTGACTAAGCTGATGGCTAGTGTGCCTTAAGGAATGTACAGTAGCAGCTTATTCGCACCGGGCCAGGGCTCCACAGTGCCGACACCTGCTTGCACTGGTACAGCGGTTAAGACGCCGGGTCTTCGGATGCCTGCATCCCATGTCAGAGCACCTGGGTTCATGTCCCAGCCCTGCTCTCCCTTCCAGCTTCCTGCTAACGTGCACCCTGGGAGGCAGCAAGTCCAGTGAGAGACCCTGCACGCGTTCCTGGCTGCTAATCTCATCTTGACCCAGCTCCAGCTCTTGCAGGCATTTGGGGAGTGAACTGGCAGATGGGAGATCTCTCCCTGTCTCTCTGCCTTTCAAACAAATTAAATAAATACACTCCTAAAAAAAAATTTTTTTTTGAAGGGGCACAGCGAGTTAGAGCCCTGGCCTGCAGCACCAGCATCCCATACGGACACAAGTTCGAGTCCCAGCTGCTCTATTTCTGATCCAGCTCTCTGCTATGGCCTTGGAAAGCAGCAGAAGATGGCCCAAGTGCTTGGGCCCCTGCACCCACTTGGGAGACCAGGAAGAAGCTCCTGGCTTCAGATTGGCCCAGCTCCGGCCATTGTAGCCATTTGGGGAGGAACCAATGGAAGAAAGACCTTTCTCTCTCTCTCTCTCTCTCTCTGTAAATCTTTCAAATAAATAAAATAAATCTTAAAAGAAAAAATAAATAAAATGTTTTTTAAAAAAGAATTGATCTATTCAAGGCCTCACTAAGCCTAAACTACTATTCAAGAAGTGGAATGGGCTGGAGGCTAGCAGCAGTCCGGAGCGGCCCGTCTGGGTTCAGTCCTGTCCTGCACTCACTGGTCAGTGACGTCAGGCAGTGGCTGAAACTCTCCACGTCTCTGCTTCCCCAGCTGTAAAGTGGGGGCTCTCCCATCGCCCACCTCGTGCAGGTGTTACGGAAGTGAGTGAGGAGTTAGGCAAGGTAAATGGAGGAGTACAGGATTAAGTCCCTGTTGCTCTGCCTCCAATCCACCTCCCTGCTAACGTGTTTGGGAAGGCAGCAGAGGACGGCCCAAGCACTTGGGGGCCCTGCTACCCATGTGGGGAGACCCCATTTGAGTTCCTCATGTGTGGATTAGGCCTGATCCAGCCCCCTGGCTATTGTGAAAATGTGGGGAGTGAACCAGCAGATGGAAGACCTCTCTCTCTCTCTCTCTCTCTCTCTCTCTCTTTGTATCCATCCCTCCATCTCTCTACTTTTCAAGTAGAAGAAACTAAACATTTTTAAACAAAGTAAATCCAACTCACTTCTCAGGAAAACCTTTTTTCAAATTGCATATATACCTTTAAATCCTATGGTGTCTTTTGCCCGGGGACCAAGTGGCCAAGTGTCTCCTTGGTGACGCCCAGCCCCGCTGACCCAGCAGGTCGAGTCTGCATGTCCCCATCTTCTTCCCTCCCTCTCCTGCCTCACTTCACCCACCCAGCCCCTGCACCTCACCTCCTCCCAGGATGCTCCCCCTGTCCGGCAGGGGCTTCCGACTCCACCATCAGAAACACCTCCTGTCCAGTCTTGATTCCTGGTCAGGATACCACATCCGGGTCTACCATCCACGTTCTCCAGCTGACGACCCGACAGCTCACGGGTTGTGGGAGGTCACCGACACAGCCAATCTCACAACCTGGCACCCGCGACAGCCTTTGTGCCTTCCTTATCTATCATTGCCTAACAAAGCACCCCAAAACTTGGCTGCTGGAAACACAAATAATCGCCATCGCCTCCCAGTCCCCACAGGCCTGCAGTGCGGGAGCCGCACAACTGTGGCGTCTGCCTCTGCTCTCCCGAGGCTGCCGCAGGCGTCAGCTGGAACCACGAGGATCCGCTCTCTTCGTGGCCCTACCAGGCTGCCAGGAACCCTGCAGGGGGAATCCAAAGACCAAGGCACAAGCCGTGGTGCCTTTTAAAAAATATTTTTCTGATTTCTATTTACTGGAAAGGCAGAGTGACAGGAAGAGAGAGAGAAAGAGACAGACAAGAAGAGATGCCCATCACTGGTTCACTCCCCCAAATGCCTGCAACAGCCAAGCTGGGGCAGGCCAAAGCCAAACTCCCAGTATTCACCCCAGGTCTCCCACGTGGGCAGCAGGGACCCAGGGCCCTGAGCCACCACAGGCTGCCTCCCAAGCTGTACAATGGCAGGAAGCTGGAGTCAGGGGCGGAGCAGGCACCCTCCTGTGGGATGTGGGCGTCCCAAGCGGCACCTGAACCACTGTGCCCAGGGCCCGCCCTGCAGCGCCTTTTGTAACGGGACGTCTGGTGTTCTCCGTCCACAGGTCACCGCCCCGGGCATGGGGTCCTCCTCCTCCCCGGCCGGCATGCTATTCCTCTCGTGTACTTGCCAGGAGTGGGCAGTTACTTGATGGAAAATCTCGTCCACGCTGATAACCAGCCCGGTCCTGGCTGAGTTTGTAGGTGGCTGTGTTCAGATGAATAATGTCTGAGGAACAGAGCCCCTACCCTCAAAACCCCCCACTGCACGCCGGGCCTTTCTGGGGACGCCCTCAGGACCGGGTCCCAGCTACTGAACCCGACACCGTGTGATCTGCTGATTCCAGTGTTATGTCTGCGTGTCTGAGGCTTCCATGTGCTTTTGTTGGCACTGCCTGCCTGCTTCCAGACCACCAGTGCTCCCGAAGACCAAAATTAATTGCTGGTTTTATATGTCTCAAGGATAGCGATGCCAGATTGTTTCAAAACGAAAACACAGCCAGACTTAATGAAGTTCAAAGGAAGAAACGTTCACTTGCAGATTAAAATAGAGAATGATCTGTGGCCTGGAGCCACCAACATGGTGACCGCTCCTCCTGGCAGGGGAGGGAGGGCGGGCAGGCAGACGCGAGCGAGGGAGAAAGGCCGTTGGAGGCTGGGACTGAATCCGCATCGCAGGCGAATGAACGCGTGAAGGCTGAAGGCGGGGGTCCTTTCGGGATCCCTCACACGTCTGCACCCATGTATCTCAATGAAACGCCAGGAAACGGCACAGCCGGATGCTCTGAGGCCCGGCGTGGCGGTCATTCGGCTTCAACATCCCCAGAGGTGTTGGAATGCAGGGCACAGGGCATCTAAACTACGAGGGACCATGGACACTTTTTCCCATGCCTTCACCACTGCTGAGTCCCTGTGCACACTTGGCTGAGATCCGGGCCCTGGGCTCCACGCCGGGTTAGCCAGAGCAGCGATCTGCAGTGGAGCCGGGTCGGGCGCCTGCCCCCAGCCCTCACCGCAGGTCCCCAGGCTTCAGGCACCCGGGCAGAGCCGCTCTCCCATCTCGACACAGATCCTCACGCCACCCAGACACCTGCCTCTCTCCTGTCCAAGCTGACCATGCGCTTGTTCTACAGTTCTCTGAATACTGCCTGGTGACTCGTAATCCGACACTTAGGTGAGTTCGGTGGTTAATTTACTTTTAAATTCTTCTAAACTCTACATCAGCTTCCTTTGAAGTGGACTACAGTTCGGATGTAGTAGGAAAAAAAAAAAAAAAAACAAACACTAGAATCAGTCAGAAAAATCCAAGGCCAAATCCCAAGTTTCCTCCTCATTTTCCATAGAATCAGTAATAAATCCCTTAACTTCCCTGCATTTTGTCCCCTTCCCATCCTGTGTAAAGCAAGATAAGTCCTATTGCTCCCCGGACAAGGGCAATTTCAGAAACGCCACAGAAAGTACACGCCGTGAAAAAGACTACGCATGGATTTCAAAAGTGTTTTGCACGGAAATAAACTTATCTGTTAATTCTATTTTTCTGCTTGAAATGGTCTCAAGAAAAGAGAGGAGGAGGGCATTGTGGACCAGCGGGGGAGGCTGCTGCATCGCATATCAGAGTCCCGGGATCGAGTCCCACCTCCACCTCCTGTCCAACTTCCTGCTACTGTGCACCCATGGGGGCAGCAGGTGACGGTGAAGGCCCCAGCATGGCTTCCCTGACACCCACATGGGACACCCAGACAGGGTTCTGAGCTGCTGTCTTTAGCCTGGCTGTGCAGACATTTGGAGAGTGGATCAGTGGATGGAAGATCTCCCTCTATTTCTCCATCTCTCTGTGTCACTCCACCTTTCAAATACAATGAAAATTAAAAAAAAAAAAAAATTGAAAAGACCGCACCTGATGTCTAATTTCCATTGAAAACACCCAAAAAGCAATACTGGAATCAAAAATGGCGCTGCAGGGTGTCCACCTGGGTATGTGACTTGGTGACGCGCTGAGTCATGGAGCTAACCCCAGAGCGGAGGGCAGTTTCCAGAACAATCATGCTACAGCAGTCACGCCAGGCCCGTTCACCGTCAGGCTAGCCAGCTGGCAACGCCTGACCTCACATTCCCCAGTTCCAGTAACCTCCTCCCATGATCTACAGCACGGAACAGTGGGTTTTAGCCACCCAGGCAGAGCCAGAAACAGGGTGCCCAGCTCCGGCCCAATTCTGCACAGAGAGGAGAAGGGCTTGCCAAGCAGGGGACAGATCCCCCACCCAGAGCTCCCCAGCCTCTGCAGAGAAAGGTGCACCCGGGTGGCTGCTGGGTGTCAGACAATGGGGTAAGGCCCTCCACTGAGAACTTGCCCAGGGGGTGTCACTGGGCTTGGACCCTGCACTCCTGGGTGGATGCCACCAGCAGCTCAGGGAAACAACTGTGATTCAGGAAAGAACTGCTCCACGGTCCCTCCAACGGCGACCTGCGGAACGCGTGCCTTGCAGAATTCAGCAGCAACAAAAACATCTTTCTCCTGGTGAATTTTCCTGTCTCATTTTAGCAAAAGGTACAAAGCCTAGCTCGGGGGCCGCTGATATGACACAGCGGGTGAGGCTGCTGCTTGCAACGCCCATACAGGAGTGCTGCTTCAAGTCTCAGCGGCTCTGCTTGCAATCCAGCTCCCTGCTAAAGTGCCTGGGAAGGCAGCGGAAGACGGCTCCCACCACCCACACGGGAGGCCTGGGTGGAGCTCCTGCCTCCTGGCTTCAGTCTGGTGCACCCCTGGCTATTGCAGGTACTGGGGGAATAAACGAGCAGATGGAAGACCTCTCTCTCTAGCTCTATGTCCCTCTCTGTTGCTCTGCCTTTCAAGTAATTTTTAAAAAACAAAAAACAGCTCTGCAAGCACTATTTAGAAGGAAATTTAGTACTGCATTAGACAAACTCCTGGGCTATCATTGTAACAGCATGCTCCTTCCTCTTCTGTGGTGTTTTCAAAGTTTTCCTAATGGGGTAGGCATTTCGGCCTAGTTCTTAAGATGCCCACATCCCACATGAGGGTCCCTGGGTTCAATTCCTGACTTCAACGCCCGAGGCCAGCTTCCCGCTAATGATACCCACGGCGGCGGCAGCTGATGGCTCAAGGACTTGGGCCCCTGCTACTCACATGGGAGACCTGGATGGAGTTCCTGGTCCTGGCTTTGGCTTGGCCCAGCCCTGGCTGTTGCAGGGATTTGGGGAGTGAATCAGCTGGTGGGAGATCTGTCCATATCTCTGTCTGTCTCTCTTTTGCACTGACTTTTCAAATAAATAAATAAATAAATGTCCATTAAAAAAGAGGAAATTTTGATCTATCTGAAGATCGAGGACTCCCAGCTTGGGAGCTAAGATTTGTCACTTATCAAAAATCGCTTTCCACCAAAATGAACACATCGTTTCATCTCATCTTCCATGAATGTTCTGTGGTACCTCCTGTGTGTAGTGTGTGGTAGCTGTGTGTACATTCGTGCATTTGCACATATATCTGTACATCATGTGTGTGGCTGTGTGTGCACACATGGGCATGTGTGTGCATATGTTGAAGGGCACAATTAGGGAAAAAGGAAAAAGGGGGAAGTGAGAGTGAGAGAGAGAGAGAGAGGAGACACTGTGTAAGTCCAGAACACTGACTGAAATAGGATGGGCCTCTGCACAAACCCGCCCGTGCTCTGCCCACAAGAAAACAAAGCACACACAATTAGGGCCCGAGCAGCGCCTTTTTATCTAAGTGGGGGGGTGCAAGACAGGAACAAGCAAGCTCAGAAAAAGCAGCCTCTGCCTCCATTTTTTTTAAGACCAAATCCAAAAATGTACTGCCTATAACATTGGCAGTTTACAATGGCAATTAACATCAATCCCCGGGTCTAATTAACCTCAATCAACAAGTCTAAGCAGGTTAATTAAATAGGATTTGGCTAAGCATGAAGCACAAAACTACAGCTGTCTGTCTCATTTAAATATGCCTTACTGAGGAGAGCCATCCTCTACCCAGGCTTGGCAGTGACGCCTGCTGGGGGCAGAGGTCTGCAGGGTGGGCCTGCCTGGAGGGGTGGTCCCGGGGGTCTCTGGTAGCAGCCCAGCACAGACACCTCAAACGGCCCCACTTGGCTACCTGCTGCCCCAGCACCAACTCGCCCTTGGCTGTCCCCACCTCCTGGAGTCCAGCGCTGCTCTGTGAGTCAGCCCTGCCCAGTTAATTGTCCTTTAACGGTTTCCTCCGAAATGCACTGTTTTTCTCACCACATCCCCAGGCACAAGGTGGATCCTAGCTTCTGCGTGAAGCTGAGAGGCCCTGCAGAAGACCCCGGCCTCCCTCTCCAGTCTGGCCTGCCGGTTCCTTCTCCATTGTCCACGTCATTCTGCAGTGGGCAGCAGGACCCCTAGCTGGGCAGAAGCCAGGGGTTCCCCCTACGCATGCGCAGAGCAGTCAAGATGGAGGCCTCAGGATGTGCAGGGAAGCCACAGAGAGGCGCGGGCGAGAGTGAGCAAAAAGCCAAAACACCTCAAAGCAAGTTTCCAGCCACCCCTTTATACTCTCGGGAGGCACGGGGCGTGGTGTCACAGAGCTTAACTGGATATTCAAACGAGGTGGGGCCATTTCCTTTCCCTGTTTTGGAAATGCAGGAAGTGTGGTGGCCCCGGTGCATGATGGGAGTGGAAGCGCCAGCCGTGGTACCTTTATAATGAGACTGTCATGACTGAAAGGTGGCAGGGCACATCCTGCAGCTGGATTCTAACACTGCAGAATTATGGGATCGGGGGTTTCTGTGCCATGGAAGGGAGCTGGCTCATTGGTGCATGGGAGGTGGCCTGGGGTGGCCCACGGAGAATGGGTTGGGGGCCAGAGCTGTGGTGTTTCCAGCTCCCTGCTAGTGACCTGGGAAATCAGCAGAAGATGGCCCAACTGCCTGGGCCTCTGCACCCCTGTGGGAGACCTGCATGAGTCTCCTGGTCAGCCTGGCCCAGCCCTGGCCATTGCAGCCATCTGGGGAGTGAACCAGCACATGGAAGAGCTCTCTCTCTGCCTCTAACTCTTTCAAATAAACAAATAAATCTATAAACAAAGAGAGAGAGACAGAGAAAGGGTTTGAACGGTGCAGCCTGGGCTGGCATGGGGGCCAGGTGCAGCCACGGTGCCAGCCGGCCAAGGTTTCCACACGGGCCACCCAGAGCCCTCATGGCAGGGCATGCCGGAGCTGTCCCCTAAAAGCCAACACTCCCTATGTCCACAGCAGCTCTGCCTCCGAGTCCTCTCTCACCAGGGGGCCAGCCCAGACCCCGAGTCCCCAGCTGCATGTAAGGTGCTGAACAGACCACGTTTAGAGGTCAGTGTCCACACACACAGGCCACCACGGCCCACAGCACCAGTGCAGCCCATTCTTGTCCTGCATCCATTCCGCCACCACCCAGGGCCTACTGGAAACGTCGTGGTGCACACACACACACACACACACAGGCACAGTGGCCAGCTCTGCCTCAGACCCAACTCTGATGACGACCTGAAGAGTCCTTCCTGGGCCTGACTCCTGAGGCCACCAAATCTAGACCACAGGGACCCTGCCAATGAGCCAGGCAACCAGCTGGTCCCATAGGAGTGGGATGAGCCAGAGGGCCAGGCCACACCACGGGCCAGGGTTGAGGACAGCCTGGGGCACACTCGCAGCCCCTCACTTCCTGGGTTGGCAGGAAGCCACCGTCTCTGTCTCGGAAGGAGCTCACGCCACACACCCGTGCAGGCCAGGACTGGCCGGATCAGTCGGCGTCTGCCCACCCAGAAAGGCAAGCAGCCTGCAAAGGGGTTCCGCCTTGTGCCGGGGCACGGCCAGGCTCTGCTGACCTCACGACAACTCAGAGAGCACCGCTGTCACTCTGACTTTGGGTTGGAAAGTGAGGCCCGGGGTGGTTTCCAGCCTCGGTCTTCAAATCCAGCATCTTCACACGAGCGGAGCTAGCGAAGCAAGCAAGTGAGAGAGCGAGAACTGAGGGATCTCTCCCGCCAGCCAACTCTGCCCTTCACATAAAATAACAACAGAGGACACGAGTCAGCGTGCAGTGTAGACACGGAGGTTTGTGGCGAAACTGTCGGTGTGAAATATTTACTTCATTAGCAAAGTTATTTACTAGGCAAAACCAGTGCTCTAGGCAGCAAGAGGGCAGCAGGGAGTAAGACCCCACGAGGTCTGATACTCAAAGAGCATCGTTACCGTCCTGGGGACACTTTGAACAACAAACGTAATAAACTATGCAAGACTGTGACGCGTGGGAAGTCTAGTGTCAGGCGCACGGCTGCAGGAGGCGGCTGCAGGAGGAGGCATGAGCTGTGTGAGAGGATGGAGCAGGCAGGGCAGCCCGTGCAAAGGCCTGAGGCAGGAAGAGGCGTGGAAGGCAGTGGTCAGGGGTGGGAGGAGCAGGAGCGCTGGCTCCTAGGGGACAGCTGGAGGTCCTGAATGAGCCCGAGACTCTGGGAGGGCACGCCACACTTCCACCACCACCGACACCTGCAGCCCAGGAAAAGCCCAGCCCCAGGGACAAGCGTGGGGTGCAGGGGGCAACTAGCCTGCTGCTTGCTACACCCACAGCCCATGTCTGAGGGCCTGGAATCCAGTCCCGCCTCCAATTCCAATCTAGCTTTCTGCTAATGCACCTGGGACGCCACAGGTGATGGCCCAAGAACTTGGATCCCTGCCACCAACAAGGGAGACCCGGATGAGGCTCCTGGCTCCTGGCTTCTGCCAGGTCCAGCCATGGCTATCACAAGCATTTGGGGGGTAAACTAGCAGATGGATAATCTATCTCTCTCTCTCTCTCTTTTCTGCCTTTCAAATAAATGAAATAAAAAACAATGGCTGACCCTGCTCTGAGGAAGATGTGTCCATGCATTTGTGTGGTGTGTACCATTATGGTCTGTATCATAAAACAGTCCTGAAAATGAAAAGCAGAGGGGCCACCAGGCAGCCCCTTGCAGTGTGACAAGGACTCTGCTGCATTCAGAGTGAGGTCAATCACCCGGACATGGGGAACCCCCTCCAGACCCATGAGTATCTGTGCATGGAAGGTGTCTGGGTGTGGACATACACATCTCCTTTTTTTTTAGCACGCCAGCATCAGTTGTAAAAGCAAAAGGCACGTTCTGAAATATGCTTGTATCTACAGAGAATCTCTCTGCAGAAAATGCAAGGAACAGCTTTCTCTAAGGAGGGAACCAGCAGCTGGGACACAGGAGTAAAGAAAGACTTGAGTTTCACTGGATGGTTTGCCAGGCACCTGCATAATCTCATTAAACATTGATGACATGAATTCGTAAACCACGTTAATACCACACTACACCAAGTCCAAGGGGATGAGAGGGGCGTAGTCTTTTCATAATTTTATTTGAAAGTCAGTGTCAGAGAGACAGAGAGAGACAGATCTTCCAGCCCCAGATCCATTCCTCAGATGGCCAAAACAGCCAGGGCTGGGCCAGGCTGAAGCCAGGAGCCTGGAGCTCCATCGGAGTCTCCCACGTGGGTGCAGGGGCCCAGACACCTGGGCCGTCCTCTGCTGCTTTCCCAGGCCGTCAGCAGGGAGCTGGGGCAGAAGCGGAGGGGCCGGGAGATGATTCAGCACCCGTGTGGGATTCCAGCATTGCAGGCAACACCTTCACCTGCTATGCCACAGCACCAGCGCCGAAAAGGAATTGTCTGAAAGAATCCTTTCATAAATTCTCAGAATGCTTTAAAATGTTTCTTCCATCTCAAAATTGCCCAGCAAATCCTGGGTACAGTGGCCTTCCCCCACTGCAGGGCCTGTATTCCAAGACCCCCCAATGGACACCTGTAGCTGCAGATGGTACCAAACCCTGTGGACACCATTTTTCCCTGTACATAGATACCCAGGACAAAGTTTAACTCGTAAATTATGCTTAGTAAAGAATAAAGGACAACTCACAATAAATACAACAATTAGAATACACTATATTTAAAGCTATGCAGGTACGGTCTCTCTCTGTCTCTCTTAAAATGTCTACTGTGTTGCCCTTGACCTTCCTGTGTTGATGTGCAAGGATACAACACCCATGTGATGAGATGGGAGGTGAGTGACACAGCGTTAGGCTAGAGCACATGCATGCCACACTGAGACAGTCATGTGACCTGGAGGCAGTCACGTGACAGCCAAGATGGCTGCCAAGCCACTAAGGGGCGGGTGGCGCACACAGCATGGAGCTGCTGGGCCCAGATGAGCCAGGTCCCACGCGGGACAGAGCAGGACACTACGAGAGTCCTTCACACTGCTCAGACAGCATGCCATTCAAAACTCTGAGCAGCTTATTTCTGAACGTCCCATTCCATATCTTCAGTACAAGCTGTAGTTGAGAGGAATACAGTATTTCACCCAAAAAAGTTCTATTTAATCAATAAAATCCTAGTTCTCAACAATATTTTAGCATGTAAAGAACTGAAAAATCCAACTTTAACCTCGCAGCCCACATCATGACTAGCCGGGATGTTCAATCCATCTCTACTAATGCTACCTGAGTTTAAAGAAACGTCTTGGCCGGCGCCGCGGCTCACTAGGCTAATCCTCTGCCTGTGGCACCGGCACACCGGGTTCTAGTCCAGGTCGGGGTGCCAGATTCTGTCCCGGTTGCCCCTCTTCCAGGCCAGCTCTCTGCTGTGGCCAGGGAGTGCAGTGGAGGATGGCCCAGGTGCTTGGGCCCTGCACCCCATGGGAGACCAGGAGAAGCACCTGCTCCTGGCTTCGGATCAGCGCAGCTCCAGCCATAGCGGCCATTTTGGGGGTGAACCAACGGAAGGAAGACCTTTCTCTCTGTCTCTCTCTCTCACTGTCTAACTCTGCTTGTCCAAAAAAAAAAAAAAAAAAAAAAAAGACAGCTGTCTGCTAATGCACCTGGAAAAGCAGCAGCAGATAATCCAAGGGCTTGGGCTCCTGCACCCACGTGGGAGACCTGGGTGGAGGTCCAGGCTCCTGGCTTCAGCCTGACCCAGCCCCGGCTGCTGTAGCCATTTGTGGAGTTAGGCAGTGGACAGAAGAATCTCTCTAATACTGCCTTTCAAATAAATAAATAAATCTTTATTTCAAATAAAAGGATATATCTTTATACGTCCATGAGAGGTATTTAAAATGTGCAAAAATGGAAAGAAAATGTTTATTTTGGTACAAAAAAATTTTGCAATCCACATGTGCTCTGCTCACAGGACACAGTCCCATGAACATGCTGAAGACCCCTCAGACTTGACTGTCATTCATTATGCCTCAAAACAGTCACACGGCTACTGCATTATTGCCCAATGCAGAGAAGAGAAAACGCTATTGGGTGACAAGCGAGTTTCCTAGGAAAATGAGTGGGGTCAGGATAATAAGCTACATCGCTGAAAATGAATGACTTGGGTTTCCGTCGGCGCCATTCAGCTGCACAGCCGTGAGCGTGGGACTTTGCAGCGCGCACCCGTCAGGCGTGGGCTGCAGGGAAGCCAGCACCGGAAGGTGTGCGAGGAAGGTGCTTGTCACACACCTGCTCCCTGCCCGAGCAGGGAGAAAGGGGACGGGGCACTCAGAGAGACAGGTACGGCGTGGGGCGCCAGAATGCACAGAAAACCACACACTTCCTGGGTGCACAAGTTACAGAAGGTTTTGTTGAAGAGACGAGATTAAAAAACACAAGAGATCTTTTTTCTTTTCATTTCAAGCTTATTTATTTACATTTTACTTGAAAGGCAGAGAGAACTCCCATTCGCTGATTCACTCCCCAAATGCCTGCAACAGCCAGGGCTGGGCCAGGTCAAAGCCAAGAGCCCAGAACTCAACGCAGGTCTCCCAGGTGGGTGTCAGGGACCCGCGTACCTGGGCCATCACCTGCTGCCTCCCAGGGCGCACAACCGCAGGGAGCTGGCGTCAGCTGGGGCGCACAGCCAGTCTGGAGCCAGCCCCTCCAATGGGGATGCAGGCTTCCCAGGCAGAGTCTTACCCGCTCCCCAGATGCCCACCCCAGAGTTTTTATGAATGGACGACCTTGACGTCCAGTGCGACTCTGACAGGAAACCGTTTACCTAAGCTTCCCTGAGCTGTGCCATCTCCCCCACCCAGTGACAGATCAGGCCAGTCACTGTTGGCCCTCTCCTGGCAGGAAGGGGTGTGCGGGCAGCCCTGCCTCCTGCCCTCACTCCCTGCCCCGTTCTCTCCATCCTCTGACTGCTCCCCCTGAATAAGGAGCCCACAGCAAAACTGTCAGAAAAGACAAGCGGCACTGCAGGCCGGTGGTGCGGCAGGCTTCTGCGTGGACACAGGCACGGTCCCAAGTGTGACCCAGGGGAGCTGCGCCACCCTCAGCTTCACAGGGCCGCGTCGGCCTAAGCTCTGCCAGGTTCTCCACGGGCGACGTGTTCCCCTGCCCAGTGGAAAAGGCTGGGTCCCTCCATCTGCCTGTGTTGCTGACACCTGCTTAGCATATTCCTGCCTCGGGCCTGTGGGAAGCAGGAAGCTGGCAGCTGGCAGCTGGCAGCAGGCCACGGGGTCCAAGCAAGAGAAAGCCTTCGGTGGTGCCAGGCAGGATAGCACGGATCCCTCAACACTCCACACAGGGTCTGTTCCTGGGGCAGACACTCGGCCTAGAAGTTTAGACAGCACTTGGGAGTCCGTGGGTCTGAGTTCCAGTTCTCCCAATTCCAGCCCACGCTGTTGCAGCCATCTAGGGAGTGAACCAGTGGAAGGAAGAGCCCTCTGTCTCTCCCTCTCCCTGTATAATGCTTTCAAATAAATACATAAATATTTAAAAAAAAAAAACACACCTTAAAAACACTCAGAGTGGGACAGGTGTGTGGCGCAGTGGTTCAGCTGCCGCCGGAGATGCTACAACCCGTATCAGAATGCCTGGGCTCGAGTCCTGGCTCCACATCCCATCCAGCTTCCTGTTCACGGGCACCAGGGAGGCAGGGCTGATGGCTCCAACAACTGGGTCCCTGCCACCCACGTGGGAGACCTGGACTGCCTTCCCGGCTCCCAGCTTCAGCCTGGCCAGCCCCTAGCTCTTTGGGGTATTTGGCAGGTGCAAGCCAGCAAGCTCGCTCTCTTTCTGCCTTTTAAGCAAAAAAAAAAAAAAAAAAAAAAAGTAAAATGATCTAGTTTTAAAGAAAAGTGTTTCTTTTTCACGCTCCAAACACCTTGCAGAGGCATCACCCACTGATGGGGGGGGGGGGGGGGGGCGCAAGCTCCTCCCAGAGCCTCCGGCTTCCCGCCACCCTCTGTCCCCGGAGGCTTCCCGCCACCCTCTGTCCCCGGAGCCAGCGTCTTTGGCAGCTCTGAGACATCTCCATCATCTCTCAGGAAAGTGCCGAGTGACAGCAGGGAAGCACACACCATCACCCAGGCACAGAGAGGCCGGCAGCCAGCCGTGCAGGAGCGGGGGCAGAGACAGGAGCCTCCGCCCACGTCTACCCCTACAGTCAGGGCCCTGGGAGCCCCTCACGACGAGGTGCAGCTGCAGGTCCGGGGACCGGGAGGGACCGTGTGCTGCTGCTTAGGCTCCAGGACAAGTGATGAGGGAGCGGCAAAAAATGAGAGACTGGGGTGAGGGGGCCCCCGGGTGAGGGAGACAGCCAGGACCCACCCCCATAGGACCAAAGTCTCGGAAAACAAAGGCTTAAAATTAACGTATTTATTTATTTTAACAGGCAGAGAGATCTCCCATTCACTGGTTCACTCCCCAAATGCCCCCTACAAGCCATGTCCAAGCCAAGAGCCAGGAGCTCCTGCCAGGTCTTCCACGTGGGTGGCAGGCACCCAGGCACTGGAGACGCTGCTGCCTCCCCGCGTGCCCGCAAGCAGGACGCTGGGTTGGAGGCAGAGCTGGGGGGACTCAAATCTAGGGGCTCTGAGACAGGATGAGGGCGTCCCAAGGCCAAGCACCCACCACGGGGCTCAAGCTGCTAAAACTACGTCCCGCCCAGCAGTGTGAGCAGAACGAGACAGACCTGTGTTCCAATCTTGCCTCCGGACTTCTGCAAGCCTGGAGGACTTTCAGGACTCTCTGGGCCTCTCAGGACTCCTCTGCACAACAATGGCCACGCCCCCTGTCAGGGGCGAGGGGCTTGAAGATCACCCCCCACCCCGGCCCCCACAGGAGGCTTTGCAGAAAGAGCAGCGGTGGTGACCGCTGCAGCTCGGGGGCGTCAGAGCCAGCCTCTCCCACCCCAGGCCCCTGTGTCTGAGAGACAGACAGACGGATACAGACAGACAGACAGAGGGAATGAGAGATACTCCCAACAGCAAAGGAGGCCGAGCCAGGATCCCAGAACCCAATCCGCGTCCCCCGCGTCGGTGGCAGGGGTCCAAACATTTGGGTCACCACTCGCTGCCTCCCAGGCCACGAGCGGGGAGCTGGATGGGAAGTGGGGCAGCCAGGACGTGAACTGGCACCCATATGGGATGTCGGCATCACAGGCGGTGTGGCTTCCACCGCTGCGCCACGGCGCTGGCCCTCGTCGGGGTGGGCTGTTTGGAGGCCCCGTGGCAGAAGGATCGGGAGCAGAGGAGAGAGAAGCCTTAGTTGACCTGCGGGGATCCGTCGCCACGCGGCCTCTGTGTCCACGGGGCCTACACAGTGTCGTGACCAAGGCCCCTCCCAGAGCGTCATTATTCCTCCTGTATCCTCCCAGGCCTGACGTCACAGCCTCTTGCTGGAAGACAGGGGCTCCTGGCAAAGCCGGGTTTCTAGCCGGAGCGTCAGCAGCAGGCAGGTGCCCCGTGCAGCAGGCTCCAGACAACACGGAGGGCACCTGCTCGGAACCCCTGAACTGTCAGCCCTCCTGTCGCTGACAGGCTGTTCCCGCCTCTGTCCCCATGCCCATTCCACACCTGCTCCACTCCTGTGCTCACCCCTTGCTCTGTCTTTCCTTCCATCAAATTCTTCCCCCTCGGGCAGCTTCTGCCCCGTCCGCACACTCACACTGGGTGTCCACTGCCACGGTGTCCACCTTCCGGAGCCGCACTGGCCCCGGGGTCACCTGGGGCTGTGTCCTTTCACCTGCACCTGCCCTGCCTGCGCTCAGGATTCCTGCTCCACTGCGGAGCCAGAGCCGCCCTCCCACACTCGCGTGGAGCACCCTCCTCACGCTCAACGGCCACACAGGCCACGCTCCTCTCCGGTGATGGGCGTTTCCAAGGCAACTGTTCCTCATTTACTCTCCACTTCTATGAAATTCACATGGATTCTCGTGTGCCGGCGGTGGTTGGACAGATGGGAGCCTGCACAACGACTTTATCCTGCGCCAAGATCACGACTAAGCACTGCCACAGGAGTGGGCGGCTTGAGACCCAACCGGCCCGCTCTGCAGGGTGCTCGTGCCATGCTCAACTGCAGCACAGCCGAAATGGGAAACCCAGGAGGTGCACCTGCCAGGCTCCCCTGGTGGGGGGCTGCGTTTTCCCGCTGGGGTGCCCGTGCCTTTCCTAATGCTAATGATGACTGTGCAGTTACTCAGACTGCGCAGGAATGGACTGAAACACGGACTGGAGCGCCCTGGGACCTACCCGTGCAGGGATCCAGCTAAGACAAGCCACTGCCCTGGTCTCCCTGGCTCTGATGGCTGTGTCCTGTGCCAGGGGCTCAGTGCCATCCCAGGATGCAGCCACAAGCCAGAAACCAGTAGAGACGCAAACCTGCAGCTGGCAGCTGCTGCACCGTCCCTGTTACGGCTCTGAGTGTGTAACATCTTTATCCTGGCAAGTCCTAGCTAGAGTAAGTTGAATTATTGATAGCAGCTGCTAGATTCAATTTTTGTAAGACTTGAGCATGAGGAGGCTCATTCTGGGCTCAGGTGGCAGAGAGATGGACGGGATTCAGAGAGCAAGCCTTCCCCGGACTTCACCCGAGCTCAGGCTCTGCTGTGCACGCTGCACTCGCCAGCCCCTCCCTGCAGCGAGGACACAGCGTGCAGCAGGGCTGGGACACGCAACTGGCTGCACAAGGAGACCAGGCACGCAGCAAAGAGAAGAACCGTAAGCACAGCAAGCCCGGGTCGTGGCCACTGCCTGGAACAAGGAAACAGCTGCTTTCGCCCAAGTCCACCTGCACACTCACACGTCCACACGGTGGCTTCTTGTTTCTGTTCATCCGTGGATGTGATGCAAAACGTCACTGGCTACACCCCTGGCATTGTCATTGAACGCTGCCGATTGAACACTGTCTGTATTCTACAATTTCTAAAAGCCATCTTTTTTTTTTTTTTTTTGACAGGCAGAGTTAGACAGTGAGAGATAGAGAGAGAGAAAGGTCTTCCTTCTGTTGGCTTACCCCCCAGATGGCCACTACGGCCGGCGCTGCCGATCTGAAGCCAGGAGCCAGGTAAAGCCATCGTTTTCGTGGGTTAGCATCCTTGGATTGGAAGTTTTTCCTTGAAAGCCACGGCGGAACATGCAGGATCACGCTCACACAGCATTGCTAATCCCTAGGGTTCCACTGAGCTGAGTACCTCACTGCAAAACGCCATTGAAGTGGCTGTTATCTTATTTTTGTTTCTTCGTTATTTTTTTAAATTAACACTCTTTTAGATATTTATTTATTTCTTGGAAAGCTACAGTGAGAGAGAGTGGGAGGGAGAGAGAGAGAAAGCTCTTCCGTCCAGTGATTTACTCCCTAAATGGCTGTAGCAGCCAGGGCTGGGCCAAGTCAAGGCCAGGAGCCAGGAACACCATCGGGGTCTCCCACATGGATGGCAAGGGCCCAAGCACTTGAGCCATCGCTAGCTGCCCCCAGCGTGCGCATTAGCAGGGAGCTGGAATCCAAGCAGAGCCAAGATGCAAACCTGGGCAGCCCAATTTGAGATGTGGGCATCCCAAGCAGGGTTTCACTGCTGTGCCAAACACCAGCCCCTACATGTCATCCTCGCTCATCTCAGGCTCAGCTCCCTCTCAGCACTGGCTCACCTCCCCTCCTTTGGCTGCCTCCCGGGTTCGGGTAACTGCTCAGTCCTCCCACTCTGCAAGGCAGGACCCAGGCGGATGGAGGGGTCTCTAGGCAGAAGACACGGGCGGCGAGAGCCACCCTTACTGATTCTTGGCACCCATCCCCTGGTCCCACCTCACTCCTCGGGCACCCTGCTGCCTCCCGCCAGTTCTATTCTCACAACCGAATGGCATGGGGTGCTGGTCCACAGGGAGACTGGGGCAGACGAGGCGAGGAGAGCCCAGGGAAGGTTCCTGCTGATCCCCTTTGCTCTCTGGGCTTAATGAGAAGCAGGCTCAGCAGTAGAATGGAGGAAGGGCCACGCATGCACAGGGCCAGGGGGACTGAGTGAGCCCCAGAAGAGCAGTCCGGCTGCCCCAAGCCCTCTGGAGGTCCAAGGCCGAGTGTCAGCGATGGATGGGCCAGGCAGGGCCCAAGGCGGGCGCAGGGCTTTGGCTGCTACTCACGCCCTGGTGCAGGCAGAGAGAGGTGAAAATTGGGGATGTAACTGGTGTTGGGCTTTGGCAAAGAGGGTCTGAGGACGTGAGTCAGGAACGGTTTTGGTGATGGAGTAGAGAGACAAGGACAGACGGGAGAGGAACGGGGACCAGGGGAGGGCAGCAGGAACAGCAGCACCCCGACAGAGCCCGGCCATGGACAGGGCGGGGGAAGCAGTGTGTGACCACGGACAGGGCGGAGGAGGCAGTGCAGGGCCAGTGACAGGGCGGGAGAGCAGCCGCGAAGGGAGGCTGTGGCTGGAGACGGGCTCTCCAAGTGTGAGGGGGATCTTCGTAGCATCTGTGGAGTGTGGGGTTGCATGAGGGAGTACAGTGGGGTCTCAAAGAGGGACCCAAGACCAGTCTGTATACTTAGATCCCATGGTGCACCAAAAAGTTGCTGGAAAAGAAAGATTAAAAGATAAGGTTATTGGGGTCGGCATTGTGGCATGGTGGGTAAAGCCACTGCCTTCAACGCCAGCTCCCTGCTAATGGCCTGGGAAAAAGCAGCGGAAGATGGCCCAAGTGCTTGGGTCCCTGCACCCACATGGGAGACCCAGATGGAGTTCCAGGCGCCTGGCTTTGGCCTGGGCCAGCCCCTGCTGTGGGCATGCGAAGAGTACGCCAGTGGATGGAAGGTCTGTCTCTCTCACTCTCTCTTGCTCTGCCTTTCAAATAAATAACAAGAAATATTTTAATTGGGAAATCCAGCATAGTTTTATTACAACACATATTTTGCTTCCACTTCTTGAAGACCTCCTGTCATGGATGTCACCACGGAGTTGACTTTAACTTATCATTTAATCCCGTTTTCCACCAGCTTTTTAAAGGAGTCTCCTATTCGGGTCCCAACAGTGACAGCACTGGCTGTTTGGAGAAGACCAGCAGTAAGCCTGGAACGCGCTGGGTCACAGTCCCTGCCATCCTGGGTGGGCAGTGGGGGGTGAGTCATGGCATTCGAACCCAGGGGTTCTGGGGACAAAAAGGACCAGAGTCACCCCCCTATCCCATCGCTGGGCTCACATCAGCAAGCATCTAGGAGATAAAAGGCCACCTTCCCAAAACAGCAGCAGAGGTCTGAGGAGGTGAGTCAGGAACGGTTTTGCTGATGGAGTGGAGAGACAAGGACAGACGGGAGAGGAACGGGGACCAGGGGAGGGCAGCAGGAACAGCAGCACCCCAACAGAGCCCGGCCGTGGACAGGGCGGGGGAGGCAGTGCAGGGCCAGTGACGGGGCAGGGGAGCAGCCATGAAGGGAGGCTGTGGTTGGAGCCTTGGCCAGTGTGCCGAGCAATCTGGCATGTGAGACCTCGCTCCCTGCCCGCAGGCTGCCACCCTCCCTGTTGGTAAAGACACTGACAGCAGTGATGTTCCCAGGGAGAAGGACAAGCGTGAGCGAGGCAGGGCCCGCCCCCGGCTCGCAGCGCTGGGAGAGCAGGCGTGCGTGCCGACTCCACTCAGCCTGGGAGGGCAGAAATCCAGAGCCCTGTTCCCAGGAAACCTGAGCACAGCCAGGGACAGTGTGCTATTGTGCACACTTCACGGGCGGACAGACGAAGCTATGAATTACCAGGGAACAGGCAACCAGTCACGGCCGAGGCCCTGAGCATGCACGACCACGCGCGCGCCCAGTGGCCGCTCTGCCGTGAACGCTGGCTCACCTGGGGACAACGGGAGGAGCGATTTGGTGACGCTCAGGATTTGCTCAGGAGAGGAACACCAAGCCTGGGTCTCCTCGGAGAGGCAGATCTGCAAAGATGCCTGGAAGGTGAAGGAGCGAGAGAAAAATCTAGCAGGAGAGGAGACCAAACTCTGCAAAGAAAAGTGATCTGAATTCGCCACCCAGAGAAACCTGCTGGCAAAGCAGACACGGGCTCCGTGTTCTCACTCTGCCCCCACCGGCAGGGCCGCTGTGGGAGGGGAGGAAGGGAAGTAATTACGAGTCTGAATGCAGAGCAACGGCCAACGAGATCTTGTATTCACCTCCACTTCCTGGCTTTAATGGTCTCAAGTTAAGGATTAACTTTATCCACGTTCTTCAAGTGATTGTTTTCCCAAAAACCTCCTTCTTTCTGGGCTGTGTGCAAAGAATCAAAGGGGTCCTTTCAAGGCACGGGGTCTGGGGGGCGCCTTCAGCGGGCCCACCGTGACCCCAGTGCCAAGAGCGTCCGTGGAAACAGACGTGATGGCAGGCACGCGTGCAGCTGTGCCCTACGCGTACTCATGCACTGACACACACACGCACGCACGCATGCACACAGGCACACACAGGTCCTGTGAAGCCAAAGCACGCACTGCATAGTGAAAAGTTCCCCAGAGGAACCTGCTGGAAGAGGTAACAGGTAGCGCCCCCAGCTGCAGGGCCAGCATCCCACGTCCTGGCTGCTACGCTTCCGATCCAGCTCCCTGCTAATGCTCCTGGGAAAGCAGTGGACGATGGCCCAAGTGCTTGGGCCCCTGCGCCCATGTGGGAGACCCGGAGGAAGCTCCTGGCTCCTGGCTTCAGCCTGGCCCGGCCCTTGCCGTTCTGGCCACCTGGGGGAGTGAACCAGCAGATGGAGATCTCTCTCTCTGTCTCTCCGTGCCTCACTGTAACTCTGCCTTTCAAATAAACAAATAAATCTTTTTTAGAAACTGTCAGTGCAGATGAGGTGGGTGCACCACGCCTGGTTCAGCCATTCTACACACAATGATTCAGACTTGCAGGGGAGGGTGCTTGCCTGCTTGCTCTGCAGTGTTAGCTCTGTTCAGGTGAGAAATCCGAGAGCTGGTGGAGGATGGAGGACGCCGACCCGCTGTGCTACAGCCCAGGCTGACTGCGTACGGCACCTTCCCAGCGAGCAGCGGGAGCCACAGCAGGTGCACCCCGTGAGTCACACCCAGGCGCCCAGGTTTCCGGGGCAGGTGCAGTGAGCTCCTTCCTCCCTTAGCAACCTGATGACCCCTAACACTGTGCTTTCCAAACCTCACTCAGCACCACGGCTCTCTGAACAGTTAAAATGTAGTTTTTATTGAGCGTTTATTGATACTTGTGCAATCAGGATCTCCGCCGCCACACCCCCAGCCACAACCTCCCCACTGGCATGAGGAAAACTGGGTGCAAACAATGGCTTGGTGCCTCACTTCCTCTCCTGCAAACACAGATGACTTCATTCACGCTCACCCAGGTAAGACTAGTAATCTCCACCTGGAGTTGGTTCAAGTACATTTTCTTTTAAAGAGCATTTTGTTTATTTGGAAGGCAAAGCGACAGAGAGGAGGAGAGACTGAGAAACGCTCCATCTGCTGGTTCACTCCCCAATGGCCGCAACAGCCAGGGCGGCACCCGGGTCTCCCGCATGCGTGGCAGGGGACCAGGCACTTGGGCCACCTTCTGTGTATCCTCAGGTGCATTGGCAGGGAGAGCCAGAACCTGAGCCAGCTCGGACATGGGATGCTGGCACTGCGGACGACAACGCCGGCCCCGAGCACAAGGTCCAAACGAGGAAGCCTTTGGTCTCGGAGTCCTTGCACTTCTCAGTGTTCCCTCAGCCACTGCCCACCTGCGGGGACCTCTCTCAGGTCTGGCCCAGCTCCCTCCTGGCAGCACACCGGCTGCACCATCAGAACCTGCCAATCCTGTCTCGTTCTTCCAGCCTGAGTCTGATGCAAATTTTGGAAACAAATCCAGGCCTCGGCACTGCTGGGTAGCAGCGTTTCACCTCATTACCTCTTGCATGTAATGTATTTGCGTTTCAGTCTGACTTCAAGCCAAGGGGGAGGAAGGCCCGTGCTCCTGCATGTGTGTCTCTCTCTCTCTCTCTCTCTGCTCTTGTCAGTCACACAGGAAGACACACCCCTTGGGAGTTGCCAGCTGCTGCCAGGAACACTTTGTGGGTTGCAGGCGGGGGTCTTAGGACCCCCACTGGGGCTGATGCTCACTCTGTGGTGAGGAGATAAGAGATGCACAGGGCCTGATTCATCAGACGCATGATCCCGCTGGAGGACTCGAGGTCTGTATTGTATTGCAAGTGGCCGCCCCAGACCCCTTTCCCCAAAACCGTCTTGTATCTAACATTAGCATGGAGCAACAGGCGTTTGGAACAGTCCCAGAGAGATGTGGCTTTTACACAACTGTTTCTAAGGAGATGTGGAACGGACGAGCAGTAAGGAGAGCTGTCGCGGGAGCTGATGGAGGCGGCTCTAAGGGAGGGATGCGAGGTGCTGGGGTCTGCAGGCAGGTAGGGGTCAGAACAAGCCTGGCCTTAGCTGGAGAGCTCCAGACAGCGGCAACTGGAGACTGAGTCACAGTCAGAAAGGGGCCGGGTAATGGGGGGAACTCAGATCCGGAGTCAACGAGGGAAATATGGGGCGTGGGGAGACCCAAGACCAGAGGGGACAAAGTTTTAATGGGGGCGGCCATCCAATCATTCCTGTAGTCAACAAACACTTGCCAAATGCCTCCGATGGGTCAGCAACTGCCGTGGGACTGCGGGTCACCAGCAGCTTCCGGCCTCTAGATGCGCCTGTGATGCTTGAAGGCGTCTGCTTCCTGGTGCAGGACTGGCAGCCTCCTCCAGGGGGCGCCACCCCAGTGGACCCTGCCCTGGGCAGGTGGGTCTACCTCTGCGTCCACTCGCAGCCAGCCCACCTGGCTTCCAGGCCTTTGCTCTTTTTGTCATGATAGTCTAGCCTCTGTCTGCCCCTCCTCCTTCTGTCCCAGCAGGGCCCAAGGGTGACATTGCCCGGGAAGCCTCCAGACACAGCTGCACATCTCCCACCTCCCCAGGGAAAGCCCCCACGGAGCACCAGCTTCTCAGGAGCATGCCTCTTGACGCTGTGAGGCTTCCCAGCATATTCCAGACTCTTCCCACTGCTGCTATGAGACCAGCTGTGGAAAGCCATGACGTCATCTAAGTAAGAAGCTGTTCAAAGCAAGGGTGCTGGGGCCAGCGTTGTGGCGTGGCGCACAGAGCCACCACCTGGAACCCCAGTGTCCCATATGGGCACCCGTTTGTATCCCAGCTCCCTGCTAATGGTCTGGGAAAAACAGCGGAAGAGAGAAGTTTTTGGTTTTTTTTTTTTTAATTTTAATTAACAAAAATTTTTTTAAAACTCACCGCTGCTGCTGTGCAAAATGTAAACCGTAACATGCACACTAGGGTAACTGGACTGAAGATGGAGAGCTGGGAGAGTGGCCCCCACAGTGTCCAGTGCCCCAGGAGGAGCCCAGGTGGGAGCTCACTGGACGGAGGGCCTCCCTGCCAGCCCCTAACACACCTGCCCTGAAGGGCCTCCCCCAAGCAGCAAAACCAGAGCTCATCTCCTGCTTGTCCATCCAATTATCTTCCCATAACCCAAGTCGCCCCTATGAAATCACTCACAGAACTGCCGTGGGAAGTGTCTCCCTGCTGTGGAGTAAACCCTCAGCGGTCAGTGCTGGTCCCCAGCTCCCCCTGCGGCCTCGGGACCTTGGGAGGTGGGGCCCCTGGACTCCATCGGGGAGGCAGTAGCCAGTGCTGGTCCCCAGCTCCCACTGCGGCCTCGGGACCTTGGGAGGTGGGGCCCCTGGACTCCATCGGGGAGGCAGTAGCCAGTGCTGGTCCCCAGCTCCCACTGCGGCCTCGGGACCTTGGGAGGTGGGGCCCCTGGACTCTATGAGGAGGCAGCGACCCTGCCATGGGGCAAACACCTCAGCGGCCAGTGCTGGTCCCCAGCTCCCCCTGCGGCCTCAGGGACCTTGGGAGGCGGGGCCCCTGGACTCCATCGGGGAGGCAGGGGGCACTGGCAGCCCAGCTTCCGCCCAGCACGTGACAGGAGCTGGTGGGGAACTGAGTCCTCGAGACTCCTGCTGGTGTTGAGGCCTTGGCTCCTTCAGAGGCCTCCTCCCTGGCGGGGTTTTCTCTCTGCCCCCCCCCCCCAGCCCGAGGTGCCGCCCCCCTCTGACGTGGTGCCACACTTTGCCTCAGGCTGCAGTCTGGGCGGAGGGTAAGCCGCTACAGAGCAGCTCGGCTCACCTCTGGAGTCTCTAAGACGCAGGAGATTTGGCGTATTCAACCCCACCCCGCCTCGCCCCCCATACACACATCTGTCTTTCCACTGTCAGTCACTGTTGGCCGCACCACGTTCACACCCACACGGTGGGACTCGAGTGGTCCGTGCGATGCAAGTAAATGATGAGTCCAGGAGCAGGTGATTGGGGTGGTGTTTAAGACACTGCTTGGGACGCCCACATCCTGCATCAACAACATCGGAGTTCAAATCCCAGCTCTGCTTCTGATCCCAGCTCCCTGCTAATGCACACACTGGGAGGCAGCACATGAGGACACAGTACTTGGGTCTCTGCCACCCACATGGGAGACCCAGATGGAGTTACTGGCTCCCAGTTTCAGCCTGGCCCAACCTGAGCTGTTGAGGGCATCTGGAGAGGGAACCAGCATATGAAGATCTCTTTGTCTATCTCTCTTTCTATCTTTACTTCTGATGCTCTCTCTGTGTTTCTCTGCCTTTCAAATAACTAAAAACAAATAAATTTTTAAAAAAAGAAATTGACTTTGGTGCAAAGATTTTTAAAACCCATTTGCAGAATTTTCACAGCAGGTGCTTTCTACCAACTGATGTTTCACTTCCAGGGCTATGCTCGGCCCACAGGGCAGCTCGGAACACGCCCTCTGTGCCTGACAGACTCCAGCTCCTTCCACACAAGCAGATGTCCTTCCAAGGAAACTATCTGCTCACTACCTGGGGATTCGGAAGCTCTCGGAGGAAAGACACGCCTGCGGCTCGAGCTGCTCCCCTCCAGGGAACACACACTTCCGTGAGCACGCCCACAGCCACAGCCGCTCCTTCCAGCTGACCGCACACGGAGTCTGTCCTAGCCACAGCCCATCAGACACATCTCAGCTGGGAAGCGGCACGGAGCTCACACACAGACGCCCTGCAGCCTGAATCCAGCCTCCGCCAACTGTGGGTGGCTTGGCAGGAAGCGGAAGCTGCCTCATTTCAAATTCTCATGTCTTGATCTCCAGGGGTGGGCCGCAGATTAAATGACTTACGTGGGGCTGGCATTGTGGCGTAGCGGGTAAAGCCTCCACCTCAGATGACGGCATCCCCTACGGGCACAGTCCCGCTGCTCCACTTCAGATCCAGCTCCCTGCTAATAGCCAAGAAAAGCAGCAGAGAATGGCCCAAGTGCTTGGGTCCCTGCACCCACGTGGGAGACCAGATGAAGCTCCTGGCTCTTGGCTTCAGCCTGGCCTAGTTCTGGCCCTTGTATCCATCTGGGGAGTGAACCAACAAACAGAAAATTCTCTCTCCGTGTAACTCTTTCAGATAAACAAATAGATCTTTAATGAGTAAATACATAAATAACACATTGCCCTCTGAAACTGAGTCTGCCGACTCCAACGCTTGTTTACCCAGGGGGACGACAACGGATGATGATGATGGTGGTAGCGATGGTGACTGCGATGATGATGAAGATGATGGTGAAAAATGAAGATGACTAGATGATGACGAAGATGATGATGATGATGACAGGAAATGCTATGCTTCCGCAGCACGTGCTATTCTAACCTCTCGACGTCTGCTCGTTGATGAAATCCACACAAGGTGTTCCACAGACCAGGAAATCGAGGTCCAAGCAGATGAGCAGCAGAGCCAGAGTCACGTCCAGACAGCCACACTGCGGCCTGCACTCCTGACCACTTGCTGTGTGGCGATCAGCACAGTGGACTTGGACTCCCAACTTCCCCTTCAACGAAGTTCCTGAGCCCCTCTCTCCCTGTTGGACTGGAGAGGGTGCCATCCCCGAGTCTCTGCACGGTGTCTCCAGGGCTCTGCACCTGCTCCGCCCCACGTGCCAGCGGCACTGGCGCTCACCACACTCCTTTCTCTGCATGGAGCTCAATCTTTGTTCTCCCCTCCTCTCCCACTGAACTCTTCCTGGACCTCCCCAACCAGGCACAGAGCTGCCCCAGCCTCCACCACTCAGCTCCTGCCTGTGAGCACGTGCTCACCCATGAAGCCTGGGCGTGTGCAACACACCTCAGAGGAGCTCAACACGTGGTTGCCAGATCAATGACTGCCCTCGCCCTGTTTGGAAGCGGCTGGTGGTGTCTTCATCCCACAGCGTTCCCTAAAGCGCCTCTGCTGTCGGGGGGGGGGGGGGGGGCATGCAGGCTCTTGGAAAATCCCTGAGGACACAGAGAGTATCCTTCTACTGGGGGAGAAGATTTGTGTCACCTTTATTTTGGGTCACACATGGGAAGCGGCAGATCATGGCTCCAGTACGCGAGTTCTTGCCACCCACATGGGAGACCCAGATGGAGCTCCTGGCTCCTGGCTTCAGCCTGGCCCAGCCCCAGCTGTTGTAGGCATTTGGGGAGAGAACTAGCAGGTATAAGATGTCTCTGTCTCTCTCTCACTCTTCTTCCACCTCCCACTTTTCAAAAACATAAATAAATCTTTAAAACAGAAAAATAAAACTTGTGTCTGCATTAGAACCTGCACCTGGCTGTTTATAGAAGCTTTGTTCATCACTGCTCAAACTCATAGCAACGAGACATCCTCCTGCAGGTGAATGGACAGGGAAACCACGGCACAAATGGACAGCGGAGTAGCATTCAGCACTGAAAACAGACAAGCTCTCAAGCCATTAGAAAGACATGGAGGCCAGCGCCGCGGCTCAATAGGCTAATCCTCCACCTTGCAGCACCAGCACACCAGGTTCTAGTCCCAGTCGGGGCACCGGATTCTGTCCCGGTTGCCCCTCTTCCAGGCCAGCTCTCTGCTGTGGCCCGGGGAAGGCAGTGGAGGATGGCCCAAGTGCTTAGGCCCTGCACCCCATGGGAGACCAGGAGAAGCACCTGGCTCCTGGCTTCGGATCAGCGCGGTGCACCGGCCACAGCGCACCAGCCGTGGCGACCATTGGAGGGTGAACCAACAGCAAAAGGAAGACCTTTCTCTCTGTCTCTCTCACTATCCACTCTGCCTGTCAAAAAAAGAAAAGAAAAGAAAAGAAAAGAAAAGAAAAGAAAAGAAAAGAAAAGAAAAGAAAAGAAAAGAAAAGCAAAGCATGGAAATAATCCATCTCTCTACCGTGGCCTGGGGAAGCAGTGGAAAACGGCCCAAGTCCTTGGGCCCTTGCACCCATGTGGGAGACCCGGAGGAAGCTCCTGGCTCCTGGCTGCAGATTGGCGCAGCTCCGGCCATTGCAGCCAATTGGGGAGTGAACCATTGGATGGAAGACCTCCCTCTCTCTCTCTCTCTCTCTGCCTCTCCTCTCTCTGTGTAACTCTTTCAAATAAATAAATAAATCTTAAAAAAAAAAAAAAAAAGGCCGGCGCCGTGGCTCAATAGGCTAATCCTCCACCTTGCGGCGCCGGCACACCGGGTTCTAGTCCCGGTCGGGGCGCCGGATTCTGTCCCGGTTGCCCCTCTTCCAGGCCAGCTCTCTGCTATGGCCAGGGAGTGCAATGGAGGATGGCCCAGGTGCTTGGGCCCTGCACCCCATGGGAGACCAGGAAAAGCACCTGGATCCTGCCATCGGATCAGCGTGGTGCGCCGGCTGCAGCGGCAGCCATTGGAGGGTGAACCAACGGCAAAGGAAGACCTTTCTCTCTGTCTCTCTCTCTCACTGTCCACTCTGCCTGTCAAAAAAAAAAAAAAAAAAAAAAGACATGGGAAACTTAGAATGCATATTACTGGGGGCTGGCGCCGTGGCTCACTTGGTTAATCCTCCACCTGCAGTGCCTGCATCCCATATGGGTGCCGGGCTCTAGTCCTGGTTGCTCCTCTTACAGTCCAGCTCTCTGCTGTGGCCCAGGAAGGCAGTAGAGGATGGCCCAGGTGCCTGGGTCCTGCACCCGCATGGGAGACCAGGAAGAAGCACCTGGCTCCTGGCTTTGAATCGGCGCAGCGCCAGCTGTAGCAGCCATTTGGGGAGTGAACCAAGGGACGGAAGACCTTTCTCTCTGTCTCTCTCTGTCTATAACTCTACCTGTCAAATTAAAAAAAAAAAAAAAAAGAATGTGTATTACTACATGAATAAGCCGATGTGGAAAAGCTTCCACTGTAGGAGGGCAGCCATTGGACTTCTGGAAATGCACAAATATGAAGACAGCAAGAAGGTCTGGGCTTGGGAGCTACAGGGAGGATAAACAGGTGCAGCACAGGGGATACCCAGGGCAGCGAAAATACTCAAACGACAGACGTAGGCATCAGAATCAAGGAGAGCCCTGAAGCAAGAGGTGGATGACAGACGTCGGGTGGCTCCACGGCATCAATGTGGGTTCACCACTATAACAAAGGCACCGCTCCCGATGAGGGGCTGACACACCAGCTGGGCCCGGATGGGGAAAGGAGGCATCTGGGAAATCTGTGAACCTCCCTCTGGTTCTGCTCGCAAACTGAGACTGCTCTAAAACAAACTATATCTTAAAAAACACTGGCGTGGGCACTGGAGCAGCAGCGGGGACACCCCTTGGGACGCCCGCCTTTCCAAGTGGAGTGCCGGGGTTCTGGGCGCTGTGGGCTCCTGGCTGCAGCTTCCTGAGGATGCACCCCCGGGAAGCAGCAGGCGGCGGCTCAAGGTCCTGCCCAGCCGGGGCTGTTGCAGGCATCTGGGGAGTGAACCATCAGATGGGAGCTCCCGTCTCTCTGCCTTTCAGACACACAATGCTGTCAGTTGCAACCTTAAGAGCATGACAAAAATAAGTGCTTTGACATAACACAGGACTCACAGCGGAGCCTACGACACCATGGGCCAATCGCCTGAAGACGGTTACAGTTAGCATTGCAGCAGGCGGCAGCACGCCATCGCGGCTGGGTCTACCACGCGCCACTCGCCGGGAGAGCCAGACGGAGTCCAGCGGAGGGAGGAGACCCTGACCTCCGCCTGCTGGCGCTGCCAGTCTCTCCACGCAGCGTCTTGGGTGAGAAACCCTTGGTAAGCAGTTTCTTCCGTGGGTCTTTCTTGTTTTGCATCTGCCTCTTTGTGACACTTCCTAGTCCCGGCCTTGGGGCTGGCGGTCTCTCAGGCACTCACGGGGAACGCGGCCTATAAATATTTTAACACCTTAATTAATGTTATTTTCATTATGCTGGTCCTGGGGCTCCCTAGGCTGAGAGCAACACAGATTACACCGCAACTAGAAAAGCGGGGATTTCTGTGACTTCCAAAGTGTGATCAGTTTGGGTCTGAGGGGCAAGAAACTGTCGTCCGGAGTCCTTCGGGGTCCCAGCCACTGCAGGGCTTATCCCAGGGACAGCCGAGGCTCCTGGCCCCAACACACAGAGGTAACGCTGTCACTACTCCACTACTTCCTTAGCTCTTGGGGGCTTCCTGCCCTTTTAAAATACCACTTGAAGGTATTAAGTCTTATCAGTTATGGCTTTGTTATCAGCCAGCACCTTAGCTGACAACCAGCTGAGAGCCAGAGCTTGCCAGGAATGTGACCCCATGAGTGCTGGCCTGGGGTGTGTGTGTGTGTGTGTGTGTGTGTGTGGAGGGGGTACCAGGAGGAGGGAGGAAAGGGTGGGGTACACAGGGACAGCCTGGTGACAGCCAGGCCAGCGGGCTGCAGGCTCCTCAAGGCAAGCCTGGGTGGGGAGGGGAGTCTCTCGGCTCAGGGAGCTGACGTGGACCCTGGGACTGCCTCACTGCCCCCCAGAGTCCATCCTGGACGCTCTGGGTGCGTCGTGTGCCGGTGCTGCACCGGCGGCGGCATTCCTCCTCCTCGTCCTGGGCAGCTGAGAGCCCAGGTCAGGGAAAGGAAAGCCGTCACCCGGCAGCACACAGCCGGGCAGGGGCAGAACTCCTCCACGGGCCTAGGACCGCAGCCACCTCCCTGGTAAGGCCCTTCTGCGAACAGACAGCTTTGCTTTCCCATCGGACCTACATCTACCGTGCAAAGCTTCTGTGCTTCTTCAAGTCGCCTCCGGGTTAGGAAGCAGACAGACAGACACACAGCCCCCACTCCAGCTCACTCCCCAGGGGCCCACAACGCTGCAGGGGCAGGGGAGTCAGGAGCCCAATCCCTGCTCCCACATGGGCAGTGCGGACCCTTGTATTGAGCCACCCCTGCTGCCTCCCAGGGTCCTCACTGGCAGGGAGCAGGAAATGGACACACAGGAAGCTGGGGGGGGGGGGGTGGGATCTCCAAGCCCTCCTGAGAAAGGCCCCAGACGACTTCGCCGTGGACGAGAAGGCCCATGGTGGCAGCCGCGGAGTCGCCTGACTTGAGCAAGCAGACCCCGCGTCTTACGGACTTGGGGGCAATTCCAGTAAAACCGCAGGTAAGTCAGAGGTTTGTTTTCCTTCCACGGATTAGCGCTCGCACATTTCCTGCTGCTCGACCTAACGCTGCCCGTGAGCAGTCACAGCCACCAACCTCCTGTTGGCGCTGAGTACAAAAGTCCACTTCCTGATGGACTGCAGCAAGGTCAGAGGTTAATTGGGCCAGGCCTAGTTAAAATGTCACAAGCTGCTGGACCAGGTCCCCACTGCCACCTGCCTCAGAGGGCCTCTCGGCAGCCACGGGACCCGGCGGTCCGGCGGTCACTGGAAGGCAGACCCAGGGCGTGTGCTAATCGCACAGCACTAAGTAAACGCCACAGACTTCCGGGAACTTCGGCAAACACAGGAGGCCCTGAGTCCTGAGCCAGAGCGGGGGCCTCAGCACTGTGGCCTTGGCCCCTCCCTTCTCTGCAAGAAGCAGAAGCAACTGAAATCCACGCTCAAGGTCAACGGCGCAGACTCAGCCGCTGGCAGTCTCCAGGGCTGGGGAAACTGGGTCGCACGGGGACCTGTTGGTCCCGAGGGACTGAGAAGGGGCCGAGAGAGGGCCAGGGAAGAGTGGCCGCAGATCTGCACCCAGGAGGGAGCTTTCCAGACCCGACCTGCTCTGCTGCCTCAAACCGCCACCCTCGTGCCCAGGGAAGAATCCAAGAGAACCACTTTCCAGATACGCTGTTGATTTCCGTGAGAACTGGAGGGTGAGTGACAGCGGTACCGTCCCTTCTTCCCCTCGATTTCCCACTTGAAGCAGCACAAGCCGCCAGGGAGGAAGAGCAAGCCGGGGTGCATTGAACCCCGAGTCCTAACAGGGAAGCCGCTGCTGGGAGAGGGTCTGCGTGAAGGATCTGAAGGGCGTGAAGCAGGACAGCTGAGAGACAGACTTCCAGCTGTGTCTCTAGTCTACTAATCGCCCACGTTTTCTCTCTTCAATTTCTATTTACTTGAAAGAGAGGCAGAGAGATGAGATCTTCTATCAGCAGGTTCACTCCCCAAATGTCCACAACAGCCCAGGCTAAGCCAAGCCAAAGCCAGGAGCCCATCAGGGCCTCCCACATGGTGCAGGGGCCCAAGCACTGGAGCCCTCACCTGCTGCCTCCCAGGGTGCACGTGAGCAGGGAGCTGGAATCAGGAGTGGAGCTGAGACTGGAACCCAGCTCTCCTATACGGGGTGCGAGCGTCCCAGGAGGCATCTCAATCGCTGTGCTGAAGGTCACAAGTGAGGTATGTTCAGTTCAGCACCAGCTTCCCCCGGGTCGCACGCAACATGGAGCCGAGAGAGTTGCAGGGGCTGTGGCCATTCCTGGATTCTGAAGGAGGTGAATGCATTCGACTCTGGAGGGCCACATCCCTGCGGTCCACGGTCTCCAGCACACGTGTGGCCTCTGGGAACAACCTGGCTGTCCACCCTGATGCCCACCTGGCCTCGTGGCACAGGCAGGCCAGAAGTTTCCCTGTGCTCGGTGACAGAGGGAAGCACTTAGGTGGGGCTGGTTTGTGGGAAACACTCCAGATCCCTGAGTGTGAAGAACGGAGCCCGGGTCCGCCCGAACACGGCTGTGGCCATGTCGTGCAGCTGTGCAGCCACGAGCCTCGTTGTGACTTGTTTTTCACCGATGCCACATCTAACTGGACTCTGTGACCTGAGAGGGTCTCCTACAGCTGCGCACGTTCCAGCCCACTCACCCAGAGATTTGGATCCCCCACTTCTGCTGATTAAAAGCTGGATTCAGAACGTTCAAGAGTGATTACGAATTAAGCTTGCTTCTCCGTCTTCAGTTCACAAGGTTTCTGCCTTTTCCCCAAAGAAATGCAAGTGAAGGCTGAGCCAGGCATCGTTTATTTTGTTCAAATGTATGTAATCACTGTTTTCTTAAAATGCAATCCAAGGACCAAGGAATGGGACCAAAATTCTGAACAGAGCAATTCTTGCCAAGTCTAATGACCTCTTCACGGTGTGAGAGTTTCCATGGTTTTATAGTTCTAATTGCTTTTTTATTATTGTTTGGACAGAACTGCAAAACATAACAAAAAAAAAAACTAAGATAATCATAGCCTTTAAAAAAAATCATGTCAGAATTCTGCTCATCGTATAACGACTCAAACGTTTACTCCTGGAGAGCACTCCGGCCACCTGGCAGGGATCCAAGGGCAGGAGTCACAGGCCCCCAGCATCCTACCAGGGTGTGGACGGGGGAAATCAATCCATCCCTGCTGAGAGAGAGAAACAACTGGGAACCTCTCGGACGACACGAAACCAGCAGGTTCTGTGCACAGCCTCCCTGACCGCGGGCCATCTGCCTCACGGGAAGTTCTTCCCGAACACAGTCCTCGCTCAGCCCCCATGGAGACAGGACCCAGGACGCCCTGAGGACTCGGCAGCTGCAGACGCTGAAGGCCCCTCCAGAACATGGCTCAGAGTGCACACAGCGTAGACACATGCTCCCGCACACAATGAGGCACTCTGGGGTGTGACACCCACTGCCACATGAACGCTATGCAAACAGTTGTACTTGCATCACTGGGGCGGGGAGGGTTGTTTCAGCTGCACACATTCAGCACACGTACAATTTTTTTTTTTTTGGACAGGCAGAGTTAGACAGTGAAAGAGAGAGACAGAGAGAAAGGTCTTCCTTCCATTGGTTCACCCCCCCAAAATGGCCGCTACGGCTGGCGCTGCACTGATCCGAAGCCAGGAGCCAGGTGCTTCTCCTGGTCTCCCATGTGGGTGCAGGGCCCAAGCACTTGGGCCATCCTCCACTGCCTTCCCGGGCCACAGCAGAGAGCTGGCCTGGAAGAGGGGCAACCGGGACAGAATCCGGCGCCCCAACCGGGACTAGAACCCGGTGTGCCGGCGCCGCAAGGTGGAGGATTAGCCTAGTGAGCTGCTGCGCCAGCAACACGTACAATTTTTTAAAAACATTTTTGATCTAGGGTGGGTTGAATCCTTGAATGTTGAACCCATGCACTCGGAAGGCTGCCTGCACCAGCTTCCCAAGGCCCTGGCCATCCCAACTGTGCGTTTTTTCTAGAACACTCCATGGAGCGAAACTTGCAAGAGCCGGGCTCACCCTAAAACCACCAAAGGGTTGACCTTTTGTCCTCCCAGCAGGCTTCTCACCAGGTTGCAGAGGACTCTCTCGAGACCAATGGGCCTTTCTTCTTCAAACGTCTTTAATTCGGTTTTCTGCTGTGTTGTAAGAGGAAGCAGTGGGCTACCCCTCAGGAAGGGTGCAGGCTGCTCCGTGTCCTCAGTGGGCTGCCCCTCAGGAAGGGTGTAGGGTGCTCCGTGTCTTCATCTTCAAGTTCTCCCACTGGGCAGTGAGCAGAAAGCACAGGCCCTTGCCGCCCCCATCCCCATGTGCTCTGCTCACCAGGCCCTGGGTGAGGCCCCCCTCCGCTGTGCATGGACCCTCACCACCGATGGAGTCTGCCCCAGCCCAGGGAGCACGCGGTAAATACAAAGCTTTACCCTTAAAACCACCGGGACTTGTGAAAAAAAGATAAATACTTTGGTGCAGAAAGTTTTGGAATCCACACACGGCTTTTCCATGATATGCATTTTCCATGGACCCTTTTGAGATCCCTCTAGCTAATAGGGATTCTTTAACTCACATAGATCAGAGGAGCGTTTGTTGAGAAAGACACCACACACAGCCTGCGAGGAGAATCCTGACGCTCTGGGCGTGCTCGTACACAAGGACCAAAGGAGAGACAGAGTCCTCAGGTCCCCCTGGTGAAGTGGCTGCTACCATCACCCCAAGTCCAAAGGCATCACTCTGTCTGTCCCGACCTTCCGCACCACAACCACTGCACGGGGCATCAAGTGCTTCCTGTAGGAAGTACAGGCAGCATCTTGCCCTAACCAACGTCGCAGCTACGTAAGACCCTGCATACGCGGCCGAGAGCTGCCTGGGACTGAGCACAGCTCACAGATCGACAGCTTCCCTCCTGCCTGATGACCACGGAGAGAAGGCCTCACACAAAAACCCGAGGTGCTTGGATAAAATGTTCTCTTCCACCACGAAAATCGGACAAAATGACAAGAAAACTAGACCTCGGGTGGGAGACTTTCCTATCCAAGGAGTCCCTAAAGATCTGTCCTCTGAAGCTCACAAGGTAGACAACCTCCGTGAGAAATTCAAGTTCCAGTTAGGAGCGAGGGGCGGGGTCTGGCCTAGCGATTAAGACAATGATTGACACCCCTGTCCCATCATCAGACAGCCTGGGCTGGATGGTCAGGTCCAGCTCCCAATTCCAGCTTCCTGCCAGCACACACCCTAGGAGGCAGCAGTGACAGCTCACGTGATGGGGCCCCTGATTCCAGCTTCCTGCCAACACACACCCTAGGAGGCAGCAGTGACAGCTCACGTGATAGGCTCCCAATTCCAGCTTCCTGCCAGCACACACCCTAGCAGGCAGCAGTGACAGCTCACGTGATGGGGCCCCTGATTCCAGCTTCCTGCCAACACACACCCTAGCAGGCAGCAGTGACAGCTCACATGATGGGCTCCCAATTCCAGCTTCCTGCCAGCACACACCCTAGGAGGCAGCAGTGACAGTTCACATGATGGGCTCCCAATTCCAGCTTCCTGCCAACACACACCCTAGCAGGCAGCAGTGACAGCTCACGTGATGGGCTCCCTGCCACCCACAGGGGAGACCCGGATGGAGTTCCCAGTTTCCACCTGTAGCGCACGCCCAGCCCCAGCCACCATGGACATCTGAGGAGTGAATGAGCAGAGGAGAGCCTCTGAGATCTCTCTCTCTCTCTCTCTCTGGACTCCAAACTACTTCTAAAAGTCTCCAAGTAGGTCATTTGCAATGCCAGAAATACACTCTTCATTATTTTCCAACAAAATTATCTCTTGTAAATAGTGACTTCAAAACAGGCTCCTTTGTGTCTCCTCGTATTGAGACAGGGGCAGCATTCTCAGGACCTACTCAAACACGCTGGGCGGCACCCACGCCTGACACCTGGACTGTGGTCACCTGGGGCGCCGCATCACTCCACTGGGTCCCCCTGAAGCTAATCTTTGTGTCTCATGTACCGACCAACACTAAGACATCACAGATCCCCGGTCAATGCTGCTTGTGCAGATGAGTGAAAAAATGCTTTCTAGATTTGGCAAGACCAAAGTCGATGTTTTGGTGCCGGAAGTCGGATGTGCACCATCAAATGATAGCATCGCCCTGCACTGCTGGAGTCCTGCAAAGGAGAGTCACGCGCCTACAGAGGTCACGCTGTTTCAGGGTGCGTCGGGTCTCTTGAGAACAGAGATGTGCATTCAGGTGACGGGCAAGCGGGATACTGCAGGGGATTCCAAAGAAGAGAACAGAAAACACTGGGTTTTTCTCCATGTCTCAAACAAACCAGGGCAGGCGCCTAAGTGGAGACGGTGTTTGAACAAACTTTTGTAGAAGTAGAAGTGCGTCTGAGTGAAAGGCAAAGAAAGAATACTTTAGCCAAGGAAACAGCCCCCGTGCAACGGTAGGGGGTCAGGGTGAGAACAGGATCGGGAAGAAAATCCAGGCGCTGTGGCTGGAACGCTGGGAGGAGCAGAAGATGGAGAAACACGAGAGAACTCGATTGTGATGCACACACGACAGCAGCACCCAATGCTGGAAGCTGCGCAGAAAGCAAAGTCAGTAGGGCCGGTGCTGTGGCGCAGAGGGTTAAGCCGCCCCTCGGGACACCTGCATCCGGTATCAGAGTGCTGAGTCACGTCCCAGCTACTCCACTTCAGATCCAGCCTCCTGCTGCTGTGCCACCTGGGAGGCAGCAGGGATCCTCAAGTGCTCGGGCCCCTGCCACCCACACAGGAAACCTGGATGGAGCTCCTGGCTCCTGGCTTCAGCCAGGTCCAGATCCGACCGCTGTGGCCATTCGGGGAGTGAATCAGCAGATGGAAGCACTCTCTCTCTCTCTCTTGCTCTCTCTCTCTCTCTTTCAAATAAATATAAGAGTCTTTCTTAAGAATAAAAATTACTGAGGTTCAAGACAAGCTCAATGGAAGAAGGAAAAGGAACCAGCAAACAGGACAGATGGGACAGACAGGCAGCCCCTGCGCGGGTGTCTCAGCCCCATCCCTTTGGGCCTGGGCTTCCGAGAACCAGCTCTGGTTCACGTAGCCCCAAAGGAAAACTATTGGCAGGACCCAGGGGCCTCACTGTCATCCAAGCAAGGCTGGGGCAGCAGCAGGCTGGCCCGGGGCAGAGGGGCAGGGGCTACTGCACAGGCGCATCCCAGACCTCTTTATCGCTCTGCTCAGAATTCAAATTCCAGGGAGAGAACTCACATTCCGTAGCGAGCCGGGGGCAGGGCTCCCAGATAAACATTCTCAGCAGACGGCACCCAGGAGGGAAGCAGGATTCTCCCAGCAGAAACCAGGCTGCGGTCAGCCACGGACAGCCAGCAACACAGAGACGGGTGGAGAGACCCTCGCTGCACGGAGAATGGCCTGAATCTGCTCACCTGTGGTTCTCAGCGAGTTCGTGAGGGAGCAACGAGAAGGCCATATCCAGATCTGTCCAGGCAACACACCCTGAAACACAGGCAGCCCCCACTCCCAGTGCAGAGGGCCGGATGGGGCAGGAGCGAGCGACGCCCGCAATTGAACCCACAGCAAGTCAAGGACAATGCAAAGGGCCCTCCTGGTTCATGGGTGTCCAGTGACGATGGCCGGAGAAGTCAGCCGTCGGGTAGTCTGGGGCCAGGACGAGGGGGCCCTGAGAATAGCTTCAGACAATAGAGGAAAACGGCCCTCTGAGTTGATTCTAGGTGCTGTTGAAAGAGCCCGACTCTGCAAGTCATCTGTCCTTGGAAAGGTGAGCGGGTGCTATGCTGAGTCCCATGTGTTAGCCAGCTCCACCAGCACATTTCAGGAAAGGTGTGGTGGGGGATTGCTGGTTCCCCCAAGACGCCCAGCGGGACAGAGGCAGCACCTGGACCCTTACCATTGAAATGGCTGCTCAGTTTAAAACCAGGGGCACACATCGGCCCAAGGGTTAGACTCCCACATCCCACATCAGTGCTCCTGGGTTTATTCCTGCTGCTCCACTTCTGATCCAGCTTCCGGCTAATGCACCTGGGAAGGCAGCAGGTGACTGGCCCAAGTGACAGAACACCTGCGTCCACATGGGCATTCCTGGCTCCGGCCTGGCCCAACCCTGACCAATGAGGCCATTTGGGGAACAATCAGTATCTCCCTCTCTCTCCTTCCCTCTTAAATAAAAATAAATAAATGTCTTTAAAAAGAATCATAGCTTTTTCCCATGATACTTTAAAACATGGCTAAGTGTGAAATTACCCAAAAACCCCTTAACGCGAGCTGTCACAAAGACATTTCTCCGTGGTCACGGAATCATAACCTCTTGGCTGCAGCAGGGCTGTCAGCTGCGACTTTTACGGGATCTCACGACAGCGTTTCCACGGCACCTGTTGAACACGGAGACCTAAGTGGGTGCCCTCTCCTCTCTGCTTCAGAAAGCTGCATTCTGGGCTCAGCCGCCTGGTGTTGGGGGCCCGGTGACTAGAAGAGGGAGGGAACAACTCTGTGAGCTGACCTCAGCCACAGACAGGATCACTCTCACCAGCCTTGGATGGGTCAGGAGCTGTCTGTTCTGAGATTCCTCCATCAGCCTCAGTGGAGAAAAACCTTGCAAAAGTTTCCAGTCATTCTTTTTTTTTTTTTTTTTTTTTTTTTTTTTTTTTTTTTAACAGGCAGAGTGGACAGTGAGAGAGAGATACAAAGAGAAAGGTCTTCCTTCCGTTGGTTCACCCCACAATGGCTGCCGCAGCCGGAGCTGTGCCAATCCGAAGCCAGGAGCCAGGTGCTTCTCCCGGTCTCCCATGCGGGTGCAGGGCCCAAGCACCTGGGCCATCCTCCACTGCACTCCCAGGCCACAGCAGAGAGCTGGCCTGGAAGAGGGGCAACCGGGACAGAATCCGGCACCCCGACCGGGACTAGAACCCGGGGTGCAGGCGCTGCAGGTGGAAGATTAGCCTAGTGAGCCACGGCTCCCGCCTATTCTTAATATCCTAAGACGTAAGAGACAAGGAAGCTTTCTGAACTACCAAAAAGAACTTTTTAATTAAGTGAGGTTAAATCGGCTTCTACTCTGATTGCTCTAAGTCCAAAAAAATTTTAATTAGGATTTCTATCCAAGTGGGTTGAAATCAAGGACTATTTCTTGAAAATAAGCAAATTTTCTGCTTAATAACCAAGCCCAAAGGAAACAGCAATTGCAGGTTTTATTTAGGCCTCAGCCTCTGTCAACATCATCTTATGCTGCCATCTTGGAACTAAGAGTAGAAGCAATAGATCTGAAAATTCATTATCCCCAAAGCACGTAGGAAATTTATTCCTCCTTTCCCTCTTTTTCTTTCTTTCTCTGAAAGAAAGACTTGCAGAGAAGGGGGAGACAGATAGACAGAGAAAGAGGTCTTCCATGCGCTGGTTCACTCCCCAAATGCCTGCACCAGTGACAGCTGGGCCAGGCTGAAACCAGGAGCCTGGAACTCCATCCGGGTCTCCCACGTGGGTGCAGGGGCCCAAGCCCCTTGGGCCATCTCCCACTGCTTTCCCAGGCCATAGCTGAGAGCTGGATTGGAAGAGGAGCAGCCAGGACTCGAACCAGCACTCATATGATGCGCCAGTGGTTTAACCCGCTGTGCCACAGCACCAACCCCTATTCTCTTACATTTCCGTATTCAGTTACTTGATGGGTTGGAACATAGCCAGTCATGATTTCACAGAAACAAATATCAGGACCTCCTACTTCCTGAGATGTCTCTTCTGAGCATTCAGGTCGCAGGCCCATCAGATACAAGGACAGTGCTGCTGCCCACCTGCGTTTACTGGGACCACTGCACAACGCACAGACGCCCCAGGACATGGTCACTGAGATATGACCACTGCTAGACGAAGAAAACGGCAGATGCTCGCACGTTCACTGTGTGCCTGTCAGCTGCAGCTGTCTCGGGTCTGTCTCAGGACGTCTAGAGCAAAGGGACCTGGGCAAGCCCTGCAGGGGTGAGCCAACGACCTAGGTCTTATTTCACAAGGAAGAGCCGGGTACGTCGGTTAACACTGCCAGCCCTCTTGGCTTTGTTCTCACTGGGAAGGCCACTGTGTCAGTCAGCCCCTGGCACTAACCAACACAAACTCCACGACGGACGCCAGCCGCGCACCTGACGTGTGGCCCTCCCTAAGCGTGCCGGCCATGGGGGCTCCCTCTGGAAGCCGTGTCATTTCCTGCAGTTTCGCTGTTGTCAATGCTGCCCAAAGCTGCAGTGCAGGTGCCTCCTAGGAAAACCTCAGCCTGGGATCAGAGCAGATTGCTTATCCCCTGCTAAAACATCCAGAGAAGCATGCCCTGGCTCCTCCTGCCCGAGGGAAGCAGGACCGACCCAGCCTGGCTGGCACTCAGCAGCGCCCACTCCGAGGGAGTCACTGTTCACGTGCAGGTGGGGAGCGAGGGATGAGGCTGCCCCTCCCACATCAGAGTTCACTTCCGTTCAGCACGTTCACGCTGAAGCTCAGCATCGGACCTGGCCACAGACACCCCGACATGCGTCCCCCGGGAGTGACTGAGGAGGCCTTGGTGTCTCCCCACCAGGGACGTGGCTAACGTGGGACCCCCCCACCCGTGTCCACCAGTGTGCAGCTGGGAAGTCCCACCCTCTCCGAACTGGAACTCCAGTTCATTCCAGCTGCGATTACTGTAAGCACGAGACACGCGCAAGCCCCCAGCCTGCGGCATGGGTTGCAGAGACCCCGAAGCCGGCAGACCTGGTGCCCACACCTGCCTGGCCCGCACGGCACTCAGCTCACCTCTCCACTCCAGGTGGGGTCCATGAGAGTCGGAAAATGCTGGAGTTGTTTTTCCAGGTTTCATGCTCAGCCTTCGTGCCGTTCTCTCTCCTGATAGGACCCCAAATCAGTTTATACTTAAAAATCTGAATATAAACTTTACAATATTCCTTATGCTTCTATACCCTGAAAAGGACTATTGTCACTCCCCGTCTTCGTGGGGGGAACGACACAGGACCCTGCACTGTTCTTTCTGTCTGCTCGGCCCTCCCCGGGTTGGCTACTGTCCCTTCCACCTCCGTGGAAGGGCGGTTCCCCCTGGCCACATTCCCCACTTCCGCAGGGGAGCGGCACACCGCCGGCCGGCTTTCTTCGGGGGCTGCGCGGGTTCCCTTAGATGTTCCCCATAGATGTTCCCGGTGCATGCCGTCTCTCTCCTCCTTTATAGTCCTCCTCCGCCAATCCCAACTCGGCTGCCCACACGCCGAGTACGCTGCTCTCCAATCAGGAGCAAGTCCTACAGTTTATTAGTTGAACTGGAGGCAGCTGTGCGGAAGCTGTTTACTTCTCTCCCAACGCCATGTTGTGGGAGAGCAGATGCATAGAATAAGTCTTAATTCAAGTAACTTAGTCTAATCCGGATTGCTCCCCACAGACTATAACAAACTGCTACCATGGAAGTGTTACTACATTCCCCTACACATACACACACCCCGGCACCAGACTCCAGTCAGATGTCTAACTACGGTTGAATTTAGGAGCACATTTTATGGTATCTGATGGGGCATGCTATAAGGAGAGTTTCTAGAACATTCCTGAGGACAGCAGAAAGGCAGGATGTGCCAGCCGGGGCAGTCCAGAAAACAGACGCAGCACTAGATGTGTATTTCACCAGTTATTTATTTGAAAGGCAGAGCAACACAGAGAGGGAAAGAGGAAAAGCGATCTTCCACTCACTGAGGCCCTCCAGAAAATGGCCACAACGGTCAGGGCTGGGCCAGGCGGAATCCAGGAGCCAGGGACTCTACCTGGGTCTCCCATGTGGGAGATGGCGTGGGCCATCATCTACTGTGTTTCCAGGCACATGTGCAGGGTGCTGGGTCAGAAGTGAAGCAGCTGGGACCTGAACCTGTGCCCAGATGTGAGATGCCCAAGTCACAGTCAGCGGCTTAACCCACTGCACCACCACACTGGCCCCAGCAACTAGACGTTCTGAAAGGAAGGGACTTAATGCAGTGGCTTGATCACAAAACCAGAGGAAGAGCTGAAGAACTACACAAACCAGGTGGGCTCACGGATCCTACCCCAGGCCCTGGCCCTGCAGAGAGGGGTGAAAAAGTGCCGGCCCCTGGGCGGAAATGTGTTTAACTCTCTAAGAGGGCATTGCATGAAGCTGCCACATGACCCAGCAACCCCGCTGCTGGGGACGTCCCCAAAAGACACGAAAGCAACACCTGCCCCACCACGCCCACAACAGCCAAAATACGGAACCAACAGCAGGTGGCTAAAGAAAAGTCTACGCATTCAGATATGTAAGTATGTATGTATAGACTATTCAGTTATACATATATGCATATATAAATATACATGTATGTGTGTATATACATATATACATATACATACACATATATGTGTGTGTACATACGTACACACACACTACTCAGCTACAGAAAAGAATGAAATTTTGTCATTGCAGCAAAATGGGTGGAAATGGAAGACATCATCCGGACTGAAGTAAGCCAGACACAGAAATATGAATATTGCATGTCTCCCCTTAAATGCGGGAGCTAAAATTACAACAAAACACATACTCTCCATAAGAAGGCATTCCTACGGAATTGAGTTTTCTTCTGCTTATTTTCAAACTGGGCTGGAGGTGGAGGGGAGGACGGGCTTGCGACAGGCAGGGCAGGAGGCCCGCACGGCTCGGCTGGGGTCGCACCCCCCCCCAGGTGCCTGGCTGCCAGTGAGCGCACTCCCTGCCCGCAGGGCCTCCCCTGCTCACCAGGTCGTGGCCACGGTGCTGCTGACCGACGCAGTCGCTGTCCTCTCCTCCCCCCCAGCACCTGTCTCCCAGGGCAGGGCTCTCCTGCTCCCCCTGGCTGAGGCTTTCCAGACAGAGCAGCGAGTCAGGCCCCAGTGGTGGTCCCTTCCACACGACCCCAAGTGTGGGGATCTTCAGCGCTTTGCCCGCCCAGCTCTATGTGTGCACAGACAGCTCAAGGCTGCCGAATCCTTACGGTACGTGCTCCACCAAGCACGACCATGTCAGGCCCCTGGGAGACCAGGGATACAACACCGGCCCTCCAGGTTCCCGCAGGCGCCCCAGGCACGCTGAGCCATGCTAGTGTCGTGCACCCTGGGGCAGCCAGCAGCTGCAGGAGACTGGAAAGGGGGTCTCCGAGTTCCAGGCCCCCCCGCCTTGAGTCGCCAGGGCCTGTGTTCCCTGTATCGGTACATCACACCGTCATTTAAAAGATCACGTTTGGGGGCTGGCATCATGGCTCAGCTGCTAAAGCACTATCTGCAGTGCCAGCATCTCACGTGGGCGGCGGATCGAGTCCCGGCTGCTCCACTCCCAATCCACTCCCTGCTAACGCACTTCGGAGAGCAGCGGAAGATGGTCCAGGTGCTTGGGCCCCTGCACCCACGTGGGAGACACGGATGAGGCTCCCGGCTTTGGCCTGGCCCAGCCCTGGTTGTTACAGCCATTTAGGGAGTGAGCCAGCAGAAGGACGGCCTCTTTCTCTGTCCTTCTGCCTTCTCTGTGATGTTCAAATAAATAAAGAATAATTTAACTACTTCAATTAGCATTTTAAATCCACGACAAAAACACATGGCTGCACTGGTTCTAAGCAGCATGGGGGGGTGGGGAATGCAAATATTTGAGGTGAATAGCTTCAGACTTCAACTATGGATACTGTGAAATCAATTCCCTAATTACATATATAATACATCACTTTCCCCTCAGCCAAAAAAAAAAAAAAAAAAAGGCTCATTAATGAGCAAAACGCGGGCCCTTCCCAGACACTTACTTAGAGTTGTCAGGACACCTAACAAGGCTGTTTTCAGAAGGAAAAACCCTGCTGCTCTGGTTAACAATGGCTGGACTCAACCGCCCCTGGAGGAGAAGCCCAGCGAGCTGGCAGGCGGAAGCCAGGACCGGGCTGAGGAGCGCCGACCATCCCCTGTCTCCCTGTGCTCTCGACACAGACATCTCCCTGGGCCAAGGGTCTCTTGGAGACATTTTGGCTGTGCCCACCAGGGGAGAGCCTAGCCCAGGAGGAAATGCCAAACCGAGACCTGCGGAATGAACCTGAGACACAGGCAGGCCTGGGAAACCAGAGGCCACAGCCGGGAGAACTTCCTTCTCTGGGTCTGGCATCAGCCTCGCATAGCCCGGCTACCATCTGGAAGGCAGGCTTTCCTGTGGACGCTGCGCACCCCTGTGCTCGCCTAGGCGCTCCGATGTGTGCAAGGGATTCACAGTGACCCGTTCCTCCCCGCGGAACCTGGCACAGCCCAGGCAGTGAGCCTGCCACCAGCCCCCTCCTGCCCCAGTCAGACGGTCAGCACTGAGCCATGCTGCTGGCTCCAGCTTCCTGCTAATGCGCACCCTGGGGTGATGGCTCACGTGAGTGACCTGGACTGAGTTCCAGGCTCCTAGCTGTAGCCTGGCCAAGCCCCAGCTGTTCCAGGCATGTGGAGAGTGAGCCAGGAGATGGAAAAAATTTCTCTCTCTCTGTCTCCCTTTCAGATAAACACATAAATTTTTTAAGAATACAATTTTGGAAACCTACATGTTTCCTGAAAACCTACTTGGGCTTCAGGACATGACAATTTTGCTTTGTTGATCCATTCATCGATTGAAACCATTTTTTCAAATGTTATTTCGCTCTGTGTTTTAGACTGCTTCTACCATCTGCAGCTCCATGAATTCTAACGTGGTAGACAACTCTCATCAGGAGACACAGGACTCTGTGCACACAACACCACCAGGATCAACCATGTGCATGGAAGAAAGTCACAGCTTCCATTTTTACCTAAATCAACTGGAATTGAAATACTACCTTTAAGGAACTGAGTGTATTAATAGTTTTTCCTATAAACAGTCATTCATAAGTGAGAACCTGGCCCATAACTCAAGCTTGAAGAATAAGCCATGCAGCTATCATTTCACATCAAAGCTCTCATTATTCCACTTTAAAAACAACCCCTAAAAATGTGGCTAACAGAAACAGGAGGACAACATCCACACAATACCAGTAGCCAGTGTCATGTCAGCATCAGTGGTGACCGCCAAGGACTGCACACAACTTAGATGGCCACCGACCAGGGAACAGGAAAACAAATCACCGTCTATGCACACAATGGGATAGAGAGCAACAAAATAGCAATACACGCACAACACGGGCAGAGTGCAGAAACATCACACCAGCTCAAAGAAGCCAGACTCGGCAAACTGCACGGTGTGCAGGTTCCACGCACAGGAGTGTGCAGGGAGCAAAAATGTATTAAAAACAGAGGGAAAATCAGTGGTTGCCTGGGACTCCAGGGAGGTGGGCTGGGAGCAGGGGTACAAGCAAACCAGCTCCCAGGAAACTGGAGGAGGACGAAACTAAAACTGGATTCTGGTAATGGTTTGCAACTCTATAAATTTGCTTTAAAAAAAAAAAAAAAACCTCTTAATCATAAATTTTGTGCTACACAATGTCAGAAAGATGTTACAAGTAGAAGAGCACAGAGGCCAGTTTGCTGTGACTACTGATGCAAACAGAAACATGCACTTACCAAAACCACCAAGCGCAAGAAGATCAGATCGGCATTGCATTTGCTACCACGACCCATAACAAACCCAGCAGCCTGAACTGGAAACCCACCAGTGAGATTTTCAACACCCCAGCATCTCAGTCCACCGAAGTTCTCCATACCCAAAACCTCACCGACACCGTCAACTTCCGTCACCAGTGGACAGAAATGGCTCCGGTTATCCAACTCTGCTAGCGCTGGCTGGGCGTGTGCTGTGTAAAAGCCACTCGGAATCCCCCCGGGGCACAACTGCACCCTTGCAGGTCTCAGGCTAGCGGGGAACCCTGGGATGGACAAATGCTCATACTCGAGGTGAGACGGCACAACTGACAAAGTCTAGTCCCAGTGCGGTGACCCGTGAAGGCTGGGGAGTTGGGGGGGAGGTGGTTGAAGAAATGGGTCTGACAGGTGTCAAGGCAGAAGTGGGGTGCTGAAAGTCTGAAGGAAAGAGAGCGCCACAACAGGGAGCAGACGTGTGGGTTAAACTGAGGAGCCAGGGGTGGAAAGGGTGAGAAACGGAGAGGAAGACGTAGAAGCAGAGGAAGAGCCGGCGCCATGGCTCACTAGGCTAATCCTCCGCCTTGCGGCGCCAGCACACCAGGTTCTAGTCCCGGTCGGGGCGCCGGATTCTGTCCCGGTTGCCCCTCTTACAGGCCAGCTCTCTGCTGTGGCCAGGGAGTGCAGTGGAGGATGGCCCAAGTGCTTGGGCCCTGCACCCCATGGGAGACCAGGAGAAGTACCTGGCTCCTGCCATCAGATCAGCGTGGTACACCGGCCGCAGCGTGCCGGCCGTGGCGGCCATTGGAGGGTGAACCAATGGCAAAGGAAGACCTTTCTCTCTATCTCTCTCTCTCTGTCACTGTCCACTCTGCCTTACAAAAAAATTAAAAAAAAAAAAAAAAAAAAAAAAAAAAAAAAAAACAGAGGAAGAACACCAAGCAGAAAGGGTGCATATTGGTGCCTGAAGAGTGGAGATGCTGGAGAAGTGGACAACGGTGGGATCAAGGACTGTCTGCTGCCTAGGGGGCTGGGAACCCCAGGCAGAGGGACCTGGACTTCAGCAGCAACCCAGGCAAGAAGGGGCAAAGGCCAGAGCCGGGGCAGTGGGTGGACAGGAGTAGTCATGGAGGACAAAATACAGAGACAGAAACACCTCCTGGGTCGCTGCACAAAGAGCCACTGTTTTACAAAGATTTATTTATTCCAGGAGCTTCTTCTGGGTCTCCCACGTGGGTAACAGGGGCCCCAGCATTTCAGCCATCTGCTGCTGCTTTCCCAGGCCATTCGCAGGGAGCTGGACGGGAAGTGGAGCAGCCAGGACAGGAACTGGAGCCTACATGGGATGCTGGCCTCACAGGCAGAGGCCTTACCTGTTACACCACAATGCCAGCACCAATAAAGAGCCGTTTCAGTCCATGGAGATCAAAAGTAAAGCGTGGCAGTTTCCTCCTTCTTCTAGAACATCCATAAAATAATACAGACAACTCTCCCGGCCCGGGTGTGCACACCACCCCAACATCAGGCAATGTTCCCTGCTTTGGACAAGCCCTACACAGAGTACAGGTATTTACATGCAAGTCCATGACTGCGTGACTCAAGCACTAGACAGGTAACCCTCTCTCTAAAGTTCAAAAACTAAGGCTACACACAGATGCCTAGGTTTTCCAAGGCAGCACCAGGTGTAAAATCCCAAAGCTCACATCTCTGCTAAACTGAAGAGGCTAAGGAGGGTTGCACACCCTGCCTCGGTTTCTCCAGACGGGCGTTCTGCATTCCTGGGGTGCAAGAGTTCCTTGGGGAGCACCCAGCACCCTCACCACCACGCTCCCAGCAGAGATGACGACACTGTCCAGCTGCCCATCAGACCTGCCAGTGGGCTGAGTCTGGGGAGTAGTGGTCTCTCTTAAACAAAGGCAGAACTTACATCTGTGTGTTGTTTTAGATTCAGCTATAGTCCCCAAAGGAATTCACAATGCGACTTTCTGGAAAGAAGGTCTTCAAAAAGGTAAGGTGTTTTTTGTTTTTGTTTTTAAGATTTTATTGGGGCCGGCACTGTGGTGCAGTGGATTAACGCCCTGGCCTGAAGCACCAACATCTCATAGGGGCGCCGGTTCAAGACCCGACTGCTCCACTTCCTGTTCAGCTCTCTGCTATGGCCCAGGAAAGCAGTAGAAGATGGCCCAAGTCCTTGGGCCCCTGCACCCACGTGGGAGACCTGGAAGAAGCTCCTGGCTCCGGATCGGCGCAGCTCCAGCCTTTGCGGCCATCTGGGGAGTGAACCATCAGTTGGAAGACCTCTCTCTCTCTCTCTGTCTCTGTCTCTCCTCTCTCTATGTAACTCTGACTTTCAAATAAATCTTTAAAAAAAAGATTTTATGAATTTGAGAGGTAGAGTTACAGAGAGAAGGAGAGACAGAGAGAAAAGTCTTCCATGTGCTGGTTCACTCCCCAAATGGCTGCAATGGCCAGAGCTGAGTCAATCCGAAGCCAGGAGCCAGGAGCCTCTCTGGGTCTCCTACTGCTTTTCTAGGCCATCAGCAGAGAGCTGGATTGGAAGAGGAGCAGCTGGGGCTAGAACTGGCACCCACCTGGGATGCTGGTGCTGCTGGCAGAGGCTTAGCCCACTATGCCACAGCACCGGCCCCCAAAAAGGTCATTTAAAATGGGGTTATGGGGTGGTCCTGAATCCAACATGGCAGCTGTCGTCGTAAGAAGAGCCAACTTGCATGTGGACAAGCGGGAGAGGGAAGAGGCAGGAGGATCGGGGAGGCTGTGCTGCTTTGCTCCGCCCATCCTGGCAGACACATACAAGGGGGCTCCGAAGTGTTTATGGAAAAATCAAATTAAAAGATAATGCCTGCCGTGAGCATTCTGCCAAATGGCTAAGCACTGGTCAGGTGCCTGGGCTCAAGTCTCAGCTCTGGCTCCTGGGTCCAGCTTCCTGCTAGTGTAGGTCCTGGGAGGCAGCAGGTGACGGCTCAAGTACTGGGGTCCCCGCCACCCACACAGGAGACCTGGATGGAGTCCTGGTTCCTGGTTCCAGCCTGGCTCAATGCTGGCCATGGCAGGCATTTGACAAGTCAATCAGCTAGTGGATGGGAGTTTCTCTCTCCCCCTCTCTCTCTGTGCCTTTCAAATAAAAAACAATTAGATAATGTGAATTTTCCACAAACTTTTTTGAAGCCCTCTCATATATATACATGTATCTAATATTTATTATAAAATTATAATAAGACACCTAATTATATGTAATAAACAAAGTTATACAGATTATACTTGTATATATTAGCAAATTTTGTGGCGTGTGTCAAAACACAGACAGAAATGGAAAGGAAAAGGAGCAAGCACGAGTGGCGTGACTGTCACGTGCTCTGCCTTAGGAAGCCCTGGCTCCTGTCACCAGCCACCCCTGTGGTCCTCAGAAAATCAGTCTCAAAACCCCATTTCCTTTAGGTTGTCCAAGGAGCGGTTGAGCTGACCGAGCACTGGCCAAGCGGCGTTGAGCGCATCTCGGGCGCCCGGAGCCACCTGGAGCAGCAGGAGACGCAGCGCTCCCTCTCCCTCCCTGGGGTGCTGCAGGTGACCTCGAGAGCCACTCTCCCCCTCGGGGTCCGGGCCAGCCCACGAGTCAGCGAAAGCAGCCCTAGTGTCGAGGCTGGGTTTGCCCAAGATCCAAGGATTCGTAACACGGGCGCAGGTGGCACAACGGCCCAGCCTCAGGAGTGCGTCTACAATGTATTTATCACCCGTCTGGCCTGTGCAGGCTGTGCAGGGATTTACAGATCCCTTAGCAGCAATCCTGCCGCTACCTGGCTAGGATGCCAGGAGCACCCTGACTCCACCTGGGACACGGCAATGCCTCCCCGTTACCCAGCCTCCAAGCCCACCCTTGGCTCCACCTCCTCACACAGATGCCATCCCGAAGGCAGCTAATAAAAGCTCCCCATGACTGTGATCCCAACAGGAGGGGATCCTTTCAGGGCAGGTGGGGCCTTTCTGATGTGGGCCTCGCTACACTCCCAACCTCTGACCCCTCTGCTCCTCACCCCAGAGCTCCCCGCACCAACTCCTCCTGAGGGCAACCCCTTCCCTCGTGCCTCCCTGGGCCCAGAGGGAGTTTCTGCCCTCCAGCGCCCTCTCGTCCTGCGGGGCAGGGTTTAAATACTTCCTTTCTCCAAAAGCTCTGCTCTCAGCTGCTCGCCAAGCCAGAGCCAGTGGCCCCGTCTTCCCAAACCTCACAGACTTGCACTGCTTCCATCCACTGTCACTCCCATCACAGAGCATTTTTATGGCTAGTGTGCCTGTGCATTTCCCAGGAAACTGTGTGAGTCCCTCGTGCACCTGCTCATTCCCCACAGACACCACGGTTCTTGGCACACGCCAGCCACTCAACAGTCCTCCTGGACAGAGTGATGTGATGAGGATGGGTGACTCACAGATTATCTAGCTGAGTCCGGCCTAACCAGTCGACCCTGAAATGGCTTGTTTCATAATCTTTTTCCAGCTGATTTAATGAATTGGTTCTGTTTTCTGGAAATCATTATTAATCAGGCTGATGTTTTTCAGGGACATCCTTTTCCCTGTAGGTTCCAACTAAGTGTCTCGTGGGCTGAAACTATGTTTGCCTTTGCCACTGGGGTCTCCAAAACATAGCCCCGTGTCGGCAATGTAAGAGGCCAATGGGTCCTGATCGACTGAGTCACTGAATGACTGAGCTTCATCGTCCAAGGCCCAATTTTACTCCTCACCTTAGCCTCCTGCGAAAAGAAGTAGGCAAAGCTGAAAACACAGAATCATCCATAGATTTGGCTCACGAAAAAGCTTCCATGGCTTAGCCAAAACTCAGAGGCATTTATTTAATTCCCACACACTGGAGGAAGGCGGGCAGGGGCGGGGGCTGGGCAGGGACGAGGGATGCCTGTAACAATAAATACTGCGAACGCTCGCATTTTCTGCCAAAGTCGGAACACACAGCCACGACCTGGGACACCACAGGGTAAGGAAGGCAGTCGTCCCTGGAAGCAGTCGCATCTGCATTGTGTTAAAACTCGTATCACGGTCTCGTGGCGCTGGGCTGAGCTACACTGTGCAGCCGAGATTAATTGACTATTTTCCCTAACACAGTGCTCTCGGTTCCACTGACGCCCGTGCGCAAAGCCATGTGGCTGGAGCTCCACAAGGAAATCCCGACTGCAGAAGGGGAAAGTGGCAGTCAAGCTGTGAGCTGGAATAAACCTCGCCGTAACGTTCTGCACGATTTCTAAGTGGACAAGGATCACTTCGTGGGTTAATCACAATAAGCGCCGGATTTTTTTTACCCTGGGAATTTTCCAAATGACTATTAATGCACCCGTAGCAGGTTTCCATTATCGTTAAATTGATGATGTGGGTCATGCAGCCCCAGGTTAATGCTGAATTAATTCTGACAGCCGACTTTGCACTGGAAAGTAAGGGAACCCTGCCACCAAGGCTCACCCAGAGAGAACAGGAGCTGTAGGCTTGCCACCACCTCCAGTGGCTGGCCCAGGAAAGCCCTACCTACTTGGGTCAGTCCAAGGTGTGCAGGAGCTCTCCCAGGCAAATCTGCTCCTAGGATGTGTTCATCTCCCAGGGACACAGTGACTGTGGCCGGGTGGCCCTGACACACTGCCTCCCAGCAGGGCCAGGAGGGAGGATACTACAGACGCGCCAACTCTACCCACAGGAGGCATTTCTTTATGGGGAAAGAATGAGTGACAACAAATGACTTCAGAGTAGGCAGCTGCCTCAGCAGACGACGCAGTAACTGCCCTCGCACAGCAGACCAGCACCTGTGAGAAGCTGGGAATATCAAACCTGCTTTTTCTTCTTTTTTTATATATAAGACACCAAAATCAAATTATGCCTGGTAAATGATATTTTGAAAATTGATAGAAGTCCCCAAGTCATTTCCACTTCATTTCTAGCGACATGTTTTCCCACTACTAAGAATAAAAGGGGAGGGCTGAGCCAGCGCTGTGGCTTACTAGGCTAATCTTCTGCCTGTGGTGCCGGCACCCCGGGTTCTAGTCCCAGTCGGGGCGCCGGATTCTGTCCTGGTTGCCCCTCTTCCAGGCCAGCTCTCTGCTGTGGCCAGGGAGTGCAGTGGAGGATGGCCCAAGTCCTTGGGCCCTGCACCCGCATGGGAGACCGGGAGAAGCACCTGGCTCCTGGCACCGGCTGTAGCGGCCATTTAGGGGGTGAACCAATGGCAAAGGAAGACCTTTCTCTCTGTCTCTCTCTCTCACTGCCCACTCTGCCTGTCAAAAAAAAAAAAAAAAAAAAAGTGGGGGAGGGCAATACTGTGGCGTACCAGGTAAAGCCGCTGCCTGCAGTGCCAGCATCCCATATGGGCGCCAGTTGAAGTCCCAGCTGCCTCTCTTTGACCCAGCTCTCTGCTATGGCCTGGGAAAGCAGTGGAAGATGGCCCAAGTGCTTGGGCCCCTGTACCCATGTGGGATACCCAGAAGAAGCTCCTGGCTTCCAATCCGCCCAGTTCCGGCCATTGCAGCCATTTGGGGGTTGAACCAGTGGATTGAAGACCTCTCTCTCTCCCCCTCTGTCTGTAACTCTATCTCTCAAATAAATAAATTTTTTAAAAAATAAAATAAAAAACTTAGTAATTTGTATACAACAAGATACAAAACAGACCATGGATTTATGTAGATTAAGATTCAAAAGTGCTAAAGCTACTTATGGGAACAGTCCATGCCAATGGGCTGTTGAAGACGCAGTATTCTCAGCCACTTTCCATCCCATACTGTCACCTAAACCGTGTGGGGAATTCACGGAGGACAGAAACATTGGCCTTTCTAGCTACTGCACCATACAGCACCAAGCCTGGTCTTACATGTAGTGACTGCAAACTCGATGTTAATTCTGCTCATCCCTACGAAACACAAGCTCCCGTAGGTAAGGACTGCGTTGCTGGAAAGCAACAGAAATCTGACACAAAGCAGCCACCACCACAAAGACCCCCGACAGACTAAGCTCCTGGAGCCTTCCTCCACGCAGACCCCAGGCCAGGTCCTCCTTCAGCCAGGCACCAGCAAAGTGACGCCGGCTCGGACTTCATTCTGATGCAGTCGGGACGAGGAGTAGACCACAATGACCACAACAGCTGAGGCCTGGCTTCCCCATACGGCCTCTCAATGCAGCCAGGAACCCTAGGCCAGGCGCATCCACAGATGGAAGGCGCACACACTCCTGCTGCTGGGCACACCTGCCTGGCCGAGGGCGGGAGTGGAGACTTCCTGTGCCAGCCCTCTAAGCTCCACCACCACTGGCCTTGGGGTTTGCTGCCCCAGCCACTACTGGAACTTTTCTGGAGGATTTTTTTCTTTTTTGAGGCAACACAGACTCTGGAGAACAACTGGACTCACATTCAGGAACCCAGGCAGCAAACAGTGCACTCTCTGTCCACCACAGTCCAGGTACCCTAAAGGATTTATGGGGGTGTTAACGTCCGCCTCTGGTTCTCCCCAGAAGAGAACTTGTGAGATAACTGGAGGGCGGCCCAGGACGGACTCGGCGTCCTGTCGTCTCTGGAAGTTCCGATCCAGGATCCAAGGTGCCCGCTGGCTGGCCTGGGGCTGCACCTGTGCTCCATGGCTTCGTTCTGTGCAGGAGCTTCTACAAAGTCTCTGCTCTCCTCTCGGAAGCTGCAAAGCGCTCTGTCCCTGAGCGGGCTCCATGGCAGGAGAATGGGGCCCAGCTGCATCCGTGCTCCCCTGCCTGGAGGGCGCCTGCCCTGTGGCAGCTAACAGGGGTCGCAGAGCCGGTGGGGAGGGACCAGCGCCAGACTTGCTTCCTGCTTGCAGCTGGAAACTCAAGTTGCTCTCCAATTTTTGCAGCCCTGGTGGGCTCAGCACTCTCCAGCCATCCCCCTGTGACGGTCATTTCCACAGGCAACTATTTATTCACACCCTGCCCAGCACCGCCCTCTTCACAATAGCACAGAAAGAAAGGAATCCTGTGGATTATCATGGAGTCTGTCACTCCTTTCGGAGGACACAGGTTTTGAAAACAGATGCAAATACTGCAGGGTGTTCGATATGCAGACAAGAGTGGGCACGAGGAGAGGACCTTAACCTTTATGAAGCATTGGGGTGAACGAAAATATTTCAAATCCATATGAGGATGCTGATGCTGCCCTGTAGCACACCCAGGTTTGCAGGGGAGTCGGGGAGCAGGTATCAGAATGGACCAGTTTTCACCTGGGTGGTAGGTTTTGTGAAATACGGGGAGTTTGGGGAATCGAGACAATGACACAAGAGGACAGACAGAGGGCCCCAAGGTTGAAGGCAGTAACTCGGGGGTTAACTGTCCTGACCTGGCTATGCTCAGGGATGAAACCGGGCAGATAAATCAGAAACCCCATTTTATTTTCTCTCACCCATTCCATCAGAAGCTTGGCTGCAGAACTGAACGTGGTCATTTTGTTCTGAGCCTACGAACTCCACCATCTGCCAAAATCCTGCTCTCACCACCCTTTGCCACCCCCACCCCCCCATTAATCTCTTTAGCAACAAGATACAGCAAGAAAGACCCAGTTTTCTGCTAAACTCACTACTCAGCTCCGAAGACTGAATCAGACGACGGTTGTAGTAATTTCTGAAAATTTCAAAGACAAAGGGGTTTCAAGGGGAAAAGGCAGAGATTCAATTTTGCTCTGGTTCTTAGGAGGAACCTAGAAGAGGAGGAAACTAATTTGTCGCTAAAATAGAAGCGCACCAGAAGAAGAAAACTCATTAGCTAAAGCGGCTCGTTTCCCCTCCTGGAGTCCCCTACTTTGCCATAATTGTCCCAATTAAGGACCCCAAGAGTGCATCATGGAGGGAGGCCAGCAGGGACTAGTTCTGGAGCCACGTCCAAAGGCAGGCGGCGACTCTGTTAAGTCCAATTCCGCAACTCGCGAGCCAGAGCGGCCACTCAGGGCACTAGAGACAGACACCCCTCAGTCAAAGAGGAATCCCTAGGACACTTTCAAGCAACGGGATTTGAAGGCGAGAATACGCAGAGCCAAGGGCGTCCGAGCAAGCTGCTGGAGAGACCTTCGCTTTTCCTGGTCAGCCCCGGCCCCCGGTCCACTTGCTGGGGACTGAGTTAGTGAGTCCACCTTTGAAACACAGCTCAGTTCTTTCAAGTGAAAGCAATGCAAGCGTGCACCGAGCTTCATTTCTGCCTCCTGGACCAAACATTCACAGGAACCTGCGAGGTCTGGCCCACTTCCTTCAGCCGTCAGCGGGGCTCACACACTAATTCCATTGTTTCCAATCCCATCAGCAACTCTGTGTGCACATAAAACTCTGCCTTTAATTTTCCACTTCCACGCAATTGATTAAACATGCAGAGTTGTAACGCTGGGTAGAAAGGGGGACACGTGCTTACATACTCTCCAACACTGCGGAAGAAAGAACGAGGGAAGGTTTGTTTTAATCACTTTTGCATACTGGAATTTGCAGCATATTCTGAACAAATATTTATGGAAACTTAATCAAGATTTTTTTTTTCAAACTTCCTGCTTCCTCTTTGACATTCTCTTCCGACGTCCTCATAATACATTTAGCACTCAGACATTTCTCTACTTTGGCTCTTATTTTAAAACCATCTGAGTATACAGAAAGCAAAATCAGATTGATATTGCCACATTTGCATCTTTGCGAGTTAAAATGAAATTAATCACTATTTCGGTAAAAACTGCAAAATGCAGCATTTTTCTGGATTTCATTTATAAAAATAGAGTAAATCAAGGCAAAGACTGAAGGAACCACATTTTTCAAACTGCATTGTCAGGTAGAATACTTGAGGGGAAAGGCGCTATGATAAGACCACACGCTGCGGGCGCCACAGCTCACTAGGCTAATCCTCTGCCTGTGGCACTGACACACCGGGTTCTAGTCCCGGTTGGGGCACCAGATTCTGTCCCAGTTGCTCCTCTTCCAGGCCAGCTCTCTGCTGTGGCCAGGGAGTGCAGTGGAGGATGGCCCAAGTGCTTGGACCCTGCACCCCATGGGAGACCAGGAGGAAGCACCTGGCTCCTGGCTTCGGATCAGCGTGCCGGCCATAGCGGCAAATTGGGGGGTGAACCAACGGAAAGAAGACCTTTCTCTCTCTAACTCTGCCTGAAAAAAAAAAAAAAAAGAAAGAAAGAAAAGACCACAGGCTAACAAATATAAGGTTTAGAGAAGGTTTTCAGGAACATGATGAATTTGCCATCCCTTTCTAATTCAGAAAAAAACTGGATTAATAACAGACCCATGATTCTATGCAGAGTTCAGGGTTTTATTTGCTTAAAACACTACGATTCCTGGCAGGTGTTTAAACCACCACTTGTGACGTTCCCTACCCTGTATTGGAGGGCAGCCCACGCAGCAGCTTCACCCACTACACCACAATGCAGGGCCTGGTTTCCTGCATTCTTAATTCAATTGTTTATGGAGATCTTCGCTGTTGCAAGAAATAACAGAGGCATTCCCGGGGCCCTCACTCAGATTCTCCAAATGGTGACATTGTGCAAACATCGAAAACAGTATTGCAGCCAGGATACTGACATGCACACAGCCCACCAAGCTCACTCAGACTTCTTGTGTTACTGGTACTCCTGTGTGTACACATGCATGAATGTGTGTCCTTTCTATGACTGTATCCCACCTATAGGCCCGTGTTTCCACCACCACAATCAAAACGCTGAAGGGCTTCGGGGCAGGCGGATGGCACAGCAGCTAAGACGCCACCTAGGACCCCCACCTCCCTTATCTGAGAGCTTGGCTCAAGTCCAGCTCCCTGCTGACGCTTGCCCTGGGACTTAGGCATCTGGGTCCCTGCCACCCACATGGGAGACCTGGACGGAGTTCCGGGCTCCTGGCTCTGGGTCGTCTCAGTTCAGCTGTTGTGGACATCTGGGGAGTGAACCAGTATATGAAAGATCTCTGTGTGAGTCCCATTCAAATAAAGTAAGTAAACTTTAACAAAGTTTCCAAAATTCTGATGAGGGCTGATGTATCAATTTTTCCCATTATGGAGTGTTTTTATGTTTCATCTATTAGCTATTTGCCCAGCCCTAGGGTCCAAAGACCTTTGTCCTCTCAAAGTTTCATAGTTCTACACTTTATCGCGAAGTCTGTGATCTATTTTGAGTTAAATTTTGTATGAAGTGTAAGGTTTAGGTTGAGATTTACACTTTGCTTGGAACACCCAGTTGCCACTGAGCCTTGTGTTAAAAGGCCATGGGGTTACTCTGTTCTGTATGCCATTGCTCATGACTGACAGCTTGTATGGGTGCAGGAGGCTTGGGTGTTCCCACGGGAGCACAGGCTACGAGGCTGTCACAGGGTCCCGGGTGTTCAAACAAGCAGACCTGTGGTTCTACTTCCTGGAACAACCCAGCGGGAGCCACCAGGACTTGCCAGGGAGACCCGTGGCACAGGTCACCCAGAGACCCAGACCCCTTCGGCGTGCAGCCCTCCTATGGACGGCACAACGTGGCGCCCAACACCACATCCACATTCCAGGGAAAGGCAAGAAGCAGAGCACCAGGACAATCTGAAGTCACGCCCATCACCGGTCCACACTCGTAGTCTGACGGCCACAGCCAATGCAAGGGGCAGCGAGCACGCAGGTCAGCGAGTAGTCTGTGCCCCAGCCCTAGGGTCTCCACATTCCCCTCCCACATAAGCTCTTGCCTGGCATCTGTCATGGCGAAAAGTAACTGTGGTCACCTCGTGACTTGCTTTCCTAAACACGCATCGGAGTTGCTTTGCCTTAATGTTCAAAACTGCTCAGCAGGCCCCGCAAGAGTGGGTCTCCTCACTTTAAACCTTGTCGTTGGAGTCTTCCCCAGGCCAGGAATGCTGTCTCTGACTGCTGTTATGATTTATGTCAGAGGCGCTCTGGCCAGTGAGCTTCCTGTCCCTACAGTGACCACAGCCCCGACAAGGGCCCTCCCCAACTCAGCCTCACATTCTCTTCCCTGGATCTTTTTCCTGTTTCTTCTCCAAAAGATTCTTCTACTGTGTTTCCGCATCACTGATACGATTTTCCTTAGTGAGTGCCCTGTTCACCCATCAAAATTCTTGTTTTCTGTACAGCTCTTTTTAATTAATTCACTTATTTGAAAGGCAGAGTGATAGAGAAAGAGAGAGAATATAGAGTTTCCACCTGCTGGTTCACTCCCCAAATGGCCACAACAACCAGCACTGGGCCAGGCTGAAACCAGGAGCCAGGAGCTTCATCTGGGTCTCCAGTGTGGGTGGCAGGGGCCTGAGGATTTGGGGTGTCTTCTGCAGCTTTGCCAGGTGCATCAGCAGAGAGCTGATCGGAAATGGAGCAGCTGGCACTCGAGCTGGTGCCCATATGAGACGCCAGCACCCCAGGCAGCAGCTTAACCTGCAGCACCACACTGCTTGCCCTAAGAGTTGATTTTTAAAGAGATTCAAGGGTAGGGGGGTGGTGCCTGTATTCCCCAGGCTTCCAACCTGCCCAGATATTCTTCCTTGCAACTTAAAACGTCCAAGTGTCCCCAAGGTGTAGGACTTTAGCAGTCGCCCACAATGGAACAAGAGTTGCTGTGTGTCCACTGTGCCCCTTCCCCGGGCTTGGGGTCCCTGGTCCCAGTGCTGACTCTAAACCTGCCCCCAGGGAGAGCTCACCCGTCCACCACGCTGGCTCCCAGGTCTCCAAGGCACGGCCTGAAGCGGGCTCAGACGGCAATGGCAGGTCTTCACCCCAGACGTGGTGTGGGTTTCCCCTAATGTGAAAACCAGGCTCCAGAATGGTCCAAAGCAAGCAACTGGCTGTCACGAGATATTTCCCGGAGACCAGGGAAAGCGCGCTCTCACCCCAGACCTGCCCCGCGGGAGCCCAGCCCAGCTCACGTGCAACCCCCAGCCTTTCAGCGCCTCCCGGCCACTCCGGAATCTCTGCTGATTCAGGAACAGGGCTGCCGGGAGACCTCCTGGGGCCCGCCGGGGACAGAGCCAAGGATTGTGTTACCAGCGCAACACTTAATCACAGCAATTAGCCAGGGGGGGAGGTGTGGTTCCCAGGTCCTGGAGCACAGTTGGGCAACAACTTATGCAGGACACAGACCCTCGTAGCCGGTGTGGCAGAGGCCAGACGGGGGCCTCGAGCTCCCACCTTCCTATCTCCTCGCTGGTTTCCAACCTGGAGCTTCTACTCAGTAAACAGCAACAGCAAAACCCTGCTGCAGCCTGCGGTCTGGAACGCCTCCATCTCTCCCAGCCATTTTCCTTGGCCATTTGTGATCTCGTAAAACACGCTGGGCTCAGAGTGCTGGGCCAACCTGAAATGCTTTTAATTAATCCCTTGACAACACGAATCACACTGTCCCCTAAACACAGTCTCTGCTTTCACTTCGAGAAAAAGCACACGCGGCAGGACCAGGTGTGAAACCATGGAAGTGCAATCCGCATTCACAGCACCAAGGGGTCCCAGGGGCACAGCAGGGGACGGGCCTTGAGCTGGGCTGCGGTGGTCAGGAGGGAGGGGCCCCGGGTGGGAGCGCAGGGAACTGCCCCCGAACCTGTGGGACACACAGTAAAACCCACCCTGGAGGAGCACGGAATCTGGCTGAACACGCACACGAGGTGGCCACAAACGGCATCTCGGTGACAGTGACGGCTACGTGAGGATGACCAAGGCCAGAGACATCAGCGTGCCAGGGCTGCAAGAGGGTCCCCAGGCCAGCCAGGGCCAGGTGGGGTGCAGAGGAGGAGGGACCTGTGCGTTGCTGGGGATGACTCCACACTGAAGCAAGGCCACAGCTCACCATGACACGGAGGCCTCCACTCCAGCTCCCAGCCCAGCCCTCGGCCACACGGCAAGGCAGGCCCAGCGGCTCCCAGGCAGATTCCAAGGTGAAGGACACATGGCGAGGACACGACCCCTCCCGACACTCCCTGCTCCCCATGACGCAGAGGGGGCTCCACGTGGGCTGGTGGGGGCCTCCTGTCTGTCTGCCTTGTCCTGTGATTCCAACAGCTCTCAGTGACACTGCTGGGGAGGGAAGCCAGGAGGACGGCATGGAGCCCACCACAAGGAAGCAACAGGACAGCAGGAGGAGACAGAGGCAGCGGAAGACCTGTGAGGCCCCGAGAGGGACCAGGGACCAGCGCTGAGCACTGTCACCCTCACAGGCCCTGTCTTCCACAGACAGAAGGAGGAAGGGAGGGAAGGGAGACAGAAAGAGAAAGGAAAAAAAAAAAATGTGTCTTATTATTATCCCTTTTTTTTTTTTTTGACAGGCAGAGTTAGTGAGAGAGAGAGAGACAGAGAGAAAGGTCTTCCTTCCGTTGGTTCACCCCACAAATGGCGGTTACAGCCGGCGCACTGCACCAATCCGAAGAAGAGAGCCAGGTGCTTCCTCCTGGTCTCCCATGCGGTGCAGGGCCCAAGGACCTGGGCCATCCTCCACTGCCTTCCCAGGCACAGCAGAGAAATGGGAAGAGGAGCAACTGGGACAGCATCCGGCACCCCGACCGGGACTAGAACCCAGGATGCCGGTGCCACAGGCGGAGGATTAGCCAGGTGAGCCATGGTGCCAGCTTATCTCATTATTAATAATACCATACAGTGTATCAGAAAAAATATTTTATCTACATTTTCTTTTTTTTTTTTTTTTTTTTTTTTTGACAGGCAGAGTGGACAGTGAGAGAGAGAGACAGAGAGAAAGGTCTTCCTTTGCCGTTGGTTCACCCTCCAATGGCCGCCGCAGCCGGCGCGCTGCGGCTGGCGCACCGCGCCGATCCGGTGGCAGGAGCCAGGAGCCAGGAGCCAGGAGCCAGGTGCTTTTCCTGGTCTCCCATGGGGTGCAGGGCCCAAGCACTTGGGCCATCCTCCACTGCACTCCCTGGCCACAGCAGAGAGCTGGCCTGGAAGAGGGGCAACCGGGACAGAATCCGGCGCCCCAACCGGGACTAGAACCCGGTGTGCCGGCGCCGCTAAGCGGAGGATTAGCCTAGTGAGCAGCGGCGCCGGCCTTCTTTTCATGTTTTTAAAGAAACAGGGCCTGCATTGCAGCCAGCAGGTTAAACTGCTGCCTTCAACTCCACTGGCATCCCATATGGGCACCAGTTCAAGTCCCAGCTGCTCTACTTCCAGTCCAGCTCCCTGCTAATGGCCTGGGAAAGCAGCGGAGGATGGCCACGTGCTTGGGCCCTGCACCCACGTGGGAGACCTGGATGGAGCTCCTGGCTCCTGGCTTCAGATGTAAAAGCACTGAGGAGGCCAGTCAGAAATGTGGCATCTGGGATCGGGCGGCTTAGAAACAGGCAGTGTGAGGAGTTGCCGAGAGCAGAGAAGCGAGTGAGCCCAGCAAAGCGGGTAGGGCAGGAGGCGCTGGCAGCGAATACCCAGGCTTCCAAGGTGGCCGAGGCAGGGCTGGGGCGGGAGGGCAGCCTGCAGCAGCAGGGGAGGAGACGCACACAGACACGTGCGTCACTGTCATTCTTTCTTCCTGGGTCCACACTGCCCCAGACACACACACACACAGCTACACACACACCTACACACACACCATCACATCTATACACCTACACACACCACACACCTACACATACACCATCACATCTATACACCCACACACACCTACACACACACCATCACATCTATACACCCACACACACCACACACCTACACACACACCATCATATCTATACACCTACACACACACACACCTACACACACACCATCACATCTATACACCCACACACACCACACACCTACACACACACCATCACATCTATACACCCACACACACCACACACCTACACACACACCATCATATCTATACACCTACACACACCTACACACACACCATCACATCTATACACCCACACACACCACACACCTACACACACACCATCACATCTATACACCCACACATACCACACACCTATACACACACCATCACATCTATACACCCACACACATTATTCACATCTACACACAAACCTACACATACTAAACACACACCTACAAAATACTACACACACATACCACATACCTACACACACATCTACATACCACACACACCTATACACCACTCACACACCACACATACCACACCACACACATCATTCACATCCACCCATCTACACACACACATTATTCATATCTACACATACATACACACATACCACATACACCTACACATACACACACCATACACACCACACACCATTCACATCTACACATACACACATCTACACACATACCTACACACACCACTGACATCTACACATACACATACCACATCACACATACCACACAGACATCTACATACCTACACACACACACCTACATACACACCCACACACCACTCACACACCTATACACACATCTACATACCACACACCTACACACCACTCACACACCACACATACCACACACACCATTCACATCTACCCATCCACACACTCACATTATTCACACCTACACATACATACACACACCACATATACCTACACATGCACACCACACACCACTCACATCTACATACATAACTACACATGCACCACTGAAATCTACACATAGACATACCATATCACACATAGACATCTATATACCTACACTCACACACACACACACCATTCACATCTACACACCTATACACACACATTATTCACAGCTACACACACACCTATACACATACCACATATACCTACACACACACCTACATACCACACACACCACACCATATATACCACACACACACCACTCACATACACCATTAACATCTACACACACATACATATACCACATCACACATACCATACGCACCTACACATAAACATCTACATACCTATGTACACACCTACATATCACACACATACACACCTACACACACCATTCACACCTACACACACTTACACACAAATACCACTCACACGCATTACACAAACACCACTCACATGCACACATCCCTACATACCACACACCTCATACACATAAACCTATACACACACACCTACACACACATCACCCATCCACACCTACACGCCACACATATCTACACACATACTCACACACCACACACTTACACACAAATCACACATTCACATATATACCTACACACACCACACACATCTACACACCTACACATCACTCACACACACCTACACACACACCACTCGCACAACCATACATACACATCTACACACCTACACATCACTCACACCTACACACACACCACTCACAAACACAACCATACACACCTACACACCACACACACCTATACACATCTCATACACATAAACCTACACACATCACACCTACATCTACACACACATATACCTACATACCATACTCACACCACCCACACACATCTAACACACACAAACCTACACATGCATTTAAACACAAACACACCTCATATACATAAACCTACACACATATATACAATCGTACACACCACAGACACACCTACACAGACATAGTACACACACACATACATAGCAACTTGGAAAAACAGAACTTGCGGAAAGTCCACTATGGTCACAGCACGAGCAGATGAGAAATGAGACGTTTTCTTTCACATGAGAAGGTTTCCGCTTCGGGGACCTACTGGTGGTGCCGCTGAGAGCCCCGTGTACCCCTGGGGCCCCTGGTCCTGGCTCTGTCGGGGCAGGCAGTGAAGGCATCTGCGCAGTTAGGATTTGTTCTGAACGCCTCGTTCTCTGCACCCGTGTGTCTGTAAAGGAGGTGACCACTGCCGTGCACTGGAACACATCTCCCCCGAGACCCAGGAAGCTGGGTGTTTTGGTGCCATCACAATAACCCACTCAGAAACAGACGGATGTGTGGGTGACTGATGCATGAATAGGGAAGTGGCAGCTTCAGATCTCATCTGAACCACGCCCTGCAAGAGCTCCCAAAGAGCCACGCAGGACAGCCTGGGCCGTGTGCACACGCCTGCTACTGCAGGGAGAACAATTGTGCTAGTGCAGCACCCCAGCCTCTCACACACCCCAGTACCACAGCCTGGGCCGTGTGCACACGCCTGCTCACTGCAGGGAGACAGCTGTGCTACTGCGGCATCCCAAAATAAAACCTCAAGCACCCAAAGAGAAAACCTCAGGCTCCAACAAAAGGACCACGAGGCAGACAGCAGACTTCTGGGCAGTGGTGATGGAAGACTGGCAGGAGTGGAGCAGCCTGGGAGGCCGGCACTTCCTGTCTGCACACAACTGGGAACTCAGCATTTTTCCAATAGGAAAAATTTCCAACAGAACATTAAAAAGGAGGAAAATGGGTCCAGCAAGAGATTCAAGGATATGAGGAGAAAAGGAGAGCCAAGAAATCGTTCTGCACGTGAATAAACTAAGCACAAGAAATGTGAATAATAAGACAACACCGTGGACATCCGATTTGTGTGGCTCACAAAGCAGACGGGGCAGCAACAGCACATGGGCAGGACATGGGGTCACCTGTTTGGCTTTGCCTTTTCCCACAGCAGCTGGGGAGTTACTGGTTTTTGTTTTTTCATTTAGTAAGCATAGCTTCAAAGGAAACCCACAGAGAACGGAACTAAAATGCACATCCCTATGGTGGGAGATGAAACGAAAGAGCCGGGGGAGGGACACAGAAGGCAGCCAGAAAGCAGCAGGAGTCTGGGGGCGCGGGGGGCTGCGGTGGTGCAGTGGCCAGGCCTCCACTTGGTCACTGGTGTCTCACACTGGCGTGCTGGGGCTGGGTCCTGGCTCTGCTTCTGACGCAGCTTCCTGCTAAGGTGCACCCTAGGAGGCAGCTCGCGACGGCTGCCGCCCACATGGGAGACCAGATCAAAGTCCAGCCTCCTGGAATTCCTGGCTGTTGGCAGGGATTTGGATAAAAGATTCTCTCTCTCACCCTCCCCCCTCTCATTCTGTTGCTTCACCTTTCAAAGAAGTAAGTTTAAAAACAGAGCAGGTGCGGGCATTTGCTCCAGCAGTTAAGATGCCGTTTAAGACACTGCATCAAACACGGCCGTGCCTGGGTTTAATCCCAGCTCTGCTCCTGATCCCAACTTCCTGCTAATGGACAGCTAAGCAAATAGCAAATGATGGTTCAAGTCCCTGAGTCCTTTACATTCACACGGGAGACCTGGATTAAGTTCTTGGCTCCTGGCTTCAGCCTGGCCCAGACCCGGCTGTTGTGGGCACTGTAGGAGTGAACTGGCAGAAGGGACATCTCTCTGTGTCTGCATTCCCCCCCCCACTCCATCTCTCCACCTCTCCATCTCTCCCCCTCCCTCTCCCCTCCTTCCATCTCTTCCTCTCTCTCCCCCTCTCTCTCCCTCCTTCCCTCTCTCTCTCTCCCCCTCTCTCTCCCTCCCTCCTTCCCTCTCCCTCTCTCCTTCTCTCTTCCTCTCTCTCTACCTCTCTCCTCCCTCTATCTCCCTCTCCCCCCTCCCTCCCTCCCTCTCTCCCTCCCTCCCTCTCTCCCTCTCTCTCTCTCTGCCCCTCCATGTGTGTCTGCCTCTAGAATAACAGTAAGAATCAGGCCAAGCAGGGACTAAATAAAATGGATGCCATAAATCCAAAGACAAAACTCACCGTTAAGAGACATGGGACAACCACAATCTCTTTGGACGAATGAGTTCTGGTCATGAAAAAGACAGAAAACAAGACCGAGGGGGAAAACAGCCTGTGGACGGAGGACCCCTCATGTGAAATGCCTGGAACCAGAAGCGTTTCAGACTTCAGACATCGGAATACTTACTCACACATAGGGGGCATCTGGGGCTGGGACTCAGGTCTGAGTGCAAAGTCTGCCTCTGCCTCCTGTACACTGCACACACAGCGGCTGCACATCGTGCACAGTGCTTCTGGTGCCTTAACCACAGCCCGGCCCACAGGTCAGGGGTGGAATCTCCCACCTGTGGCATCGCCTCAGCGCTGAATTCTAGAGCTTTCCTGACTTGTTTTTTGAGACTGGGGATGCTAACTAGAAATGCAAACAGGCACCGTCCTGGCTCAGCGGCTGCATACACCTCAGGCCTGTGAGACCCACGTGGACCTTACTTCCTAACTCGCAGACAGCAGCGCCCCACCTGTGCAGAGGTGAGGCCCGTGAGGGACAACAAGGCGAAGTGCCCAGCATGGAACCAGGCACTGGACCAGGACGGCCATGGAGAACCCCTGGTGGGTGTGACCCAGGGCAGCCTCTGTGCTGTGAAAACCCTCGGGCGTGCAGAGCGGGTGGACGGAACTAAGGAGGGGAGGGGGGAGGGGTGGGAAACGGAGACACGTGAGCAAGGCCAGGGACAGGACCGGGCAGCTGACTTGCAGGCCTGGGGAGCTGTCTCCGTGGCCTCCGGTTCCTCTTCCCCTGCGGGTCCCTCCAGGATGTCCTGCTGGAAGCTGATGGCTTCCATGAGAAAACACCTGGCTCTGCAAGCAGCTGTGTGCACTCGTCTCATTACAACTACGCTCTCGGAGTTGGGGCACTAATGTGTGTCCCCAGCAACATCACGAAGGTCCAGGAAAATGTGTGCAAGGAGCAGCCCGCGGGCCAGGGCACTTGTTTCAGTCGGTGCCGAAACACAGCACGATCTAGGCAGGCAAGGCTCAGTGCCACAGCAGACGCGTCAGCACTCACTGTCGCTGGCTTCCCAGCTCACATGCACACAAGCACACAGACACATGCACACACACATGCCATACACACACATGCACACAAGCATACACCATAAACAAACCATACACACATTGCACACAATCAGACATGTGCACACAATGCACACATACCAAACATGACATCAACATGCATGCACACAGCATACATGCATGCACACATGTACACGCATGCACCATATATAAACCATACATACACATGTACATACAGCACATGAACAGACACATGCACACACACAAGCACACACACCATACTTCACACATACACACACCCATGCCACACATACACTGCATGTGCACGTACTGACCAGCACGTGAATTTTCTTTTTATTTAATGAACATAAATTTACAAAGTACATCTTATGGATTACAATAGCTTCCCCCCCATAACGTCCCTCCCACCCACAACACTCCCCTCTCCCACTCCCTCTCCCCTTCCGTTCACATCACGATTAATTTTCAATTATCTTTATATACAGAAGATCAATTTAGCATATATTAAGTAAAGATTTCAACAGTTTGCATCCACACAGAAACACAAAGTATAAAATACTATTTGAGTACTAGTTATAGCATTAAACACCTAAGAGTAATTGTGTATTAATTACAGAGTTCAACCAATAGTTTTAAGTAGAATATAAAATGCAACTTTTGTATTGTTGTGGCTTCCCCCCCAACCTCCCTCCCTCCCGTGGCCCTCCCCTCTCCCACTCCCTCTCCCATCCCGCCCTTCATTGAGTTTCATTTTCAATCACCTTCATATACAGAAGATCAACTTAGTATATACTAAGCAAGGATTTCAACAGGCTGCACTCACACAACCGCACAAGGTATAGGGTATTGTTCGACTAGTAGTGTTGTATTTTAAGTTTCATAGTAGAACACATTAAGGACAGAGATCCTACGTGGGGAGCCTGTACCCAGTGACTCCCGTTGTTGATTTAACAACTGGCACTCTTATTTATGACGTCAGCAATCCCCTGAGGCTCTTGCTATGAGCTGTCTAGGCTATGGAAGCCCCTTGAGTTCACTGACTCTGAACTTGTTTAGTCAAGGCCATATCACAGTGGAGGTTCCTTCCTCCCTTCAGAGAAAGGCGCCTCTCTCCTTTTAAAAATTTATTTAAAAGGCAGAGAAGCAGAGGCCAAGATCGTTCATCTGCTGGTTCACTCGGTGAACGCCCAAAACAGCAAAGGCTGGGCCAGGCAGAAGCCAGGAGCCCAAACCTCAATCTAAATCTCTCACGTGGGTGGCAGGGACCCAAGGACTTGAACCTGCTGCCTCCCCGGGTGTGCATTAGCAGGAAGCTGGAGTCGGAAGCAGAGACGGGGCTTGAACCCAGGCACTCTGATACAGGGTGCAGGTGTCCTAAATAGTGTCTTAACCACTGTGCCAAACGTCCATCTCCAAAATAATTATCTGAACATACCCACTACCAACACACAGATGTCCTTATATCTGGCTTTATAATTATTCTGTTTTTATATTCCTTGCACTCTACACCGTTTTTGAATCATGAATGCAAGTCCTATCAATGTAAAATTTATTTTAAGAATAATTAAATATATTCTTAAGGGCTTACATTATTCAAATAATATTCTATGCTTGAATCTGCCCTGAGTAATGAATTCATTTATGTACCTTGAGAATACAGTGATTGTAATTTGATAACTATAAAAATCCTCTCTCTCCAAACACAGTGAAATGTTCTATTACATTATTATATTGTGTTCATGGCCAACTTACAGCTGTATAATAAAAACCATGTTTCTGTGGAGGCCATTGAATACTGTTGAATTTAAATACGAAATCTTGGGCACAAAAAAGCCAACACTCACAGAGCACACTGTAACTCTGAGCGATCTGCATATCTTTATGCCAATATGCAGCACTCCAGCGTCTTTTCCAGTATTTTTCAAATTCAGTAATGAGACTACAAGACTTGAACTTCTCACCACTTCCCTGGTAGCACAGTGAAAACAAAGCTAAAGGAGGAAACTCCCTCAAACAGTGTGGGTGTGCACACATGTGAATGTATCAGATGTATGTACATGTGTGTGCACATGTGAGTGCATGTGTCATAGGATGTATATGCATGTGTGAGGCTGTGGGTACACACGTGTGACAGTGTGCATGTGGAGGATGTGTGTACATATGTGAGTGTATGTCAAAGGATGTGTGTGAACATGAGTGTGTCAGAGGTGTCTACACATGAGTGTGTGCACATGTGTGTGTCAGAGATATGTGTCTCTATCAGAAAATGCATGTGCGCATGTGTGTGTTAGATGATGTGTATACATGTGTAAGACTGTCTCAGAGGATGGTGTGCACATGTGAGTGTGTCAGATGAGTGTGCATATGTGAGTGTGTCAGAGGATGCATGTATAAATGTGTGTCAGAGGATGTCACACGTGACTGTCTCGTAGGATGTGTGTGCACATGTGTGTGTATGCCACAGGATGTGTGTGCACATGTGAGTGTGTCAGAGGATGTGTATCCGTGTGTCAGAGGATGCATATGTACGTGTGTGTCCGATGATGTGCGTATGTGTGAGATTGTGGGTTAGGTGAGTGTGCATGTGTGTAGAGGGTGTACACATGTGAGAATTTGTGTGCATGTCTGTGTTAGAGGATTGTGAGTGTGCATGTGTGTCAGAGGATATGTGTGTACAGGTATGTGTTGAGGATGTCTGTGTGCATGCATGTATATACTAATGCATGTGTGTTTGGAGGTGAGGTGGTATGTGTGTGTATTGGTATGTGTATGTTGGTGTAAGTTTGTGTGTTTCAGTATATGTGCATGTACAGTGTGTGTGTGTGTGTTGGGAGTATGTATCAGTGTATATACATATCAGCATGTGCACGTGTGTGATGGGTTTCTGTCTGTTGGGATGTGTACATTGGTTCTATGTATGTTGGTATGTGTGTGCGTTGCATGTATTTCAAGTATGTATTTAGGGTGTATGTGTGTGTATTGGAGTGTGTGTTGGTTTATGTATGTTGAGGTTTGTGTGTATATATGTATTGCATATGTGTCCCTTGCATGTGTCTGGTGTTTGCATGTTGGGAAGTATGTTATGGGTGCATTGGCAATGTACTAGATGTGTGTTAGCAGTGTGTGTATGTGTGTCAAGTGTGTATACATGTGTGTATATATGTGTTGAATGTGAGCTGTGTGTGTTGGTGTGTATATATTGCATGTACATGCCTCGTGTATGTGTGTCTCATGTGTCTCAGGCACGTGGGGGGTATCAGGTGCATGTGTGTCAGGTGTGTGTATGTCTCGTGTGTGTTTCAAGTGTGTGGGAGGTATTCTCAGGTGTGTGTCAAGTATGTAGGGGTATGTGTGTGTCAGACATGTGTGAGGAGTATGTCTCAAGTGTGTGTGTACCAATGTAGGGGTATCTGTGCGTCAGGTGTGTGCCTGCAACTGGGTAATCCAGCAGCCAGCTGCCTGGGGAAGCACACAGCATGGACCATTTGTGTTTGGGCTCCCACACTAAATACCATCATTTATTTTTTAAAGATTTATTTATTTACTTCAAAGTCAGAGTTACACAGAGAGACGGAGACGAGGGAGACGAGGCAGAGGGAGAGGGGGAGAGGGAGGTCTTCCATCTGCTGGTTCACTCCCCAGATGGCCACAACAGCTGGAGCTGCGCCAATCCGAAGCCAAGAGCCAGGAGCTTCCTGGTCTCCCACGTGCGTGCAGGGACCCAGCAAGTTGGGCCATCTTCTACTGCTTTCCCAGACCATAGCAGAGAGGTAGATCAGAAGTGGAGCAGCTGGGACTCGAACTGGCGCCCATATGGGATGCCAGTACTGCAGGCCGCAGCTTTATCTGGTACCCCACAGCGCCAGCCCAAATACTGTCTATATTTATAAAGTGCATTGCTGAGGTTGCGTCTTTTGTCAAAAACATTTCCAAGAAATGAAGTTTATGTTGAATCAACAAATTAAAAACGTTCTATGAAAGATGACCCTTGAGAAAGGCCTGAGGGTGGGTGGGGCTCTAGCGGTACCCACACCCTGAGCACACCCTGGCTGTCCCTGACCCAGCCGTGCGGTGGGGCCATGGGCTCAGGCAGCTGTGCAGGGCTGGAGATGGCACCTCTGATCTCTCGGTGGCCTATGCTGGCCTCCAGGGTCGTCTCTACTGGCCATGGGGTAGGCAAGTGAACAGTGAGACTCCAGAAACTGAAAACATGCAGAAAACGGCCTGGCCCAGGGACAGGGACCACGCTGGGTCACCCAGGTGCAAAAGGAGCAGTGACTGTGCTGTGTGCCTTCCCCCAGCTCATGCGTGCCCGTGTGGAGGCCATGACTTTGGTTGGGGCAGGGGCATGTCTGGCCACATGGGGACCCTTACCTAGCCTTCTATAAGAATGGGCTTAGAGGGACTGGCACTGTAGCACAGCAGGTAAAGCCACCACTTACCACTCCAGGTCCCATATGGGCACTGGTTCACATCCTACTGCTCCACTTCCAATCCAGCTCCCTGGATGACAGCTCAAGAACCCCACCCCTGTCGACCACGTGCAAGTCTCAGATACAGCTCCAGACTCTGGCTTCAGCCCTTGCAGCCATGTGGGGAGTGAACCAGTAGATGGAAGATATTTCTCTCTCTCTCTCCCTCTCCCTCTCCTACCCTCCCTCCCTCTCCTGTGTGTGCCACTCTGCCATAATTAATTAATTTCAAAAAACACCAGGCAGCAGCAGGTGACAGCTCCCTCAGCTCCACCCACCTGTGTATCTGTCTGTAACAGGGCAGCCATACAAGAACCCCCCAGGGAGAAACAAGCCAAGCCCACGCACAGAAAACACTGGGATGCAGCACACGGCGTGCTCACGGGGCAATGGATGACAACACACAGGACTCGGGCTGCTTGTTTACCCAGCTATTCCGGGTATGCCTGGGGACTGCTCCTGGTTCACTGGGCAGGTGCAAAGCAAGCCCTGCACTGCAGAGGCCTGGGTCCATCACAAGACGGTGAGGCGAGCAACGCTCTGTCTCTTTGAACCTGGGTTTCCTCCTCTCTTCCCAGCATACCTCAGCGCTGTCGTGAGAATCCAACGAGAATACTTTTGTCGCCTACCTGGTGCCAGTTACTGGAGCTTGGCCCCGGCTGCTGCTTTAGAGGGGCTGCCGGTGGGGCAGATCACAGAGCCAGCATGTGCAGTGCTGGGGTAGGCGTGGTGCCCAGGAGCGGCAGGAGCTGGGTGCCTTGCCGATCGGTATTCCTAGGGTGTGGTGCAAAGTCATCAGCAGAGGCTGGGAACGTATTTCAAAGTTCAGAGAGGCATCTAAAGCAAGCAGGCTAAATGTTTAGGCAATGAGCTCCAACTCACCTGTGAAACCAACAGGATCAGAAACACCTGCATGTGGGCACGCAGAGGACAAACAGAAGACACACTCGGGCACTTGCAACCCCTAGCAAGCGTCGGGCTCAGTGACATTGCCGTACACGTCTCCAGTCTCTAGCCCCGCTTCTTTCTCCTCCATCCGCGCTGGCGCAGTTCCAGTCACTCCCTCCAGCGTGGGCCCTTGCTGCGACTGCCGGTCAGATGGCACTGGGTGTGTGGCTCAGGCTCACCGGAAGCCTCCTGCTTCACACACCTGAAGGAGCAGGTGGCTCACACGTGTTCCTGACACACAGAGAGTGTGAGGGCTCTTCAAAGGTTCACAGGAAAATGTGTGTGATGAAAACACGATGCGTGGTTCAAAACCTTTTGCACCAAAATCAGAATCAATCTGTCCTTTAACTCCATTCGCCACACACTTCTTGAAGCACCAGCCCATATCTGACTTCCTTAGGCAAAGGAACCTTTCTCCCTCAGAAGAGAATTTTTCTGTACCAATAAGAAACTTCACACCACCCTCTGGAAACACCTTGGGTACGCTGCGACATTTACTCCTGTCTTGCTCAAAACTTACATAGAGGGGCAGGAGTCGGTGCAGCAGGTAAGACCCAACTTGGGATGCTTGCATCCGATATCAGAGTGCCTGCATTCCCACTGCAGCTCCCGCCTGCTGCTTCCCTCCCCAAATGCCCACAACATCCAGGGCCAGGCCAGGCCAAAGCCAGGAACCCAGAGAGCTACATCGGGGTCTATGTGGGCGCAGGGGCCCAAGCACTTGGGTCGTCCTCTGCTGCTTGCCCAGGTGCATTAGCAGGGAGCTAAACTATTAAGTGGAGCAGCCGGGACTCGAACCAGCGCTCCAATAAGTGATGCTGGCATCGCAGGCAGCAGCTTAGCTCACTGCACCACAGTGCCAAGTCCAATAAATAAGCCTTTTAAAATCATTCAGGTCACACCCAGCAGCTGACAGAGTACCCGCAAGTGTGAGGAAGCTTGTCTCCTAAGAGTCAAGGACTTCTGATGTGCACCCTTGAACACTAAGAAGCCCCAGGCAGGTCCAGGACATACGTCCTGTAACCATATGTAAATGCCTTGCAACAGTAGCAGATATCAGCCTACATGTGAACAACTAAGACAGGAAAGTCACCACTCCTGGATCTCATCTCCTTCCACAATGCCCTGGACGAGGGGCGGAGAAAACCAGACACCCCAGCTCAGAGGACAGCCTTCTGCCCCCAGGGGCTGCTGCCTGCCCAATGATCAATGGAGAAAGACTCCCTCTTTCCATTTCCTGATGATGTCTGCAGCTGAGTATCGAGCGGACTAGTTCAAGGACGTTTGTCACAGCAGATACAGAGAGACCAGGCTCCCAATTCAGCTCTGAAGTTTAAATGCCAAACACTCGGAGACGTAATTACCTGAACTTAAAATCATTCTGAGTCCATCGCTCTGGCTAGGGGTGCGTCAGACCAGTAAGTGAAGTTTGAGAAACACAGGGCTGCGGGCAGAGGGAGGAATCGACCTGCCCCACGACACCAGGCCGGAACCTATCTGCTGACAGGTTGCCTCCGGCTACCGCACGGGAGAGAAGAGCAAGGATTCCCCACGTGTTCCAAGAATCACAGGCCTGAGTCACCGACTCTCCGACCCTGGAGTCGTCTCAGACTTTGCCACGAAGAACGTTCTAGTAGGTCAGGGTTTCAACATCCGGACAGCAGCTTCTCCAGCTTGAACTTAACTCGGCGACTGACTGCGGAGACCTGAAGATCATTTGCTTGCTGCCATCAGCAAACGCCCAGAGCAGCACAGACGCCTGACTTCATTTCCGAACGCACGGGCAGGGACCCTCCATGCCTCCTTCCCCCTACTGCTCACCTACTGTGTCCTCGCAGTCAAAGCCTGCGTGCAAGCGAGAAGGCAAAGTCACAGACTGACAGCTGTCAGACTGCTCACAGGAACTCTGGGAGTCCCTGACCGAAGGGCAGGATTCACACACCCCTAATGCACCCTGCCCCACTGAGCCTCCACACCCCTTCCCCTGGGCGTGTGCAGAAGTCCTCGCCAGCAGCCGGCCCCGGAGCTGCCCCCACACCCAGCTGCCAGCCACACTCTCTCCCAGTGATGAGCTGATCACACACAGTCCACACCAGAAGCCAGCTGGGCTCAAAAATGGAAGCGAATGTCCACACGGCCTAAACATAGGATTCTATCCAAGACCAGGGAGAGGCTGAATTCTGGCATGTTACATGCATTCAAAATACTTACAGTGCCTACTGCTTACATATACACACACATGCACATATACACACAGGTGCACACACATACACACACCAACCTGCCGGGGAACCCAACTTACATATACACACACGTGCACATATACACACAGGTGCACACACATACACACACCAACCTGCCGGGGAACCCAACTTACATATACACACGTGCACATATACACACAGGTGCACACACATACACACACCAACCTGCCGTGGAACCCAACTTACATATACACACATGTGCACATATACACACAGGTGCACACACATACACACACCAACCTGCCGTGGAACCCAACTTACATATACACACACGTGCACATATACACACAGGTGCACATGCCAACCTGCCGTGGAACCCAACTTGTCCCTAAGAGGAAAGACGGGAATCCTGCTGACTCTCCCACTCTTGCCAAACGCTAAGCAAAGTAAAGCAATCCCAGGTCATTTGCAGCCTAATAAAACCTCCCTATTTATTTTATGGATTTAATCAAGGCCACATGAAGGAAACAGGAAATGCAAATCCCAGATGCGTGAGAAAATAAGTCAGTTCCACTCGGGATGCTAAAACCAGTCGCAATACCAAGAAGATGTAGAATGAGCTTCCCTCTTGTTGAAGTTTTGCTTATAGAACTTTCTCCCTTAGAACAGCCACCCTGCATTTCAAAGTTTGATCACCAAAACAAACGACATGGCATCTTGTCCACCAGACGGGTGGGACTCCTGGAGATATACCTTGAGGGTACTTCAAAATGTCTGGGATAATTGAATTAAAAGGTAAATTTATTTTGGTGCAAAAAAAGCAATTTGAAATCCGTGCCTGCAAAGAGTTTTCAAGAAGCTTATGACAACGCGTGTTATGAAAAAGCTAGGCGTGGATTTCCATCTTTTTGCAGTGAAATCTTCACCTTTTCGTTCCTTTTTCCACGACCACTTTGCAGTGCCCCTTCCACCCTACACAAGGCATCTCCGTAAGCTGCAGTCAGGATCCAGGAAGACTCACTCTAAACTCAAGGGATTTCACAGGCCTGAAAAGCGAGAGGTCAGGAAAACTGGCTTTCACTTACTCTGGCTAAAGCCACGGGTAAATGTGCCAAAAGAGGAAGCTCTCACAAAATATTTGCCTTGCCTCTCAAAAGTAAGAACTCGAAAATTCCAGTTTCTCAGGGCTGGCGTTGTGGCATAGAGGGTTAAGCCGCTGCCTGAGATGCCAGCATCCCATAAGGGTGCCTGTTGGAGAGCCCATCCTGCTCCCAGCCGATGGCCTGGGAAAGCAACAGAGGAGGCCCACGCGCTTGGACCCCGGTCCCCACGGAGGAGACCCAGAAGAAGCTCCAGGTGTCTGGCTTCTGTCTGGCACAGCCCTGGCTGTTGCAGCCATTTTGAGAGTGAACCAACAGTACAGTATCTCTCTCTTTCTCTCTCTCTCTGTAACTCCACCATGCAAATAAATAAATAATAAATAAATCTTTTAAAAATTTCAAGTTTCTAAATATAAATAAAATTCTACTGCCACAAAAAAAATTGCTACAAGAAGATGAAAAGAAAAATAACTGTCCTATGGCTTTACTTAATCACCCTCATCAGGGCTGGCATTGTAGAACAGCAGGTAAAGTCACCACCAGAGACCCCAGCATCCCATGTCGGGTGCCAGTTCATGCCCTGCCTGCTCCACTTCCTGCCAGTGGCCTGGGAAAACCAATGGAAGATGGTCCAAGTGTTTGGGGCCCTGCCACCCACACGGGAGACACAAATGTAGCTTCTGGCTTCGGCTTGGCCAAGCAACAATGAACAATGGAGCCATCTAAGGAGTGAACCAGCAAATGGAAGCCTTCTGTGTGTGTGTGTGTGTGTGTGTGTGTGTGTGTCTCCCTCTCTGTGGCTCTTTCGAAAGAAATAAAATAAATCTTAAAAAAAAAAAAAGAAACCAGTCTCACTTTTTCTGCACAGTGAAACACGCACGCACGCACACTTTGCTAGGTGCTGGGATACGAGGCTAATTGGATGTGACCCTCCCATCAAGGAGTTCACTCTCTGAGAAGAAAGAAAAGCAGAATGAAATTTAGGGCGGTGTGATACAACCTGATTGGACATCTGGGAGCTCAGACGCTCCCCTGGGTGAAAACAAGGAAACAATGCTTGCGATGCCGGTTCGGGACCCGGCTGCTCCACTGGGAAAGCAGCAGGGATGGCCCCTGTGCTTGGGCCACTGCCACCCACATAGGAGACCTACGCTTCAGCCTGGCCCAGCCCCAGCAATTGTGGTCATTTAGGAAGTGAACCAGCAGACAGATAATATCTCTCTGTGTCATCCCATCCTTCAAATAAAAAACAGGGAAAAAAAAAAAACTTTTTAAAGAAAGGACAATTTCAAGGACAAAATTCATTTTGGAGCAAATGTAAAAAGTGACTGCTACAAAACTGAATTATCAGAAACCACAAACAGGCCCCGCCCCGGGCCCTGAGGCCTCTGGCTGCACAGACAAGAAACACACGGGGAGGCAAATGCCAGGAGTGAGTTCACAGCTGAGGCCTGACCAAACCATCGGCCCAAGGTGAGGCGGGCTTTGGACGAGAGCTTTGTGCTGGGTTCCTGCTGGTGGTCAGGAGGCTTCTGCAGAGAGTGGAGCTGTGCGAGG